>NC_089198.1:29206740-29560017 GCF_963930695.1 Labrus bergylta | reverse complement strand
ATGACTTTGACACCAGCAGACGCTCAGACTCTTCATTGCACGTCTGTGAGGCTGTTTTCACTCTCCATGAGGGTCCACACAATGCAAGAATTAAAAAAGTCGATGTCAAACTGGTAAAAATCTAACTCTATCTGTTTTGATACCAAGACAAAAAATAAACAAAAATAGAAGCCCTACACACCCAAATGTTGGGTTACTTCTTGTTTAAATCGCCAACGTGTCTCCTCCTCTGCTCTAAGATGCATACATTTATAAATATGAAAATTTGAATTTTTGACAATCTGACAACTACTACTGATGTTATTCCACTTTATAAATCAATCATTTGTTGTAATGTCTCCTGCTTCATGATGCTCAATTCAATCAATCCATGTTTTTATATCACAACAAAACAACCAGTTTTCTGTCTTTACTTCATATTAAGTTTCATCATTTCTGCTAAACAACAAACTCACAGTGTTATTGATTTATAGTTCTGTCCTTTAGGTCTGAACGATATGTGAGAAATAGGCAATGTGCGATAACATTGTTCAATACTGCGATGGGGAAATAAATTGTGATTAAAAACAGATAAAAAACAGCATATTAGCTATAACTCACAGATTCTCTGTCTGTTTGCTGTTCTTCATGTTTTTTTACAGAGCACCTGTGTTTGCAACACGTCCCTCCGGAGTCCAAAATGAATAGAAACTGTTTTTTTTCCCCGTTAAATTGGCCAAAATATATTTTTTGAGCGTACCTGATGGATAACCTGAGCTTCATCCGACTGCATCACAACAAAGTGAGATCACGGTTATCATACTCAGGCCTCCAACCTAAAGGTTAAATAAACTGATCCTGGAGAAAACAAAAAGCAGAGCTTGATTACATTAAAAATGTTTTTATTTATTTATTGCATTAAATCGCGATCACGATGCTCAGCGGTCTGCAGACAGAATCATCTCTGATCTCTGCTGACATTTAAACTTAAACTGAGTCTTCAGTCTAATCCAAACCATATTAAAAAGCCCCCCCCCCCCTCCTCTTGGTTTGGTCCGGCTCGGCTCTGGTCTGAGTCATTATCATGCCAGGATACAGAATGGTGCTAAAGCCCTGCCAGTCTCAGCACTGTGAAAGGAGCTGTCAGTCACAGCGCTGTTTGAAGAATGGAGCAGGGGGGGTGTGTGTGGTGGAGGGTGGGGGCAGAGAAAAGGCTTCTCAGGATGCGCTCCTCCTTTCAGCTCCCATTGGACAGGCGGCCATTATTAAACTGCTGTGGACAGAGACCTCAGTCTATTGTCCTGCTGCCGCGGGCCAATGATCAGCCTGACATAAATATTTATAATAATGATAATAATGATGATTATGTCATCAGTATAGAGACCAGGAAACAGCTCTATTGTTACTTTAAGACAAGGCCAGGCACAATGATTAGGTAACCCTGATATCTAAACACTCAGGACGCTGTGCAAAATGTAAATAAAAAACAGAATATGAAGAAACCCCTATTAGCTATAGAGTCGTGTTGAAGCGTGAGCTTCTATAGCTGCCTGTTCATCATTCAACAAGAGAAGCTAGTGTGGCTTTTTGTTAACACATTCCTACTTTACGACTATCACTTCATCCAGTGTATCCTCAGCTTTTTGTGCTGTCAATGGAGGGATAGGACAGTGGCTAGAGTTGGAAATCAGGGAGAGAGAGTAGGGAATGACATGCAGGAAAGGAGCAACAGCCTGGATTTGAACCTGGGCCGCCCGCTTGGAAGACCACAGCCTCCATTTATGGGGCACGCGCACTAAACAATGCGCCACCAGAACAACTTTTTTTTGCCCTCTTTTCTCAACTATCTATTTTTATTCCTATTTGAAATGGGTTTTTTTTTACATTGCTGCATACAGGTAGGGGGTGGGGAATGACATGGGGGAACAGTGCTGCTGGTCGGACTTGAACCCAAGTTGCTAGCTTAAAGGACTATAGCCTCCACCACTATAAGCGGCTCGCAGATTCAGTTATTTCCCCTTATGAAAAGCCACTTACATGGACCTGCTTGTTGTGTTTTAGATTCTTTTTAGTCTTTACATTTTATTTCCAGAATATCCTCAACTTATTGATTCATTTTTGTCCCTTTTATTATTTATTTATTAATGCTTTTATCTCCTTTTATTGTGATTTTTTCCTTTTCTTTCTTTTAACATGATTTTTTTTTGCTTAATGTTGCTTTATTTTAGAGCCTTTATCTTTAACTGTTTTCATCTCTTTTTATGGCTTTGACCTTTTTATTGCTGTAATTAGTTTTTTACATTTTTTTATTTCTCTTTGAATTGACTCTCCTCACATCTCTGCTCAGCCTGATCTTGTTGACGGGTTTTCATCGCGTTCTTGTGACGGTCGAGTTAGTTTTTTAAAGGTGCTTTAAATAAATAAAGTTATTATTATTATTAATATGACTGAATTAAAAACCTATGACAGGCTATGAAAGGATATTATGAAGAATATGCAAATTCAGAGAACTTGAGGTTCAATATATCAATACTGTATTTTAGTTATTTCATTATTTATTGATCGCAAGACATTTTTTATTTCTGTAATTCATGAAGTATAAAAACTTCACGTCTCATTACATTATATATCATATGTAGGATGTTGAATTTAAGTCCTCATGTGTGAGGAATAAAAAGAAAAGTTTGTTTGTACATATTATAACACATTATTATATTTCTTAGTTGTTTTTGTCTTAGCCCAACCTTATCGCAGCCTTAATTATGAATTTTATTTTAACTCTGTTAAAAATGTGTTTTCTTTGAAATGTGTCTGAATTGTAAATATAAATGTTTTTTTTTTATAAAGGTCACATATTATTCTCCTCTTCAACCAGTTTAAATAAGTCTCAGAGCTCCACAAAACATGTGTGTGAAGTTTCTTAAAAAACACTCTGATCCTGTATTTGATCATGTCTATAAACCCCTGTATTTCAGCCCTGCTCAGAACAGGCTGTTTCTGTGTCTGTACCTTTAAATGTTAATGAGCTGTGTCTGACCACGCCCCCTCTCTGGAAGGGCTTGGGCTTTCTTGCGACATGCTCAACTGTCTACAGTGAGAAGGCAGACTCAGAGGGCAAAACAAACACCTAGCTGTGGGAGTGTCACCCACCTGGGGTGTCATGAAGGGAAAATCTCCAAACAGCCTGTTTGAGCACACATTTTCTGAAAAGTGGAGCAGGCAGAAGACGGAGAGGATGGACTTTTCTCATAACTTGGGGGTTTCTAGGGGGGTTAGGGAAACATATTAGTGTTAGAAACACATGGGAAAGCCTATTTAGCATAATATGTGACTTCAAAGTTCGCCTTTGATTTCTGACTGAAAATAGCACAAAGACAAATATTAACACTGTCATTGTTTTTTTTCCCCCATAATTTGAATCTAAGGCCAGCAATGCATTTCTAAAAAAATGGGATATGGTCATTTTTACAGCTCCGTAGCATCAACTTCTTCACCATTCTTTGTAAGGGTTAGTTAACTGAGGAGACCAGTTTCATTCTTGATGTAGGACTTCAGGTCTTAAACAGTTCAGGGTCTCCTTTGTCTTAATTTATGCTTCATAATTTTCCAAATGTTTTCAGTGGGTGACAAGTCAGGACTGCTGGAAGGCCAGTTCATCACCTGGACTCTTTTATTACGAAACCACGCTGTGGTAATACGTGCAGAATATGGTTTGTCGTTGTTCTGATGAAATATAAAAAGCCATTTATGAAAGAGATGTTTTCTGTTTGGCAGCAAATGTTGCTCTTAAACCTGTATATGTAGTTCAGCATTAATGGAGCCATCATAGATGTGCAGGTTACCCATTAGCACATCATGGGTTTATAATATCCCCCAGAACAATGACAATTCTCAGTTTGAACTATTTGTTGACTTTTAAAAAATTAAATTTAGGGTTTAAATTTTTTTACAGATGATCACATTCTGTTTTTATTTACACTTTACGCTACGTCCCAACTTTTGAGGAAACAGGGTCGTAAACTGTATGGGACATCCAGCAAGAAGGCGATTCAAAGAGCTCACACAAGATATCAAAGTCATCACGACAAAGGGACAAAAAAAAACACGGTATAAGAGAGCATACCAAAGGTTTTTAAAAACAAAACAATAAAAAGATGTTTCATTTAGACCACTGGGGACTGTTTGAAAAGGTGGAAAAGAGGTAGAATATGTCCTCTTTAAAAAGATTATAAAATAAAACAGCTAAGTAGCTAAAACAGACCATGTGTGTGCTATAACTGAAATTGTTATAAGGATACATTTATGAATAATTAAAGCTACAGTGATGAGTTTTTATCTGGCAACGAAACAGACTGAAGTTACTCTTGATGCCTTGATGTGAGCTACAAAAGCAGACCAGACCGTCCGAAAGCATTGTCCTAAGATTCACAGCACGCTGCAGACACAGACTTGTTGTTTCTGTGGTAAAGATTTATTATGAGCTGCTTGATAGGAATTTGAAAATGAAGAAGGATTAGATCATTTTTTGTCAGAAAACACTCTTTACACACGTCTGAGACCTTAGATATTAAATAATCCTGTTCTTTCCACAGGGGGCGCCCTGTTGTCCATCAACAGCTACAGGATGCGTTCTCAGAGCGCAGCACGGAGCAGCACCGCCCAAAAGAGTCCCTGGAGCAGGAGACCAAAGGTTCTTGCTGTTTGGTTTAGGATGAGAAGAAGTGGGACTAACAAAACTGAAGGGGGAATTTACTAAGAATGGACGGCAACCGCTGATAGCTCATGAATTGGGCATCAATTCCAGCTGCTATCTTCTTCTTCTTAATAAATGAACGCCAATAAACTTTTAAATATATACGAGAAGAAAGTCGTAAGAGAAGAAAGTAAAATATGTACCATGAAGTCGAAAATTTCCAAGAATAAAGTCATTACAACTAATGAGGATGAAGTCATTTTAGTCTATAGTTATATCAGAGGAGCAGACGCCACCTGTATGAAAATGAGGAACGTGGAGCTACTTGTGAAGTTGGTAAAGGTTTCACAGATGAGGAAATAGGCCTGCTTTATCTTTTGGCACATCAGCGTCACAATGTCATAAGTATCAGGACCCTGAAAAGATACTGCAAGAAACTGAAGCTTTCCCAGAGAAAGAAGCACCCAGACTTGGTCTCTTTTGTGGCAGAGGAGATGGCTTTGAGGAATCCCCTTTCAAGTGGATGGCCGATCTTCTGATACAACTTGTCAGAATAATCATTTTAATCATGAAATTAACGACTTTAGTATCGTACATTTTAGAATTGTTCTTTCTTTAATGTGACCCTCTTAGAAAAGTTCTCTGTTAAGGAACAAAACACACACTAAAAGCAGCTACACAACTTTACATGAACAACAGCATCAAACACCTCCGTAAAATTCACAATATGATATTAAAAGATTGAAAAGCTAAATGCACTACACTTTAGAAACAGCACAATACACAGTACAGGAGCATCAAGTTCCTCCATAATGACATCAACAATACAATATTAATCCATTTAAAGGCTAAATACACTACACTACAAACCACTGTACAACATCAGATATCTCCATAGCAACGCATCAACAATGCCAGGAATATTTCCAGTTTACTATGCAGCAGAGTCTTTACAAATGTGATACAACTTTTCAGCATTTGTAACAAAGCTTTCTCTTCTGTATCATTCCAGATTAAAAATAAGAAAGAAAAACAATCACTCCTCTTCTTGCAGAATGACCCAGACACATGAAGTGTGTGTATTACTGTATGTGCCTCTGGTAGCCCTGGACTGAATCAACATCTGAGTCTGACACTAATAATTATAGTATTATTATAAAGTTTATCATTAAGTCATTACAGAGGTGGAATTGTTGCCCTGATCACTTGAACGTTTGTTCATGACATCACTTCATTGACTGTGTAGCAGTTAGCAGCGACTCTCAACAGACAGTCACATTTTCACTTTAAATGTATGTTGTTTTAAGTGTGTTGTTTGTGAATTACACTGTTTTTACAATGAGGCTCATTTTGCATGGAAAGGGAGAATTTCAGTCCATTGAATGTTTGATCGAGACTTAAAATATGTGCAAACATCACCTTGCACAGGGACACTTTTTGCTCTGTGGTGTAGTTTAGAGAGCAGTTAACCCTTTTTGTGTCTTTTTTTACTATTGAAGGCACAACGCTGCACAATCCTTTTGAGAATCAGGCCCTGAGTGTTTGCAGCTTCCTGCAGTTTGGTTTAGTCACACCTGTATAAACCATAGACTGCAAATATTAATGTACGAAGAGTGACGTCACCCATCTGTTCTTGCAGGGGGCTCCGGAGGCTCATCGGCAGCAGCCGCCATGCTGGAAATGCTGTCTCAGTCTAACTTTCAGTCAACCTAATGACAGGCTGAGAGCTGGAGCTGAGGCGGGTTTTAAGCCTCTGTTACATCGCGCCCACCTGTCAATCATGTCAGCTATGCACCTAATTATGGATAATACGTACTTTATCGTTCATAAAATGAAAACTGAGTCATTTAAAAAAAAAAATCAACCCCCGTACAGTGTGTGCCCATGAGGACAATAAATAATCAGACCTATTTGGTTTTTTGTACCAGGCTGTAAATATGGTAATTTACTGTATTTTTTGAGTGTGGTGTGTATGTGACTTCTGGTGTTCCGGCAGCCAGCCTCAAGTGGACACTCAACGAACAGCAGGATTTGGCACTTCCACATTGGCTTAATTTTTCAAGACAGGCGGTCGCCGCTTGGTATAAACCAATAGTGAACCACAGGGACTGGAGAGCACCAGGTGGATGGATACACTGCAGTATGTCAGGAAATAGTCCCAGTGTGTACATGCCCCTTAGAGCAGACACACTACACCAACATGACCTGTGAGAGCTTAGAGTGCTGCTGGATGTTTGAACTCTGCAGGATGTAAAGAGCTTCACACTGTCACCACGGTAACAAGGACATGATCCCTCACTGACTTCCCACTGACAGATGATTATTAAACAAACTAAGAGAGGCTGGAGGGCGAACAGTTCAGATGTTTTAAGTATTTTCATGTATGCGATCTTTCCCCGAGTGTCTCTGCTGTCAAATGTCTGATAAAAATCCATTCTAAAAATCTGATGCTAAGCTAGGCTAACCACATCCTGTGTTATCTCCCTGTCAGAGAGAAGAGTGTCAGACTTTTCTCCTCTGTGTATGAAACCTGATGTGAGCGTCTCATCCTGCTCCGTGATATCATGTGTCAGTGTGTCAGCCTGCCTTTGTGCATCTTCTCATTCTCAATGCATGACTTCCCTCCGTCACTATGAGACCAGCGCCGCGCTCCATCTAAGTTCAATGTCTTTGGAGGCCTGAGATGTGTCATTGTTTCTGCAAGCAGGTTTAACTTTTGTTTCCATGATCCCAGGAAGTCCTACTGTGAGGGGGCCAAAGAGCAGAGACTTAAAACCTGCAAATCCTCCTCCCTGATGGCTCCTAAGCTGTGACAGCCCTCCCTCTGCGATTCAGAGCGGGTCAAACGCTGCTGAAAGGACGGAGCGGGAGGGCAGGGATCAAGGTTTCTTCTTCTGCGGCTCAGGAACATTTGATGGAGAAACAAAGCAACAGGTGGAGGAGGGTGTCAGCTCAGGGCAGGGAAGGGGAGGAGGGTATCAGGAGAAACTGATCCCCCCCCACCACCACCCCAAATAAAAGTGACCCCAGTGTTAAAAAAGTATGTTGTTGGATTAATTAAACTGGAGAGAAGATATTTAAAAGTTAATGCGAGCTCAGAAGAGGAGGGGGGTACAATGGAGTGCTGAGACTGATAATTAACCTCTGTTGTTTTTCACTCTGTAATGCTCATTCATGCATTTTTTATAAAACCACTTCACAGCTTAGGACATGAATGAAGATGTGTGAGGAGATGTTTAAGAGGTTAAGGTTGTCAAAATTGAAAACATTTCAATACCATGTTTAAAAATGATAAAATTTCTGTCATTATAATGATTAATAGTATCAAACATTTCAATCGTCAGTCGTCAGTATTTTTAACTGAAAGCTGCAACGAGAGAACGTGGAGAGAGCAGTGGTCGTAAAAAAAGGCCTTCTGTCATTTAAAGACCTTTGTCCAAAGAAGCAAAAGTTACGTCTCTTACAATGCAATGGACAGAAGATGAGGTGACATCGTCAGAATTGCACTAAAAGGTTGGCAAAATTTCAGTACTGAAGCATTACCAATGTTTTTTGTGCAATTCAATGTGACAAAGCAATTTTTGGTGATATTGGACAAGAAATTACCCAAATACTGTGTGCCTGATTTCTATTTTTGTTCGATTTCACTATCGTTTGATTAATACTAGAATTGCATCAAAGTTTAAAACTCTGGTTTTGGTGCAACCCTTCCAGTGGTCAGTGTGAGCTCAGAACATAGGAGGGGGAAACTATTTTTGGGGGGGCAAAGTGTCCCCAAATTGTACCACCTTCGGAGAGTGGAGAGGCAGGATCTGCAGAGCCAGTGGGGAGTGGAGAACAGTGCTGCATGTGCGCATGTCTAAAGTCGTTTTCACATACTCCTGAAAATATCTAGATAATTTCAACAGGACTGCTCCGGATATTCTCCCGACCTAGCTGTTCACATAATATGCACCTCGCAGAGAGAGACTATCCCTGTCAGACGGGAGGGGGGGTAGGGGGCCTCATGAGGTAAGACCAAGACGTAAAAAAGACCATAGGTAAAAAAAAAATAAAAAAAGATGCTGAAGTAGCCGATGAAGAAACTGAGTAAATGGTAAATGGATTTGAGCTTATATAGCGCTTTTCTAATCTTCTGACTACCCCAAGGGCTTTCACATCGCAGGTCACACCTACACATTCACACACTGATGGTAGAGGCTGATATTTAGTGAGACCATCAGACACAACCAATCCTATTCATACAGCACCAACAAAGCAGCGGGAGCAATTCGGTCTTAAGTGTCTTGCTCAATGACACATCGGACATGTTGCAGCAGGAGCTGGGGATCGAACCCCCAACCTTCAGGTTGAGACGACCATCTCTACTAACTGAGCCACAGCTGCCCCTAGAGTCCACTACACGACACTATAATGTGAATATTTGCCTTTATATCAATGCTACATGTAGTTTGGCGGAATCACACTTTCAACAAAAGAGCGGAGAATCACATACTGACGGTGTGCAGCTGTTTAATTACAGGCACAGAGATCATAGCGGTTGCATGATTACACTTTAGTCACAGTATAGAAACGTCACTCTCCCCTCCTATTGGCTCAAGGTGAGTTCTCCAGAGAATATCCTGCGCCGTTCTCACAACAGCTCACTTGGACTTGCTGCGTAAAACATACTAGGGGTCTGGCAGGAGAAACTCTGAGTGAAGGCCGAGCCAAAAATGTGGCTGTTAGCGTTCACACATACAACTCTTCCTGGAAATATCAGGACTTTTTCAGGAGTTTTCTGCAAGTGTCAAAGCTTCCGCAACACCGAAACGCAATGTGAATTCACAGACATGGGACATCAATACTCTGCTGTTGCGGAATCACTATGAATGTACAAAGATGTAAAAACCTCAAGACCCTTATATTTAATTGAAAATAACACAAAGACAACATATCAAATGTTGAAATTGAGAAATGTCATTGTTTAGGGAAAATTGTATACCTAGTTGGAATCTGATGCCAACAACATGTTTCAAAAGTTGGGACAGTGACAACTAAAGACTGGAAAAGTTACAACACGTAACATGATTGAGAATAAAAAGAGCATCCCAGAGAGGCTGAGTCAGTGGTGATCCCCTCCCCATCAGACTTTTATTGTTGACAGACTTTATTGTTGAAATATGTTTGCTATATGTCAACATATGTGGGCGTGTTTCAGCAAATATTTTATTCAGCCAGCCTCAGCTCCACCTCTTTGAGTGCTTCTTGATAAGCCGCAAGTAAGATATAAAAAAGCATTTCCAATATGGCCACCACCTTGTCGGACTTCATAACGCCTCTTCAGAAACCGATGGGTGACATCATTGAGACTACGTTCATTTTTTATAAAGTGAAACCAAAATGGCATCATTTATGAGCCACACAAAAAAACAGCAGGTTCCAGATTAATTATGGTGTGACAATAACAACAGTGTGATGCTGTATCAAAGTCTTTTTCATTACTGCAGCTCAACTTTTTTACGTTTGCCAATGACACGGCCATGATGGGACTATACAGGTAAAATGATTAAAGGTATACAGAGAATCTTAATTTATGTCCTTATAGGCTCCAGTAGTGGGTTATTTAAAATAAACAACTAATGGGCGTTTATGTAAGAAGCCTGCTGATTGGGTGATGCAGCCTCAGTATCTCGATGAGATAATAACTGGAATAAGTAGAGAAGCTGCAGCAGACAGGTAAAGGTGAGTGTTGTTACCTTCTTGTCCTTCATGGTCCCATCAGGGTTGATCCTAAAGCCGCCCACGTTTATGATCTTCTTCGGGTCCACCTGACTGATGGAGTAGTTCAGTTCATCCACTATCGCTTTGCATGCTGGGAGTAAAACAGGAAACACTTGATGTGACGTCAGCAGGTACAGTACAGGTATTTTAATGAGCTCATGATGAACAGCAGAGAAGTGTTGATAAAATAAATCACACTGAAGCCAGTTTGATGATCATCAGTCTGACTTTCTGGTCATCATCTTCAGCATTCATCATAATAAGTCAACTTTAAGACTCACCTGAGCAGTAGAGCACCTGGTCCCTCTTCCCCTGACAGCTGCTGATGAAGACAGACAGCAGCATCATCATCATCACCTGAATGACCCAGCACGCCATGTTGAGAACCTGAAAGAGAATATACACAGTTTACTGACAGGACAGACAACAGACTGTATATAACATGGACGTAGTCTCAGTGACATCCCACATTGGTTCCTGAAAAAGCGTTATGAAGCTAAACGATGGCCGCCATGCTGGAAATGTCTCTGTCTCTACCCGACTTTCAGTGACCCTAAACAGGCAAAGAGGTGAAGTTAAGCGGCCCCTAAGCCATGTGATAAACAGTCAAGTGAGTAACACGTCTAATGAGGCATAACTTTTACCCTTCATAAAATCAAAGCACAAGAGTTATAAAAATGTTTACAACCGTGCAGTGTGGGCTGATAAAATAAATTGGCTATTCAGACCAAATTTGTTTTTGTACCAGGCTGTAAATGTGTTTATTTTTGCTTTAAAAATGGAAATTTCAATATGGGTGTTAGTGGGACTTTCCTGGTTGTTGCAGGCAGCCTCCAGTGGACACTTGAGAAACTGCACTTTTATCATTTCACATTTCCACCTAGCTGTGGGAGTGTCACCCTGGGGAGGGGTTACTGCCCTTTGTGATGTCATGAAGGGAAAATCTCTAAACAGCCTGTTTTTTTGTTTTTTTTCCAGAAAAGTGGAGCAGGCAAAATGCGGAACTGTTGGACTTTTCTCATAACTGGGGGGTTGGTTGACAGGCTAGGGACACATATTAGTGTTAGAAAAACATGGTAAAGTGCATTTTGCATAATATGTGACCTTTAACAGAAGAGAGAACTTTTTTAATCCTGGAGGAGAATTTTGGCACCAGGTTGCTTAAAGGCAGAATTTTTCACACTTAAATGTAATAGAAATCAAGTATATCCTCTGAAAATAACTCTGTGAGTCATGACTGTCTACAATGGGTGTAACACCCGAGTCCCACTGTCTGTGATGCTTTCTGAGCATTCCTAGCCATAGCTTCACTTTGTTTACATCGCCGGGACGGCCGGCTGACTCCTCCCCTCTCGTATAAAAGTTGTTTAATTGAGGGACTAGAGAAAAGAAGAATAACATACTGTACTCACTGATTAACTGTGTTTCTAGATCACGCTCATTTCAGGTAAATTTACATGCAGGGTGAAGATACGAGCATAATAAAGATCGATAGCATTAGCATGCTAACACGACAATGCACCACGAGGTTTCATGCTGGTGCTCAAGGGCGACATCTGCTGGATCAAAAAATCGCATATAAAACCTTTAAGTATTACAGAAGAGAAAAGGATTAACATAAAGTACAAGTGAAATACAAAAAGACATAACGTATATTACAGATATTAAGTGCATAATTGTTTAATAAGAAAACCCGCATAAAAGGATAAATAACTGAATAATATTCTGTAGCTGATTAATGCTTCTTTGTCTCAGACTCTGCTGACCGACACGTTTAAGATCCAAATCTGCTCAAAATCAACACTGACTTTTTGTCCACAGCATAGACTGTAAACAATATGTTATATGCAGTCTATAGTCCACAGCCTGTGCAAACCTGATGAGCGAGTAAACTACTACAACTCCCAGGGTGCATTTCACCAACAAAAAAATCCATTCACAAAGCAGGAGGAAGCTGCAGCCCACAGAGCTTAATGTCAGATCCTGCAGTTTATAAATCTGTTATTAGACTGAGTGAGTAAAATGAGATTTCAGAGGTAAAACGTCAGAGACCCTCACCAGTCCTGATAGAGTTTTAATTTAACACACAGCTACTCACCTGTGTGTTTGTGTGAGGTGCTGAACAGCTAGGACTATAATAGACTACTATAAAATTAGACTCTGCGAAATAACTGTGTAACAACAAGTTCTTACGTGTTTCCAAGTGTTTTTTTATATCACAATGCCTATAGGATATGTCACAGAGAACATTCTGACACACGTACAGGTGGATGAACCCTAAAGGTGCAGGTGTTACGGTCTTACGTTTGATTGACAGGTAAGGAAACAGCTGACAGTTAACAGCGTTGAGCCGGACTGTACTCTGATTTAAAACAAACACAGTAATGTGAATGATCACGATGGTATCGCGATAACTGTTCCCAAAGAGCGACGGTAGTTATAATTAGTACATTTCTAAGCGGGGTTTGGTGGTGAGTCTGACCCGGCTCGACAGGTGTTCTTACCGGCAGAGGAGCAGTCTGAGCAGGAGGAGAATACCTGATCTGGACTTTGTGAGACTACAGAGACCTCAGAGAAGAGCTGTCATCAAACACCGGACAGTGTGCAACATGCTGTTTCCCAAACTTCCTTATTTGTCATTAAACCTCACTCACTGCTGCTGTGCTTCCGGTCCCGTACCTTCAGAGTAACACCGGAGTAACTGAGCGCAGTGGTTGATGGGTTTATAGATCACAGATAACATTTGTGCATGAAGACAAGGTCAGCTATAATAGTTTGTTTATAAGTATTCTTCATTCAACACCTCTTCATAATCTGCCCTCAGGACACGTTCTGCTCTCATTTTGAAATACAAATCACCACTGCTCGTGCTTCCGGCTTTGTGACGTAATGACATAAAGCAGGTAGCCGGGTACCTTTACGTGCACGCCTGTGGTGGAGCCACGTTCAGTCTGGTCATCCAATCACAGAGCTAAAACAAAAACAAAAAGCTGTGACATATCAGGCAGCTACAGAGGCTCAAGAGGTAGATATGAATTTAGTGACAATAAATTCACTTTTTTAAAGTTTGTGTCAACATTTCTGAAAAAGACTGAAAGTCACAAAATTTTGGATAATAACATTAAATTTGGTGTTTTATTGAAAGATAAAAAGGGAAATGTTGAACAGTAGGCTATTCTGATTATTATTGCCAAACAGTTTATCCACAAATGTAGATTCATGAGGACAGATCACTGAGTTGAATCATCATGACTTATTAACTAAAATAAAACAAGTAAAATGTATTCAAACTATCCTTGGAGATTTACAAAACTAAACACATATTTGGGGTAACAGTAGCTTGTAGGGACTTGGGTTAAGAACCAGCTGGTCAAGTTTCAGTGCGGACCAAAATATGGTCTGGTCTGGAAGCTGGAGAGGTCAGTGTCCATGGACTGTAGATATTAATGGCCTGAGTGACTTCACCCTTTTTCACGGCAGGGGGCTCCTGAGCCCATCTGGAGCTGGAGCTGAGGCGGGTTTTAAGCCTCCTGACAGACAAACCATTACATTGCGCCCACCTGTCAATCATGTCAGCTACGCCCCTTACTTTGGTTAACACATATTGTTCATAAAAACAAAATGCAGCTGTTTAAAAAAAAAAAAAAATCACCTCCCGTAAAGTGTGTGTCGTTTGAGACATGAGCTAAACAGACCTATTTGTTGTCTTGTATCAGGCCGTAAACATGGTCATTTCTGCTGTAAAAACACCTTTTTTGGCTGTGGTGTGTATGTGACTTCCAGGGCTCTTGGAGCCAGCCTCAAGCAGACCTTTGAAAAACTGCAGGATATTTATATAGGCCCTATATATGTATGTATAAAGTATGCTTCAGAATCTGAGGTGTGAAGAGAGAGATGATCAAAACAGACTTGATCTATGAAACCTGAAAAGTGGAGATTGAAGGCAGATTGTGTGTGCGTGTGTGTGTGTGAGCAGCTGGTGTGTTCACAGGAGGATCTGACCTGGTTCTTCTAATACTACCCGAAGGTCACCTGTAATGTGCAGGTTTTCTCTGCAGGTGGACCAGACGTCCTTAGACTGACAGGTTCAGGGAGTGAGGAAGAGTGAGGATTATAATGTTCTTCATGTTTGGCACTGTGAAGAGTATAAGATTTTCTTCTTCATTTAATTCTTTTACCTGTTTTCCTGGAATAAATCTGAAACTTCCCCATTGGCCTTTAAAAGGAAAACAAACAAACATGCAAATTAATGAATAATGGTTTAAACAGAGACACACACAGCTGAATATGAGTCACTGATACATGTTGTCTTAATGTTGTTATCACAAATTAGTTCACACCTACATGGTTAGATGTGGTTATTGTCAAACTACAATTAAACAGGTAGGACAGCTCCTCTTACACACACACACACACACACGAACAAATGTATGTATGTGACACATAAATCAATGAAGGTCAATGAATATAAAGAGTCTTTTTCGATTGTATGTGTGAATCAGATAATGAAAGTGACCCCGCCAGAGACAAACGCACAGACACACTCAAACACACACACACACACGCGCAAAAGAGTGAAGGGGGTGGTCATTATCTCCTTTATGGTCTGTATCTGTTGATTCTTCAGGCTCAGTGACATCGTTTAGCTTCAAAACGTCTCTTCAGAACGATTAGTTGACGTCAATGAGACTTTGTCGATATGATTTCTACAGATTATAGTCTAAACCTGAAATTAGGTCTGACGGTCTCACATCATTAAACAGGTTTCTAATTTTCTTTTAACAGAATATTACTGAGGTCATAAAATATAAAAAAAAAAAATGGATTTCAACTTTATGAAATCAAATTATATGACAATTCAGCCAGTGTGAGGAGGACTCTGTTTTACCAAGAGGATGATTATTATACCTGTTTAACTAGACCAGTTTAGTGAGCATGTGTACACAAAATCAATAAAAATAAATAATCAGTTCAATTTCATTTTATCATTGAAATGTTTTTGTTTTGTTAGAAGAAGAAGAATAAACGTTGTATAGTAATGCGGCAGTAGCTCTGTCTGTAGGGACTTCGGTTGGGAACCGGAGGGTTGTCAGTTCAAGTCCTGGATTGGACCAAGTCCAGAAATTGGTCTGGTAGCTGGAGAGGTGCCAGTCCACCTCCAAAGCACTGCTTCAAAGCACAATGAATTTTACTCATATGGTCGCACACAAGCCTTGTTCACACTTGCACAAAAAGTCCTGAAGTTTTGGGGGGTGAGCTGCATGTGTGAACGACTTCATCCAGAGTCTCTCCTGCCAGCCTCCTAGTATTTATTCCACGGAAAAACTGAGCAAGCTGATGTGGGGACGCAGCAGGATATAATCAGGGGAATTCACATCGATTGAGAGGTGGTGATGTTCATTCCCTGCGATCGATCAAAGACTTTTTTCACGCGACTGCTGCGATCTCATGTTAAGAAACTTTTCCATCATAAATGTGATTTTTCCTGTTCACCAGTATGTTCTCCTCTGGTCTTAGGTTGATGTTGTGTATCTGTCTAACTTGCATTGACATAAAGGCAAACATTCTCATTTTAGTGTTGTATAGCGGGCTCTACTGTTCGTCCATGTATTGCCTCAGGAGACCCCCCCCCCCCGCACCTCCTTACTGTCCGACAGGGATAGTCTCCAGCTATGAGGTGCATGTGTTAATGAACTAGATCAGGAGGATTTCAATGCCGTCCTCCTGAAATTCTCTAGAAATTTGAGGAGTGCATCATTTGAAAATTCAAGGGTGGAAGAAGGGGGACTGTCAGGAGGAGGGAGGCAGTTCGGGTGGTTTTTTGGGGGATGGTCTCGGGTAAGGGCGGATGTTTGAACTGGTGGAGTATGGAGAGCGGCTTTGTGCCTCGTAAACCTGACAGCTGGCTCTATTCCAGCTCTGTTGTTCACCCCGCTTGTGTTTATTTATTTGTCGATATAAATGTGATATATGGTAGAGCTCTGTGTCTTCTGGTTCTCTCCTCCAGCACTTCTTTATAATTAAAAAGCACACAGAGCTGCAGGGATTTCTGAACACAAAAGTAATTTTTCTGCCGAACGTCTCCTTGCCACTCTGATTTCCCTGCTGGTGTGTCTGAATCCTTTGTGACAGGAGGTTTCTCTGGTGGGCAGGGCTCCAAACGCTCCGCTGTGAGGTGTCATGTGGAATCATTTCATTACAGCGGCTCAGAGAATTAACCCTGACGCTCAGGAGAAGGCCTGTAATTTAGGATCCACAGCGTTAAAGAAGATTGCCTGTCAGGTTTGATCCCGTGCAGCTCCTTACTGAGCACACTGCAGGGTTTCTGTCTGACATTAAAGATCCAGGTGTTGTTTCAGGTGTTGTGTCTGACACGTTCTGCCTTTAGTAAATCCACTTAAACAGCTTCTTTATATACCTTCATCACATTTGATTAAAGGGTTTTATCGATTTATAGCAGGTACCACCTCTTTCAAACAAACCTTTTCCTAAATATTGGAGCTGGATGAGAGAGAGAGAGAGACGCATCTTTCACACATGCACTCAATCAATCAATCTTTATTTGTATCATGCCAATTCACAACACATGTCATCAGAAGATATTTCACTAAAGAGCAGGTAAAAGACCTTACTCTTTGTTTTATTAGCTACAAAGGCCCAACATTAATCCACCATGAGCACTAAACAACATTTAGCAAAGCTACAGTGGAGATGAAGAAACCCTTTAGTCACAAATTATATGATTCAATTCCGATATATTAATTAATCAATTGCCTATCTTGTGGGAGCAGTTTGTTGAAACAGGCATTATCTTTATAAATTGATTTAAATGTAAATCTTTAATCATAAATGTTTTGTGAATTATTTGGAATAATATGTTAAAAATGTAGATACCATCAGTTAGTGTCTGCAATTCCTTTGGCCTGGAGGAAAAGAATTAAAAGCATTGAAAGAAAAGGTTGGTCTGTAGACCTCTAATAAAAAACAGCACTCTGGAGGTTTTATCCAGATAAAGCCACAACTGGAATACCTGATACCTTAGGTCTGTGTGATTTAAAAACTAATACATTTCTTCTGGTTAACTCCTCTAACCAGTTAAACTGTTGTTAATCAAATCCTCCCTGATGGTCTCTCTCACCTTGCTTTTACCTCAGTGATGTTCCTGTGATATTGTTATTTGCTGTTCTTGGATTTAATAAGCTCTTATTGTTCCATTTGTTGTTTGTCCTCTTGATGGGCTGATGTTTGTTTTCTACAAAATACCAATTAACCTCCTCTTCCCGTCTCATCTGTTAGCTCAGCTCCTCCTCTGCTCCTCCTCTCTGTTGGTACTTGAGATTACACATAGAGGATTTAGCTCAGTTCCACATTCGACATCTTTGCAGCCTGAGAGATGAGTTGATGGACGTGACTCTCCTGACTGGAACATAATCTGACAGATTACAGCACAAACAGCTCTGAATATGAGTGTTTGCATGCTGCTGGGTAGGTTTAATGTTTAACTGCTGTTTACATAATACAAACACTAATAGCCTGCACAATAACAGGCAGCAAATTCCATCTGTTTCCCTGTTTCACTTGGGGGGCGGTGCATATATAACATATAGAGTCGAGGTCAGATGTAAAGGTTGTGAATAAAGGCAGCTTCAGGTATGACAGTCTTTAGTTAGTCACAACGAGAGTCGGACCATTCATCTTCACTGAAAGAGTGTGTTTTATTAAACAAGCCAACTCTGAAACACACACACAAACATATAAATCATGTTATATGGAGAGGAAAGGGACAATAAATTAATCTTGTTTTTCCTGTGCAGTCATTTAAATTCATGCACATTCATTTTGGTTAATTCATTTTTTGAATGGACTTTTTACATTTTGGTTGTAGCTGTAATAATTTATCATTTGTTCAGTTCAGAGCAAATAATTACCAAAGATAAAGGGTTTTAAAAAACTTCTGAAACATTCAGTCAATTGTGGTGTTCCTCAGGGTTCAGTGTTAGGTCCTACACTATTTTTTACAATAATCATCATGTCTGTAAAACAGGTTTTTTTTTCAAATGTCTTGGATGTTTTATTATGGAAACAATCACTGATGATGATGATGATGATGATGATGATGATGATGATGACGATGATGATATTTACTTCCAACGCTGCAAGATGTATGCACAAGCAAACATCCTTTTATGCAGGTTTAGTCCGGGTACAGTTGGAGTGAAGCTCTGTCAGTTGGAGCTTGTGTACATCTCTCTGTAGAATAGAATAGAATCAGATTAAATAGATTACAGTAAATGTTTGTTGCCTTTTGTACAGGTACAAAGCAGTAAAGGTAAATTGGAATTTGAGTGCATTGGCCCTTAAGTCAGCTTTATACAACTAACTTTGGAAGTTACTTGTTAGTCTTTGATGTGCTCTGATTTGCTTGTTCAGAAGGCTATTTTGTGACCACCAGTAGCCTGCTATAATAATTGTTGTAAGTGGAACAATTACAACAATTGTTACGTTGTAATTACGTTGTAAATTACGTTGTAAGTGGACTTTTTGTTGCAGCATATTTGAGTTAGCAAAAATGTTAGGCACATGTGCCATTCAGTGGACCAGGATGTCCGGTAATATGCAACCCCGCTGAGCAGATGTGCTTGTGTTTTTGTTTCCCAGTAGGAAGTTAAAGTTAATTATAAATCATCATCTGATTGATCTTGAACAGCTAACTGGGGTGGTGATCTGACCATGTGCCCCCCTGCACATTGCACAGCAAACGATGCATCATCAAGCGGAAATTTCCCAACCTCAAAATCAGTCATGTGACTCAAAAGCGGGTCAGAAAGGGTCTCTATGGGTACAGTGTAATCCCGGCCTTTCTACTGTTAGACCAGGACTGAGCTGAAGTCTTTGTTTTTTGGCACTGAGTATCAAAGAGAACCTAATTAAATATTTAAAGCAAGTCAGTGACATCACTTCCTGTCAGGGACCAGTGTAGGTCATGCTCCTCCCCATCAGTGTTACTCTCACTGTAATCAGATGAACTCTGGCTGCTGTGTAATGATAAAAACATACCACACATTCTCTGCATTCTGCATGCACGCACACACACACACACACACACACACGCACACACACGCACGCACACACACGCACGCACGCACGCACACGCACACACACACACGCACACACACACACACACACACACACACACACACACACGCACACACACACTTCATCCTGTAGTCTGCAGTGTGTGTCTGCAGTGAGTGTGTGTATGTGCTGTCAGCAGGGGAAGCTGTACCATAGCTGAGCAGCCCAACATCTTCATTCACTGCCTGTCTGACTGATCCGACACACCACTTCATCTCCACACCGGAACCTTCCACTGAGACTGTGTGTGTGTGTGTGTGTGTGTGTGTGTGTGTGTGTGTGTGTGTGTGTGTGTGTGTATGGCCTTAGGACAGTATCCTGTCACGCTCATCAGTTTGCTTTCAGACCTGCAGGTGTTCAACGCTGCTGCTAATCCTCCCATGATAAATGGTCTAACCATACTGTACAACTGTATGTGTGTGTGTGTGTGTGTGTGTGTGTGTGTGTGTGTGTGTGTGTATGTAAAGAAGAGACAGATAAATAAAGAATGATAACTAGGGATGTAAAAATGGATGATTTATATCGATGAGACAAAAAATACATCTTACTAGTTTTCTTAAACCAGTAGAGGGCACTATCTGCGTACAAGTGTAGACATGATGTGATCAGTCACAATAAAAACAGTGTGAAAATGTTGACAGCCTGATGAATGACACAAATAACAGCATGATGCAAAATGTAAAATGGCACCACGTGGCTGGAGTTGGTGGTAACTGTGGCAAAGTATTTATGAGAGATGTCACATGCAAACTTTCCAGTGATCAGGAAAACAGTTCTGCCTCCTAATGACTTTAAAATAAATTATAATAAATCAGTCCGGGACTGTCAGCGGCTCCTCATTTCATCCAAACCTCTCCACACATGAGTGTGGAGAGGTTTGGAACTGTTACGCTCGAGGATGCTTTTTTTTTTTTTTTTTTTTGCGTTTCCCTTGCTTGCTCTATTCAGAGAGGGAACTTTATTCTAAACAGTGAAATTCAGTTCACATTATTCAAGTCTGGCAATCAAAACAAACTCTGAAACAGTTTCTCTTGGTAGTGCATCTCTATGCAGAGTGAAGTTGTAGATGTCTTCAGTACACATTCAGATGCCCAACTTTCTGTTTGTGTTTGAATATCATTAGAGCTACATACTTTGTGTATAAGCTGCAAAAAATGTCTAATTGTTGGAGCTATTAGTGGCCTGAAGCCATTCTTGAAACAGCCCCTATATGATTCCCAGTGCCATAATGTAAAACAAAATAATCAGAACTAATTCTAGCACTTTTGACCGACAGCTGCAGGTAAAATGTCCGTGTACAACATCATCATCATCATCATCATCATCATGACACAAACGTCCAAAAACAAAACGCTCTGTTTGAAATAAAACTGTTTAATTAAATCCTGAGGCTCATATCACACAGAACCATGTGTGTAAGTGTTTGCACATGGTTCAGTGTGTGTGTGTGTGTGTGTGTGTGTGTGTGTGTGTGTGTGTGTGTGTGTGTGTGTGTGTGTGTGTGTGTGAGAGTGTGTTTGTGGACAGCAGCTGCTCCTCTCTGGGTGTCTCTGAGGACCACAGCAGGTCTCTGATTGTGTGTGTGTGTTTGTGTGTGTGTATCGTAGAGTGTTTGTTGTGAATGTCCATGTGTGTTTGCTTAGAGAGGCGAGATGTGAAGGACACTTCTATGAGACTGCCAACCAGCAGACAAAGACACACACACACAGACACACACACACAGACACACACAGACAGACACACACACACAGACACACACAGACAGACACACACACACACACACACACACACACACACACAAAATTTCCCCAACCAGCTCTGTCTAGGACTGTTTAACTATATGAATCAGTACAGTGTATGAATTAAACAGAGTCAGGTGTTCATTATGTCCCAGTGATCACATCATACATTCTCGTGCTCCTCACTGAAGAGGCTCTGTTGACAGAGATATGATGCTCTGCGGGGGGGGGGGGGGGATTTTATGCCTCCTGGCTAACAGCTATGACACGCCCACCTGTCAGTAAAACCAGCCTGCCCCTAATTATGTAAATCATCCCCAGTACAGTTTTAACTGAGAAAAAATGTAGCCATATAGATGAAAAACACTGTTTTGAATCAGGCTGTGAACATGTCAAAATGAGACATTTTAATATGAGATATAATGGGGATTCCTTTGCCTCAAGTCAATACTGGAGGAGCTGCAGTTTTCTGTTTTGGCTTCATTTTTCATCATTAGATGTTTATGTTAAGTCCTCCAATCTGATTTAATATGTGTGTTTGCATGTTTATCACAATGTTAAGTAAAACTCTGACATGTTGAACTTCTATGACAGGTTATTAAGACAATAATGCCATTAAATGTTGATGTTTTCAAACCACTAAATTCCTGAAAGATATCTCACAGTTTGTACAGATGACAGATACAGAAGTGATTGTGCTGACTCGAACAGTTTGACTTTAAATAAGACAGTCAGTGTGTCAGAGCAGTGCTGCCCTCTAGTGTTGAACATTTGTCAACACTTGGATCGGACATTTAGCGTCCCATTTGTTGTTCACAGATTTGCACTGAATGTCAAAAAAGCTCCTCTGTTCACAGACTGATCATTTTTATCAGATCGAGAGAGGAGGAAAGGAGAGGAGAGGAGAGCAAAGCAGAGAAGAGGAGAGGAGAGGAGACCAGAGGAGAGGAGAGGAGAGGAGAGCAGAGAAGAGGAGAGGAGAGGAGAGGAGAGCAGAGCAGAGCAGAGCAGAGGAGAGGAGAGGAGAGGAGAGGAGAGGAGGAGAGGAGACCAGAGGAGAGGAGAGGAGAGCAGAGCAGAGCAGAGCAGAGCAGAGCAGAGGAGAGGAGAGGAGAGGAGAGGAGAGGAGAGGAGAGGAGAGGAGAAGGAGAGGAGAGGAGAGGAGAGGAGAGGAGAGGAGAGGAGAGGAGACGAGACGAGAGGAGAGGAGAGGAGACGTCAGTTGAAGGTCTTCCTCCATCAGCTGCGTACCTCCCATGGAGACAAACCTGCTGATGGAGGATGATCTGTCAGCAGGCCAGGATGTCCTCCTTGTCCATCCTCCTTGGACTCCTCAGAGAGACAGACTGAGATGATCAAAGAGTTGGATTCAAGGTTTCAAGGAGGCTTTGTTGTCACTCAAGAACATGTTAAAATCAGGTACTCAGGTCCCTGTTAGTAAGGACAGATGTCAAATAAAAATACAACAATTACAAAAAAAAATGTAGACCCTGAATAACAGAAAAAGGATAAGCTGTGGAAAAAACAGGACAATAAATAACAAAGAATAGATTACATATTCCCCTTTTTATTAACAGCCAATTTATCCTGAAGCCAGGCCTGTCTTGAATACAAATACACTTCAGTTGGTGCGTCTGCGAACACAACATCCGTTTAACATCAGTGGTTTTGATGAGTTAAGAGTCAGTCACCGATTGATGTTGCTGGGTGCAGAGTCCAGGATTGTTTTTTAGTTCCAGTCGGTCCCTGCATGTTAGTTTGAATGACAGGTTGTAAGTGGTGTGACAGATCTCACACACACAGTGCCTCCGCTGGGTAAGATGCAGTATAATCTCCAGTGTGTGCAGTCTCTGCAGACAGGGGGCGCTGCAACACACAACAAAAATTCCTTCAAAGACGACTGACCTTAAAAAAAAACTAAACATCAGCTCATCAGAAGCGCCTTCAGTGATGAAGCTAACAATTTTAAATTCAAGGATTAAATTCAAACATCCTAGCTCTGCAGAACTCTCTCTATACTGATCCTATGTGTTTTTACTTCACAGATAGTTCAGCCTGTCTTTTAGTGAATTTAAACAAGCTCAATGAAATGTTTAAAATGAGTGACGAAGAAAACTAATACTGAATCCTGAAAACACTTTGCTTACAATGAATATGAACACACACGTTAACTGATGCTTGAAACTGTCAGAAAAGCAAGAAGAGTATATTTATGAATGAAAGCTATCTCACACACACAAACATAGACATACAAACATGCACATGAAAACACACAAAGATGAAAAAACCCACGCAAACACATGAACACACACACAGCAGTGAAGATAAGGCCAATAATTGTAAGTCAAACACTTTTAATGTTCAAGGTCAATGGAGAAACTGATAACCTGCACAAACACACACACACACACACACACACACACACACACACACACACACACACACACACACACACACACACACACACACACACACACACACACAGGAATACAGTGAATTTATTAATTTGAGGGTTAAATATTTGAGCGTAACCTCACCAAAAACAAACATAAAAAAAGAAAAATCAACATCTTTATTCAGTTTTTGTTAACCATAAGAACATTTTTTTAAACATTTTATTTAACCTTAGTTTAAAGGGGACATATTATGAAAAATCCACTTTGACAGTCTTTTTGAACATATATTTGGGTAACCTGAGTGTCTACCGACCCACAAAATGTGAAATAAACCCATCCACCCATGGACTCCAATCCCAGCCTAGAACAAAACAGAGGAATAATATCTACCAGGAAAACTCAGGGGGGCTCATTGCATTTAAAGAGACACACACACCAAAACGGAGCGTCCTGAGAGAGCTGGTTTATACAGGGTCACAAACCTCCTCTGGTGCTTGATTCATGTTATATTTTGACCAAAGCACAGCACAGATGTTTCATTTAGACCACAGGGGGATTAGGAGATATCGGGGAATAGGAAATCCTCGCTGAAATATTATTATTTGAGACTCTTCTGACAAAGTGAGGTGGTAGACAAATGTGTTTTTCTGACATATCCGCCCCCAGCACCGAGGGGCCACACATTTAACAAAAGTTTCACAGAGTATTCACAATTGGAAATGTGTTTATATGTATTTCAATCTGTGAATATGCCTTACAATAGTTAAATGATCCCTCTAAATGTGAAGCTAAAGTCTTCAGTTCAACTATTCTGTGATGTAACACAGCACAGTATTAATACTCCTGTGATATTTGTTCACTATCTGACTTGGATAAAGTCCAGTATTAAGAGATATCAAATTTTTGTGATGAATGCCAAAATGATGAGTTATCATGTTTTCTGCAGCCTGCGCTCTGATCCTCTGCAGAGTCACTTTAGTTTATCAGCAGTTTCAAGGCCGAGCGAGTTGATTACAGACAAATGTTTGTATGGTTTAGCTTAGTGATTATCATTCAGTCTGACCTTGTTATCTCCTCCTTCTGTCTCTGTGTGCCCACCTTCATCCACACCTCTATATGCTGAAAAGCAGGTTACATGCCCACACAGCGCCAACTGTCTCACCTGTAATCAGGCTAGACTTCATATCAGCTTTTATAACCGGGGTTAAATAAAGTGTAATTGTAGATCAGTATGATAAAGGAGGTCTGAGTATTGTTGGGATCCGTCTGTCAGAAACCGTGACTGACTCCAGAAACGCTCCAACACTGAAGTCCTGACTGAAAGAGTTCAAACTTATAGATGTGTTTCTGGTGCGCTGCTTCTGTTTTAATGTATCCAAACAAGCTTTTATGTGGTCATTCAGGGAAAACTAGCCCCTTCCTTGCAAATCAGACCCATTTAAAAAATGTCTTTTGTGCACTGGTGGCACAGTGGCCAGTGAGCCTGAAAGTTAGGTGGCAATTGCATTTCCAATATGGAGACCCCCATCATTTAGCTTCAAACCTCACCTCTTTAGAAACCAATGGATGATATCAGTGAGACTATGTCCATGTTTTATTCAGTCTATGGTTTGAACCTTACCAACCAATCAGAATGTTTGACATTATCCATGTGTCGGATAAGAAGGAAACACATCAGACCCAAATTTCGGTGTCCATGCGAGAAGCACATCTGTTTTTTTCGAAGTGTTAGTATTTAGCAATCCGGAAAATAAAACATGTTTGAATTTTGGTTAGAACATGCTAGTTTCTTATGGGCGGAGCAACAGGTTCCTGACATCAGCAGGTAATTTTACAGATGAACTGAAAGATATTGAGAAGAGAATTAAACAGCAGATAAAAACACTGGGTTAAGGAGTGATGATTTATGCCCTCAGTGTGAAGTTAAGTTCATTTCATCGTATTCTGAAGAAAACGTGTCAAATTGCACGCAGCTATTTCATCACAGAAAAACTTGTTTCGACAGAGTGTGTGAGTGAATGTGTGTGTGTGTGAGTCATAGATTTCATTTAGCCAGTAGTAACCTGAGGCATTTCAGCAGCTGCAGGTTACTGTAGTATGAACTGATATAAAGTGGACTGAGGTCACTCGGGAGGACTGTAATTGTGATGAACATTTTTGAACTCCAGAGACCTCAAAAGAGAAACATGTTAAGGTAAAAGCGGAGCAGCTTGCAGTAGTCTACATTTATTGAGTACTGCAGGACCTGTTTAATGATTTTAATAAACCAATTAAAACATTTTTCTAAATGGTCATAATTGATAGCTGGCTTCATGAGGTCAGCCTTTTATCTAAGCGAAGGATTAAAAAGTCAAATGTACTCTGGCCTAAAGAGTTATTTTATTTTTTAAATGTGGTATTATTATTGTTTCTTGGGATAAATTATCTAAATCTTCAACAAATTAAAATAACCCACAAAGCACCAGTAACAGAATTAAACAGAAACTTAAAGAAGCACTGATTACACTCACTCTTATTTGAAAACAGATCTCACTGTACGCTGATGACACTGCGATACATTTACTAGAATCTGTACTAAAACAATCGCTGATTGCAGAAGTGATACATAGGTATTTTTACATTGTATTTATTAGGATCAGTGTCTGTAACAACACCACAGGTAACTGAACCCAAAAGCACGACTCACAACGCAGTCTTTGGTTGGGGGAGGAAATAAACAAACAGTCTTTACTCTTTAAGCAGACAGAATCCAAAAAAAGTGATCAAAGAGGAAACAAAAGGCTTGAACACTTCTCACAGGGGTCAAAGACGATCTGGCACAGAAGTAAGGGACGCTACAGACCAAATTCTAGGGTGAGAGGGAGGACAACGAGATGCAGCTGGGAACAATCAGGGCGGGGCAGACAATCACACAGGTGGGAAACACATGAGGGCAGGAAGTGAAGGATCTGAAACGAGAGGAGAAGTTAGTGACCCAAAACAGGAAATAATACAAGATAGAAATAACAACAACCCAAGACACTGAGCTGGACATGACAGTACCCCCCCCCCCCCCCCCCCACGGTCGTGGAAGTCCCAAATGAGACTAGGGTCCAATATGTTCCTTGACGGCACCCAAGATCTCTCTTCTGGACCAGACCCTTTCCAGTCAACCAGGTATTGAGGACCTTGACCCCGACGTCGAACAGCCATGAGGCGCTTAACGGAGTAAGCCGGTCCGCCAACAATAATCCGGGTGGGTGGAGGGGGTCTGGAGGCGGGAACGAGTGTGCTCTCTTGAACTGGTTTGATGCGTGACACATGAAATGTAGGATGAATCCTCCAGGGTTCAACAGGATTGACCACTTTTGACACTGGGAATGGGCCAATTTACGAGATTCCACTCGCAGAGGGAGATCCTTGGTGGACAACCAGACTCTCTGCCCCGGCTGGTACGAGGGAGCTGGAACTCAACGACAATCTGCTCCCCTCTTATACCTTGCAGATGTCCTGAGGAGCACCAGCCCGGCCTGTCTCCATATCCGCCGACAATGTCGAATGAGGGCCTGAG
Source organism: Labrus bergylta (assembly GCF_963930695.1). NCBI lineage: Eukaryota > Metazoa > Chordata > Actinopteri > Labriformes > Labridae > Labrus > Labrus bergylta. The sequence continues at coordinate 29,532,762 of NC_089198.1, read as the reverse complement.
CTGATGGGACACCGACTTCCGACTCTAGCTCAGGGAACAGAGGTGGCTGATAGCCATAGGCACACTGAAAAGGGCTAAAACCAGTAGAAGAGCATGGTAAGGTATTATGCGCATACTCAGCCCAAATCAGGTGTTTGCTCCAGGAAGATGGGTTATGGGAGACCAGGCAGCGAAGGCAGGTCTCCAACTCCTGATTCATCCGTTCGGTTTGACCATTCGACTTAGGGTGATAACCAGAAGAGAGGCTGACAGTGGCACCCAGCAGGGAGCAGAAAGCTTTCCAAAACTTCGAGATGAACTGGGGACCTCGGTCTGAAACAACATCTTTAGGGAAACCATGGAGACTGAGCACTCAGGCAACACAGTTGACGCCAGAACCGAAGGTCCTTGCATGCTATCGGAGGGGAAACAGGTTACTTTGCATTTCTCCCCCCACCCTTTAACTTCTCCTGTAGACCAGTCCATGTGCGGATTATGTTTGATCAGCCAAGGAAGTCCTAGTATGAGGTGGTGCATTGGGGACTCTAGGAGATTGAAGGAAATGTTCTCAGAATGATTATGTGCCATGATCAGCTTAATGTGTGGGGTCTCATGCGTAACTCTACACAACAAGCGGCCATCCAGAGCATTAGCAATCAGAACTTTAAAGGGGAGTAGGAATTAAACCCAGTCTCTTAGCCAAATTAAAGTCCATGAAATTCCCATCAGCCCCAGAGTCCACTAATAAATCATGAGGGAGGGAGAGACAGGAGGAGATGAGTTCGGACTTAGTTAAGGGTCGAGAAGGAATAGAAGAAAAAGTTGTTCGGCTCACCAGTACCCTTCTCTCTACGGATGAGCTTTGTCTTTACTGGGCAGGAGGAGATGAAATGCCCCAGTTGGGAGCAGTAGATACACCTCCCCTCCTGAAGACGGCGCTGTCGCTCCTCAGGGGTCAGTCTGGCCCTTCCGAGCTGCATAGGTTCTGCCGAGGTTGTCGAAGGCGCCGGTGGGCGGGACCCCTGGAGGTGATGTGGTGGAGACCTGCGAGGAACAGGACGATTGGAGAATGACTGCCCCTTCAGGAACGATGGAGCTGACACATACTTGGACCTCTCCTTTTCTCTCTCTCTGAGACGATTGTCGATCTTGATGGAAAGTGAAATGAAGGAGTCCATGTCTGCTGGACGCTCGAAGAGAACGAGCTGGTCTTTAATTCCGTCAGAAAGTCCATTGTAAAAGGCATCCAGCAGCGAGGGAGTATTCCAACCACTGTCTGCAGCTAGGGTGCGTAATTCGATTGCATAATCTGAAACCCGACGTCTACCTTGACGAAGGCTGAGGAGGGACCTGGAAGCCTCCAGACCAGGAGTGGAACGGTCAAAAATCTTTCTGAGAGTGCTGGTGAAGAGGTCCACAGAAAAACAAACAGCAGAATCTCTAGCCCACTCAGCAGTGGCCCAAGCCTCTGCACGGCCAGAGAGGTGAGTTATTATATAGGCCACTTTTGCCCGCTCTGAGGGGAAGGAGGCAGCTTGCAGTTCAACGTGTAGCCCACACTGAACCAGGAACGAGCGACAGTTGTCTGAGTCCTCAGAAAATCTTTCTGGTTTAGAAAAGGTGCAGTGTGGGAGCTACCAGTGCCTGAGGTGAGGAGGCAGGGACCGAAGCAGGTTGTGTCTCCGGAGATGGAACAAAGCTTTCAACAGGTGAAGCAACTCCAAGTGTGTCCAAACGAGCCATAATCTGTTGTAGGTGGTCATTCAAAAGACACACTTGATTACTAATGGAAGACTGGAAGCTTACTTGGCGTTCATTGATGTCTCTCACTCCAATGCAGACTGAGTTAAGTTGCTCCTCATGTTGCACCAGTTGCCGGCCTTGAGCTCGAAGGGCTGCTTGCAGGGTCTCTAAGTCGGCTGAGTCCATTTCAGTGGCCAGTTTGTGATGTAACAACACCACAGGTAACTGAACCCAAAAGCACGACTCACAACACAGTCTTTGGTTGGGGGAAAAAAACAGTCTTTACTCTTTAAGCAGACAGAATCCAAAAAAGTGATCAAAGAGGAAACAAAAGGCTTGAACACTTCTCACAGGGGTCAAAGACAAACTGGCACAGAAGGAAGGGAAGCTACAGACTAAATACTAGGGTGAGGGGGAAGACAACGAGATGCAGCTGGGAACAATCAGGGCGGGGCAGACAATCACACAGGTGGGAATCACATGAGGGCAGGAAGTGAAGGATCTGAAACAAGAGGAGAAGTTAGTGACCCAAAACAGGAAATAATACAAGATAGAAATAACAACAACCTGAGACACTGAGCTGGACATGACAGTGTCTTGAGATGTACCATCTCATTTTCAAGGCAGTCCCAACAGAAGACAATTCACAACATGAGCAACCCACTAAGATAAAACAAATTGTACCTAAATTACTGACGCTGCTATCTGTAGTGATGTTACTGCCCAACACAATACTGTAAGGGATACCCGTGCCTTGTGCTTTATTGCACCGCAACACCAACTCGGATGTTAGCTTTTGAACTGAGAGCTGATAACAATCTGGATGGTCATTCTCTTGGCTCAGACAACATGGTGTACATAACTACCAAAACAGATGTTCTTCTGTGTGGGTACTCCAGCTTACTCCCACAGTCCAAAGAGATGCTTGTGAGGTGAATTGATGACTCTAAATTGTGTATTGTCTAAAAGTGCACGATGTGAGTGTGACTGTTTGACTTTCTATACTGTGACTGACTGCTGATTAGTCCAAGGTGTACCCCAGCCCTCGTCCGAAGACAGCTGGGATCGGCTCTAGCCCCCCACCCCGCCCCTCCGCAACCCTAAATGGGTTAACCCTTAAGCTAATGTATACTTGGTTTTCTAATTTTTTCCAGTCTTGTGTTGCCACTTCTTGACTTTATGCTATTTTCAATTAAAGATGGGGTTTCATTGTTCTGCCAATCATAAAATTCTGTTCATATTTACATTTTACACAGCGTCCAGGCTTTGTAGGAAAGGGGGTTGTAAAAACAGAAGACATGATGATGAAGACATCATCAACATTGAATGACGCTGGCATGTTTCAAGGTTGTTGAGTGACACGGGTTCAAAGGTGGACTCCTGTATGACTATCAGATAAGAAAGTGAAAAATTAAGTCACAGCTTACCTTGACCTTGACTCGTTCACATAGCTGCATTTATCCCTGATAATAATCATTATCATCACCCTCTATCAGCTTTTATAACACAGCAGCTCAGTTTCTCATTGATAATCTGCAGTAATGAGGAGTTCATAAATCCACTGCTGACTTAAAGTGATGTGACATTGATTAATCTGCACATTTGTTCCGACAGTTTACTGAACATAAACCTGATTAAAGTGAGGCAGCTGACAATACATTCAACCTGTGTAATTTACAGTTTGTAGCTGCAACGGAAATAAATACTAACAAAATAAACTTCTGGCATTGGAGTGAAGATTAATGCCAAAGAATTGGCACATACAGCCATCAGCAGTGAGTTATTGTTAATACTCTATTTTTACATGTTCTGTCTGTTTTTTGGTCTAACATAGGAACATACTAAATCCAACATTCATAAGTCAAAAATGACAAAGCTCAGACCTAAAGAACAAAATAAATGAATTCACCACATGGGTGCGGCAGTAGCTCAGTCTGTAGGGACTTGGGTTGGGAACCTGAGGGTCACCGGTTCAAGTTGAGGGACCAAATCTGGAAGTTGGTCTGGTAGCTGGAGAGGTGCCAGATTGCTTCCTGAGCACTGTCGAGGTGCCCTTGAGCAAAGCACCAAACACCCTCCCCACCACCAGCTCAGGAGCGCCCACCGGGGGCGGCCCCATCACTCTGACATCTCTCCATTAGTAACATAGGGTCCTGTTTGTGCATGTGTGTATATTTCAGCCTATGTGTGTCTTGCATGACTTACAAAGTGTAAAAACAGAATTTCCCCTTGCGGGATCAATAAAGTAAAATCTTAATCTTAATCTACATGTGAGGATTAAAATGTAACTAAGGAATATTGGATTTAATAGAACCAGATTGGACATTCTACAGTTCCCGCTTTGGGCTTTGAAAACCATAAAGGTGGTAGATGTTGCGATGTTGTCTGTCGCCACGTATCACCATAACCTAGAGGAATAGTGTGCATTGTATTTTTATCATAAGTAAAGCTAGAGTACATAGGAAAGGTACAGAGCTCCATCTGGAAAAAAGCCATGAGGAAGTGAATTTGGCCCATGGTTCCACTCTCATGATGATCAACATTTCAAACATGCAAGTAAAGCATCCGACGTGTCTAGAGCAGGTGATCTGGCCATGATCTGGCAGATGGATCCTGATGGAGCTCAAATTTGGCCCTACTTCAGAATCAGTCATGCGACTCAAAAATAAGGTAAAACTGTCCACATTGCAAGTAAACAATTCAACAACTTAACATTTGAAAGGCGTGTTACCCTAACCAGCTGCATCCATCCTCTTTTTTTTCATCATCCTCGTTTGTTTTGATTTGGAGGCGCACCTGAAGTGATGTTTTGCATTTAATTTCGCACAGCATTGTGGGTGTTAAAATACAACTCACTTACTGAAATGATGCATCCAAACCTTATTGCACAAAACCCGGGTGTTAGCATCCATGTTGAAATATTCACTCTACTGAGGTGACCCAAAAATGCCCACTGAATGACCACGAGGGTTCTGTCTATTGAATCCCCCAAAAGTCAGCATTCCATTCTGAACTGTGGCTTTTCGGAAAGGGCCTCAGTATTCCCGGCTTTACCTAGCTAGATTTCGGCGGCTTGCAGAGCTCGAGGTAACAAAATAAGTTATGTCAAACATAACGTAGAAAGCAACTCCTGGAGACACCCTTAGACAGCCTTATGGCGTGAATGACTAACCAGGATACACAAAGACCTAAATCATTAAACAAAGATCAACTAAGGTCTAAAACAACACAATACAACAACACAAAATCCCCAAAGATTACCTCTTCCTCCTGATGTAAGTGTTGGGGATTTTGAGCATTGTTTTTACCAACACGTGTTCCTTATTGTCAATCAGTGGATTCACCTTCAGGACTCAAAGGCAACAGGAGGGGGGAAGGGACAAACAGTACAGGGAACAACATAGATCTGTATCAAAGAGTTACCTGTTTTGTAGCTGTAGTATCACATATCAGACCTCTGTCATACATGAAATTAATATTTTGTGATGATTATTTTTATTTTGCTCCTCAACACGTGACTCAATTTACCTGGATTATAGAGGAGTAACTTTTTACTTGTATACCTTACGTTTACAGTCTTTATCTGGCCAAATACGAACAGAGAAGATCAACATGTTCCTAGTTTATTATGTGAAGGAATTTATACAAGAAAACAAGCTACCTTTAATAGTCAAAAATACAATATTGTTCTCTGTCCACAGAGCATGCAAGCATGACATTTGAAGACCAGTGCAGATTTTTTTATAAAATTTTAGCTTTTCCCTTTTCTCCAGCTTAATCCTGCTACTGTTTCATTCTGGTAGTGTTCACAGTGGAGGGAGATGCAGCATTACTGAGAAGCAGAAATACCCATAATAACCCTAACCCTCCCAACAAAAGAAAAACTGTGCGGGAAATCACACTAGACACTAACTAAGACTGTGTCCAAAGCCTGCTAACTGTTCATACTGCTAATATATTCATACTAAATATGACCTCACATTGAGCATGTAGTACTTTCCGAAATCATTGTATGCAATCATGAGAGAAATCTCCGCATTTAAACTGCATTGGCCATCATTTTTAAGTTTGATATTGGAGTCATATACTAAATCCGCCACACATTGCATTGCTACCCTCAGGTATCTAATGGTGGCGCTCACCAGCCATCCAACTAGCAGTGTACAAATGAAGGTCATCGTGCTGTAATATGGTTTATAAATCAACAAATAATATTAATATAGATGCATGTAGGATGTACTGTATGTATGTTGTTGTTTTATTCTAGCTTGGACCTGGCTTATTCATACTTCGGACAGGAAATGTGTTATTGATGATGTCACGGGACCCATAAATGAGTATGCTGCTATAGTGCTAGCTTCAGAGTTGCGACAGTTCTTCCTGAAATCTAGTATCGATTTCTTGGTTTTCATGACATTACAGTAAGCTAGGGGCGCTAGGAGAGAATAGTAACAATAGTAGGAGTAGGATCATCAGATTAAAGAATTTGCATGATTTGTGCTGTTTTCCAATTAGAGGGAAAGATAGAAAGCCTGACACAGAGATTGATTAAATGCTGAAAAAAGGGGTACCAGGCTAACAGCATGAGTCTTTAAAAAGAAGGTGTTTAGACCATAAATATCATGGGTATGAGAGTTTTTAGTTTTTTATGAGTGCAGTATTTCTGTCACCTCATTCTGAAAGATCTCAGAGAGTGTGAACTGATCAGGTGTTAAAGAAAGAACAGGTGATGGGGGGGAGGACAGGAGTTCTTTGACAGATGAAAGAAAGTATAGTCATTGAAAGCACTTGCAATCTTTTCTGAGCCTGAGATAAGAGAACCCTGTAGGGAAATCTACAAGTTGAGATAATTTTTCATCACTGATGACCTTAAGAGTCAGTCATAATGCCTTTTGGTTGGTAGCAGATTGGGTAATTTGCTGTTGAAAAATAGAATGCCTTTCACAGTTCAGTAGTACATTTATTTTTTATTTGTATGACATAATTTTTGCTCTCAGGTGTTCGACTTAACCTGTACAGTAGCCTTCTGTTTTAGGAGTTGAAATAATTAAGAATTTATCCATGGTAATTTACTCTGCCTAGGTCAAACCTTGCTGGCAGTGGTATATTTATTCTGTATTGTCTGAATTTTAGTGTGGAATTGTGTTAGAATTTGTTCTGGATTTAGACGGCACTAAAGTCAGCATTGAACAGAGGTGGTTTTGAAATTGGTATTTTTGATACAGAGTGGGGGGGATGGGTTTTTGTAGATTTTAGGGTTTTCCTAATTGCGTAGATATGCAAATGATCTGAAATACCTGCATATATTACACCATACATTGCGTATTTTGAGGGTTGATTTGTTAGGATAAGATCCAGAAGTGAGCTGCGTGTTTTGCCAATTCTTGTTGGAGCTTTGATTAATTGATAAAGTCCAAGTTTCATTGCAGTGTCTTTCAACAATTTTGATGAGCCATCATTCCAGTCAATGTTGATATCACCCAAAATGACAAGCTCCTTTGATGTAACAGATTTAATTATGTCAGAAAGCTGAGATAGATAGGCACTTTCACTGGCTTGTAGGTGACAATAATGGTGATTGGGGTGTGAAATGAATTACCAGCTGTAATGTTTCAGTTTCAATTTTAGATATTGAGTGCGCATATTTCTGATTTACATAGATGGCCACTTCGCCGCCGGTCCTATCAGTGCGGTCTTTACGATATAGTTGATAATTTTCGATGGAGAGAAATGAATCAGGAATAGTGGGAGTTAACCATGATTCTGAGATTGCCATTACATGTGTTTTCGACTGCGCAAGCAGAATTTTAAATTTGTCTAGTTTTGGGACAAGGCTTCAGGTGTTTAAGTGGCAGATTTGAAAACCTCTGATGTCACCAAGTTGACATAAATTAGTTAGGCTTTTTCTTGGGTGAAATGTTTTTCTGTGTGCTTTAGTAGTTTTAACTTTGGGGTCGGGAAAATATATTACAGGGGGTAATGTCGGGAGAGAGGAGGGAGTGATAGTCGGAGATGGATTTCTGGAGTGGGGGAGACAGACGTGAGTTGTGGGCAAAAACATGAGCTGTAGTTGCGGTACAGCAGTAAAAAGTCTGTTGCAATTTGCCTGTGCGTTTAGTCCCCATAAATGCAGTAGAATTAACAAAAAAAATAATTTCATTATGGAAGGGGGTCAGTAGAGGACAGCAAGCTCCACCGGGGTCCAGGTTACAAGGATGGTGCCGTCATCAGGGGAGCCCGTGTTGAACTTGGGTGCCATTACCACTACAAACAGATGTAGAGATAATAAACAGGAATAAAAATGGACAATCGCACTGATTTCTTAATTCTACTCTCTCCCTACCTTTTATTTTTTTATAATTAATGTAAAAAGGAAACAATTTCCAACAACTTGTTGGAAGGAAACAGCAATTTCCTTGACAACCCAGTTCTCAAGGTTTAGCTTTTCATATTTAGAGAATGGGACAGTGCAGAGACATGAATACTGTTTCCAACCACCTGTGATGGCTGCAAAGAGTAGAGACTGAGTGACAAGTCTAGACAAGTAAAAGTAAAAGTTACAATTTCCGATTCCTACATTCATTTTGTTAATACAAATTAGCCTTTATGATGATAAACTGAAATGTGTTCAAAAACTACAATTTCATTCTGTAATCCAATTTCAAACAGTCAAGCCACACTGTGAAATGTATTTGAGTTTCTAATGTAAGACTTTTTTCCACACCTGTCCCAGCTTGGATGGGGTAAGACGGCTGGCTCCGCCCCCCAGAGTTGACGGACATGACACTCAACTTGTATTCTGTGAAGGGCTGCAGCTCCATCACAGTGCCCGGTGAGCTGCTCACCACAGTCTCGGAGAAGAAATCACCAATAACTGACTCTGCCCTCAGGATGTAGCTGGTTGCCCCGGAAACCTGTGTGAACTCCACAGTGATGCTGTCGCTGTGTTTGGAGTAGGCCTGATCGATGCTGGGGACTTCAGGGGCTGGAGAACAAATCATAGAAATTAATCAAATAACAATCTATGAATCTTTTAATCTGTTGTTTTAGGATTCCAACACTTCAGTCAGTTTCTCCATTTTTTTCTTGGATAATATTCTAAATTGTAATTATATTGTCAATGCATTTAAAAAAAAAAAAAACTTTCTTTGACAAGTATTGAAAGCATGTAGTTACTAGTTTCAATCAGAGAATACATTTTATATTATCAAATAAAAAAAAACGTATAAATTACAGCAGGCGCTTATTCAGTTTTCCTTCTCCGTTCATTTTTGTGTGAAAGCAAACAGCAAAAATAAAGAAAACTGACTTTAATAAGCTCCCAAACCAAAGTATTCTTCAAATGTCTTACTTTTCTGTACAGCTGTCCAAAACTAAATATATTAAAGTCAAAAGAATATAGATAAAATCTTATTAGCTTTAAGGAAAAGTCACTTGTATTTTTAATACAATAAGCTAATTTAACCAACTATAAGGTGTTTATATTTGAGGAACAATGAGAATGCAGATTTGCCTGCTTTAAATAAGTTAAGAGTCTGAGGAGAACGCTATAGAAATTTAAGTTTAGTGTGGTCAGGAGCAGCCACATTTCATTCTTTATTCAAAGGAAAGTATCTGAATCTGAGCTTATCACCAGTGGTCTCTGCACTGCTGAGCACGTTGAATGTGTGATCCAGCTGCATGATGTACACTGTGTTTGGGGACAGGGACTTGAGCTATGTTCCCACAGCCCTATTTAACCACATTTCTAAGATTTTTCTCAAAATTAGGCCCTATGTTCCCACATTTCTAGGACATTTTCAAAATTAAGTATTGTGTTCTTACATTTCCCTTCAATTTAAGCCCTATCCTCCCACAGACAGCCTGAGGTTGGTGATGAAATAACTCAGTGCAGAGTCAGGTTTGTGCGTGTGTGTGTCTGTGTGTGAGACCATTTGTTGGAAAGTTATACAGGCTCTTGGACTGCTTGTATCTTATTTTTGGGGCTAGATTCTTCGAATGTCTACGAGGGCCTTCCATGTGGTTGCTAGATTTTTAACAGGTCCATGGTGTGCACCTCACGTGTGTGGGACACTCATTCAATTATTTTACATCACAACTCAGCAACAACTTTTTCCCCTGTGGTTAATAATAAACCTGTTACATAAACTTGCCTGAAACCACTGTCAATATTTAATGTGGTACATTTGAAAAAAATTAGCATTAAACATTTACCGATTTAATTTGCCCCAAGATTGAACTTGTTGTGTGTCATCACCCTGCACTTATTTACAGTGAATGGTCCTGAATATTTCCTGCTGCGTTCACGCATGAGTTCAGCCCAACTTCTTGTAAAGTACTTAGGTCCCTAGCAGGAAAAATTATAAGTAAAGTTGAAGTGAATAGGTCTGCATCTTGAAGCTCAAACTGAAAATGTTGGGAAATTTGTGTGAAAGAGGCTATTGATATCTACATGCTTATATGTTATGCTAGGATTATGAAATACCTATCTGAAGGTGTGTGCAGGTATGTTACAGGACTGTTTTTTTTTTCTGCAGACAGTTATGCGATGATTTATTTCCCCTCGAGTTACTTCATGTCAGCTCATTTTTTCCTTATGTTGACTGTCTCGATCAACAAGATTCTTATCTCCACTGACACACGTCTCAACAGGTTACACAAATTGTAAAACAAGAATCAATCCTGCACTAACCTGCACACACTCACACACACACACACACACACACACACACACACACACACACACACACACACACACACACACACACACACACACACACACACACACACAAAAGACAAGAGTACCTGCTTTTTGTGTCTTGAGGTAACACTTGTTATGAGTTGACCCTATACAAATAAAAAATGATTGATTGACACACACACACACACACACACACACACACACACACACACACACACACACACACACACACACACACAACACACACTAAACAGGAGCCCAGCAGTGGCCTTGAGTATATTTACCATCCTGGATGCACTATCACAGGTAACATTGTCCATGGACTCCAGTCAAGGCCATCACATACACACACACACACACACCTGACAAGCACACAAGTACACGCATGCACATATAATTCACGCATAGCACACATGGATTCCTGTCCTAGACGATCCCACAGAGATAATGTTGGAGTTTGAAAACTTAACAGAATCACACAGTTTAGTCTGACCCTAAGATTCGGCCATGTCCCAAGTCCCTGTGATATTCTCTCACACACACGCACGCACACACACACACACACACACACACACACACACACACACACACACTCACACACAAACACATATAGATCTTAATATGGAATCCTCCGCCTGTTCAGATCATGTCATTGCTTTGTGGTTTGATTTCCCTAAAAAGGATGAATCTCTCCCCTCGCTGGGGCAGGGAAGGGAGGAGGGGGACACTGTGTGATACTAATTGGAAATACTCAAATTATAACGCGCTACATATACATTTAGTCCATTTCTGCTGAAATTCAGTGAACTGATTGTGATCTGGGAGAAAGATTCTATCTTTTTTCACTCCTATTTAAAAAGTATTTAAGAATATCATGTGACTATGTTGATGTGGGATAATCAGAGTTATTCCACTGAGATACATTTTAATAATATTATATACTATATAAACGGATTCATATATTACAATAGTATTGATATGCAGGACCTGTTGAGATGGGTTTTTTTTAAAAGACCCTTGAGTAAAGTGAACTTCAGCTCCTAAGATCCTGAAACACATGATGATTGATCACAGATTAGATCTTCATGCTCAGTTATACAACAGATGGAGAAAAAAACTGAGTTTTTGCTGTTCGAGTCCAGTGATGACATCACACCTGTTCTGTAAATCCATCCTCCAGCCCTGCCTACAGTTCAAAACAGGTATAAAAGCCCTGCCACACACTGCTGCGTTGTTCATACACACACACACACACACACACACACACACACACACACACACACTGGTTACACACACAATCTACAGCCTATTTACACACACTGTTCTCTGCAGGATTTAGTCCTTGTCTGAGTGTGTTTGGTCAGTGTGGCGCTTTCCCCTTGGTTGGATCTTCCTCTCATCATCGTCAGCATGATTATCAGCATCGCTTTGATCTGGGCCGTCCTGGTGGGCTTCTGCTGCCTGCTGTGGCTTGCTGTGGGAACACGCCGCAGGTAAGACCTCACCTGTACGATGCAAAGTTTAACATGGTGTGGAGAGTGCATGAACAGAAATCTCCTCATGAAGACCTTCAGTTGGTTGCACACAGTTTTACACCCGTCCCTGTGTTTTTCCGGGCGAGCCTCAATAGTGATCCATGAGGCCCCTGATGTAACAATCGCTGTGAGTGACAGACGTAAGTGAGCGGTGTGTGCTTGTCAAACAAAGGCCTTTGTAAAGATGATGGAACTAGTTGGGTATGTTGTTGAGTCACATCACTGTGCTGACATGTGTGAAGCTGCTGTTTACTTTACTCGTGTTCAGAATTATACAGTTAAGGAGCGTATTTAAAAAAGAAAAGAAAAATGTATAATACTTCATCAGCTTTAGATTCTTGGACAAATTTTGGATGTAAAACATACATCTTTTAAAAGAGGATTCTCATGTTTAAAAGAGCCTCGTGATGACATTCAGGCCGGTATGTACAAACAACAACAATAACATTGGAAACTGGTTTGTGATGTTCTTACACTTGACGTTGTTGGTCGTTGGGAGAGACGAAGAACAACTTTAAAACTGTGACACTCAAAGAGGAGCTCTGAATGAGTTTGAATGAATCATCCAAGAAAAGAGGTGCAGCAGGCTGAACATCTTATTTATCTCTTAAATGTTTTGGAGGTATATACCAAGACCATGAACTTTGTTGTCCCTGTTTTTTAGGTCATCCCCCATTTTTCTCTTCTCTTCCCTTATCTCTCTGATTGTCACTTCAAAATAATACATAATTGTTCAGGTAAAACATCATTAACAACATTATTGAACATCATTTAGTGAAGTTAGGTAGCCATAGTTGAACTGTAAGACCTCTTCGAAAACCAATGGGTGATTTTATACTGAGAATATGTCAATATTTTTTTTTTAATTGCCCCATTCTGACATCCAGCAGTGAGTTTCAACATGTCCTTTCCCTCCATTGTTCACACCCTCAGGCAACCAGGTGAGCCTGCCGTGGAGAACGGTTTCATCCCGTACCTGGGGTGTGCTTTGCAGTTCGGGGCCAACCCTCTCCAGTTCCTCCGCAGCCGCCAGAACAAATACGGACACATCTTTACCTGCAAGATCGCCGGCCAGTACATCCACTTCCTGTGTGACCCATTTTCCTACCACTCGGTCATCAGACAGGGCAGACACCTTGACTGGAGGAAGTTCCACTTCGCCACCTCTGTCAAGGTCTGTTTTTAATTCATCTTTTATTTTTTGGACTAGGATGTTTGCCCACATTTCATTCTGCATGTGAGTCCTGTGATGGTCCTAAACCTGCTCTTTCTCCTCTCTGCAGGCATTCGGCCATGACAGCTTCGACCCTCGACACGGTCACACCACGGAGAACCTCCACCAGACTTTCCTGAAGACCCTGCAGGGGGAGGCTCTGCCCTCCCTCATAGAGTCCATGATGGGCCACTTGCAGGACGTCATGCTGAAGTCAGACACACTCAGTCCCAGCAAGGACACCTGGGAGGTGGACGGCATCTTTGCCTTCTGCTACAAGGTCAGTAAACAACTTTAGACCAGTAATATACAAGAGACAAAGGAGTCAGGAAGAGGCATGACACACAGAAACAAAGAGGAACTATAGCTCTGACATCTTGCACTGATTCTGCAGATTCTCCACCTTTTGAACCATGTTTCAACAGTCCTGATAGGTGTCCTTGTGTCATGCAGGTGATGTTTGAGTCTGGATATCTTACCCTGTTCGGTAAAGAGTTTGGTGATGATAAGTGTCAGGCTCGGCAGGAGGCTCAGAAAGCTCTGGTTCTGAATGCTTCAGAGAACTTCAAAGAGTTTGATAAGATCTTCCCAGCGTTAGTGGCCGGTCTGCCCATCCACGTCTTCAAGAGCGCCTACAGCGCCAGAGAGGTCAGTAAGGGTTCAATGCACATGTTACAGACAAAAAGAGAGAATCTGAGAACACAGTGCCTCGCTGTGAGATTTATATGATGAAATCAACTAAACTGAATGTCCTCTTTTCAAATCTAAAGAACCTGGCAAAGACCATGCATGCTGAAAACCTGTCAAAGAGAGAGAACATGTCTGACCTGATCTCTATGAGGATGCTTCTCAACGATTCTTTATCCACCTTTAATGATATAAGCAAAGCCAGGACACACGTAGCTCTGCTGTGGGCTTCACAGGCCAACACCTTGCCCGCCACCTTCTGGAGCCTCTTCTACATGATCAGGTGAGTCCTCTTTCTAAACACTGTACAGACTCAGAAGACTGACACAACAATTCAACCCAGCAGGCGGCAGAGAGTTCTGGTCTGTCTGACACAGAGATTTGTGTCATCTGCATAACACATTAAAGCTCAAGGCGATATAAGTGGTCACCAAGTACTGAGGGGCACTGGCACCAGCGTCATGTTTGAATGTAGCCACAAATAGTGAACCTACGGCCAGATTTACAACTTCCAAAGTACCATCTCCCTCTACTCAGTATATTTCACTCTCCCACTCATCCAACCACTCACTTACTCACTAGTCACAAATGGAATAGAGGAGTGATTACACAGCATTTAGGTGCATGTTGAAAAAAAAAACAACTTTGTGATCGTTCCGGAAAAAAAGACAGGGTAAAATAGTCTCTCACGTAATTCCTTTATTACTTGGGGCGGCAGTGGCTCAGTTGGTAGAGTCAGTAGTGTCTTCACCAGATCGGGAGATCGATCCCCAGCTCCTGCAGCCACACGTCCGATGTATCCTTGGAGAAGACACTTAACCTTGAGTTGCTCCTGTTTTCCGCACTCAGCATCCTAAGCAAAAAAACACCCTCGGTGTCAGCTTTGTTTAATTGCTGCACTCACAGCACTCTCAGTTTAAATAGTTAAACTTTTTGAACTCCTCAGTTTTCATCAACAGCACATCTATCTCACCGACATATCAGACAGAAGAAAGACAGGCCCAGATGGTTACTTTGAGCTTTATTTACAATATATTGTAGAGTTAATTTAAGAAGAACAGAAAATGGTTTTCAGAATAGCCTTATAGTTCTGAACCATCCAATCTCAAACTCAGCCCTCTCACTCTGTGTAAACAATTATTAGAGATGATAGCTCTTTGTCTACAGATCACCTGGAGCCTGGGTGGCAAAAGTAATAGTGGCAAAAATAAATCTATATTTATCGACATGATATGTTCCACGCACATGTGACCAGTCTAACTGGCTGGTGTAGCTTGGTAATACGTAATAAGTGTGACATACAGTTTGTTTGTGGACTTATGGCAAATGTTGCTTGCTAAGAAATAAGCTATCACACCTGTCAGACTACTACATTAGAGCGAATCCACTGAATTATACAGGACACTTTGTGGAGTCTGTTAATGTGTCGTCTGATCTCATATCACCCTCTGTACTGTGGAGCTGGAGGTATTACATCATATTACTGCACATTTATCAGCGTCAAAAAGCTGATTGTAGCACACAGACCCATAAAGTTCAGATCAATGAGATAATTCACATGGATAGTGTTGTTGGGTTCAAGGAGCCGCCTCACAGTGATTTAACAAGTCTGACATAAAGACATATCAGGTGGAGATTTATGATAGAGATTCAGAAAAAACTCAGGCCAATTCATAAAAGTCTCTCAGCGTTAAGAATCTCCTGACTTCCTGACCTGACATTCAAAATAGTCATCCCAAAGTCCATGACAAAAGAAATATTTTGAAGGTGATTTGCTTCTGTTCTTGAAAACTGTCCTGATACATCTGAGAGAATCTGTTCATGTTGGGTTCATAGCACTGTAAGACATATTTCAGCTGACTTAATGTGTGACTTGTTTGAGACACCTCTTTAGTAACCAATGGGTGATGTCACTGCTACAGTAATACTAACTAGTCTCTCGTTTGTGTGCTCAGGAGTCCAGATGCTATGAAAGCAGCTCGTGAGGAAGTGCAGAAAGTTCTGGAGGTTTCCGGTCAGAAGGTCAACCCCAGTAACCCTACACTGAACCTGAGCAGAGAGCAGCTGGACAACTTGCCTGTTCTGGGTAAGATCTCCACCAGTCACTAGAAAATAACCAGGACCTGTACACAGACCGATGATAGTACAGAGTAAAGATTAAAAGTTGAGACTGTGAACTGTGATTTATTTTGTATTTCTTCATGTCCACAGACAGCATCATTAAAGAAGCCATGCGGCTCTCAAGCGCCTCCATGAACGTACGCATTGCCAAGGAGGACTTCCTGCTTCACCTTGACAACCAGGAAGCTTACCGTATAAGGAAAGATGATGTGATAGCCCTGTATCCTCCCATGCTGCACTTTGACCCGGAGATCTACGAGGATCCATATGTAAGAGCCTTAAATACATCATGAATTAAAATCCTCTATAGTAGGGCTGGCATGGTACCAAAAGTTGAAACGTTGATAATACAAATTATAACCATACCTGATCCAATACCAGGGAAATGTTTGCCTCTGATGTAGATGCATTATTCTTCGCCTATGCACCTGTCTTATAAAACAGATGTAGATTTTTTTTTTTAAAGCTTTGGCACTTTTAGATCGTATTGATCCATTTAAACAACACAGATTTATGAACATGTGGAATCCAAAAGTATCGAATCTTTGGACAGTCTGTCTTTAAAAAATGAGCTGAAAATCACCTCCCTCCTCCTCTTCCTGCAGGAGTACAAGTTTGACCGTTTCCTGGACGAGAAGGGTCAGGAGAAGACCACCTTCTACCGCGGCGGGCGCCGCCTGCGCTACTTCTACATGCCGTTCGGCTCAGGGGTCACCAAATGTCCGGGCAGGTTCTTCGCGGTGCACGAGATCAAACAGTTCCTGACTCTGGTGCTTAGTTATTTCGAGATGGAGCTGTTAGACCCAGCCACCAAAGTCCCTCCTCTGGACCAGAGCCGAGCCGGTCTGGGGATCCTGCAGCCCACATATGATGTTGACTTCAGGTACAAGCTGAAAGCCAACCACTAGACTGTGTCAGAGACTGAAGGACAAACTGTACAAAGTGTATATTTAATGAAGATAATGTAAATAGACAAAACTATTTATAGATACTTTATAGATAAATGTAAAGTGTGGAAGCTGGAGCCTCATAATGAAGACCCACACTATGTGCCATAACGCAGGTTCAGGACACTAAAAAAGGGCTGTTGCCATACCAAAGTTACTATTAAAAACCACACAAATGGAAATGATGACAATCAATTTGTACTCTCTCTCTCCTTCTCTCTCTCTCTCTCTCTCTCTCTCTCTCTCTCTCTCTCTCTCTCTCTCTCTCTCTCTCTCTCTTTCTCTCACTCATGGCAGCTTTTAGTTAAAAATATGACTGAAGATCATTCTTTTTTTAATACTATCCATCATTTAAACAACAGAGATTGTATCATTTCAAAGCACCTGATATCACAGATTCACCTGTACTGTATTCAAAATGTCGACAACCTTATTTAAAAACAGTTATCAGTGGTGCTTCGTGTGCACGATGGGCTGAACACACAAAAATAATTTCTTCACCTAAATATGTCAAGTGTTATTATTGTGCTGTGAGACATGTTGTGTTGATTACATGCGTTTGAAATAAACACAAGCTGCTTGTGCCAAAGTACAGAAGAACCTGTGCAACATGAACTCATGCATCGTCCTTTTTCTCATCATCTCGTGAAATCCTGTGATCTGTTATAATTGTCAGATCTTTTTTTGTAATGTTTGTGATGATGCTCAACTGCGATCAGTATCTTTTCTGGACTTTAGCTCATAGAAGGAAAAGGAGCATCAATCAGCTGTAGAGTTTAACACATCAGACAGTCAACAAAGACATGTGTGAATGTTTACTAGTGCTGACCTTTTTTATGTACCTTATATCTGCCCTCTCAGTGTCATTATAGGTGCTTCATGATGTGATAACATGTGGTTCACAGTGAGCACAGAGAACATTTACTTTCTGTGTTTGTCAAACGGATGAGCAGGCTGAAAAGTCCAGACACAGGACAGTAAATATAACCTACAGATCTATGACAGAGATCTGTAGTGGAGTTGGCATTCAGATGTAGTGCAGTGAATAGATGCTGCTCTGCACAGTCAGTGTGATGCATGCTCTCTCTAAAGGTGTTACTGCAGGTGCACACACACACAGGTTGTGTCTAAAATCACACACTCCTTTCTTACTCCCTGTTCTCGGGGAGATCTCTGTAGTGGACTCATTTTGGACATTACTCCTGGCAACGATAATTATGGCTTTGTGCTCTCACAACTGAAATGTAATGATAGAGGATTATTAATAACAGTAAATAATGCATGGCATAAATTTCAGTGATAACTTATATAAGCTTATTTTTGCAGAAAAGTTAAATATAATAAATACATATAAAGTATTGAATTCCTTATAAATTGTTAAACATATTAAACTCATTTATTAGTGTCTCGTCACTAGTCATCATCATCAGGAGAAACTAAAGTTACAGTGTTGAAAATCCTTTCCCTCTTTATTGAAACACCATCCAGATCTCTGTAAAAATGCCCCCAAATATGAACTGTTCTGTGTTCAGTGATGATGCTGGTCACTCCTCTCATCCAGGCCCCGAATGGCTCATTTCTGAAATTGTGGGGCATGTGTGTGCGCCTGGGAAACATCCAGGTATATTAACGGCCGCTCCAGGATATATTTTTCGCACACACGATCAGCATTTCAGACAAATGAAGTCGCTCTTTGAATGCATTTGTTGCAGTGCGACGTCTGGTCTTTTAGTCACACATTAGATAACCTTCGCTCGCAGTGCAAACCCCCTTTTTACAAAAGCTTCTCTCCCTCATTAGTCAAAAACGTGCATTTAAAGGTAACGGTGGGTCCGCTCACAGAAGAGGGACTCGTCCATAAGAGAACAGTAAAATATAACTTTCCACTCATTGTAGATTTACCCCGCACTACACGATTGTTTATATTAATTGGCTTGTGAACATCAGTCGTAAACATTTCCACAATGCAGTGTGGGATGAATGACTCCACTATAGGGTCTGATAATGCTCCCTCAGAGTGTGGACAGCACAACAACATGGCGCATTATAGTGCAATGTAAAATGAGTACTATAGTGTGTGATTGGGACACGGCCACAGTTTGAGAAGCCGTCTTTGTTTCTGTCTTATATGATGTGAGTGTCTGTGGAGAAGCAGACTGTAAATAAACAGCTGTTCACCTTTTAATCCCAACAATAATTAGTGTGAATGATAACAGAGGCAGGTTGTATTTAAGTTAGACTTTTGCATGTTTAACTGGTTTACGTCATGGAGAGTTTGGACAGAAAGCAGGATGACTGCACGCGCAAAATAGGTATTAGTGGAAGAGGCAAATCAACTCAAAATATTTTCGAGTTATAGCAGATAAATCTGAGTATTACAAAAATAAAATTTGGCTTATTAGAAAACCTCGGCATTAAACAGGGCCTCTATTTTCTTCCCTCCATCTTTTGAATGAATTTTCATACATTGCGCAGGAGGTGCGAGCTGTCTCCTCTGTGACACGGACGCTCATGCACGACACTCGGTGCGTTGTTGTGCACCAGACAGCTGGCCAGCGCTGTATCTGATCGGACATAAATGCTCTGGAAAGAGGTATCAGACGGAGGTACAAACAGTGGTGAGGTCCCCCAATCCAGCGGACTTTAGAGGGAGGAGCTCACCAGAGAGGGCGAGCTGGGGGAGAGACGCGCGACCCGAGAAAAAATAAATCCCCAGTTTAAAATATAATGTTGGCGAAAGAGGAAAATAGGAAGACATAAATGACAATGTTAAAATTCTTTAGAATGCAGAGGCTGTGAATGTTCAGTTTTGTTTGGCTATAATTTAAAGGGATAGGCTACTTCACCGGTTAAAACATGAATCTGTATTGACATTGGGTCATATTTGTAGTAGGAATGTGAAATAAATGCTGAAGTTGGTACCTTCTTGACTGAGAAAAGGCAGAAAGTCTCTTATTGGCTCATGTGGATGAAAGACAACAACTCCCAGAATGCACAGCACCGCAGGCCACTCCCACTGAAGCTAGGGTGCTCTTGGAAATTCCTGTCAGAAAACAGACTCTATGTGTGTCCATAGGCAAACAGTGAGAGCACCGACACTACCAGTCCACCCCAGCTCGAGCCGGCCCTGGCTCCTTGTCCTCACCGCCGCCGACTGTCAGGTCGGCTGCAGCAGCCGCAGCAGGAGACCTGACTGTCGGCATCAGCTGCCTCGTCGCTATATTGCGGCCCTTAGAGATAGCCACGAACAGCCGATTCGAGCACAAGACCTTCAAAATCCACTTCATCCATATCAGTTTGAAGTTGAAACATACTTTTATCATACTTTTGTTCTTAACTTTCTCCATAGAGCCTGTTAGCATAGCTACCAAGCAATATGGCGGGCGTTGAGTTTTGATTCTGGAAGTGAGGTCCCACCCACTGATCTGTAATAGGTCTGTAGCTTCAGTGCTAGTTAGAATAGGCAAAAACCATCACTTACTAAGTTTGAAGTCATTTGTAAGATTAAGGTTAGCTAGATTTGAAAATTACACAGAAACACTGCAGACACACATGCAGTGAGTGAATTCTTTGCCAGCTAATATTAGCTTGAAAAACAGATCTTAACAGTTGCTAAATGGGACAAAAAAAACAAACATTTTCTTGTAATGTGGTTAACTAAGTGGGCTATAATGAACTTACTTGCCTGGTGGTAATGGTAAGGTTAGCTAACATCAACAGTCACTTTATATTTGTTTCAGCTTCAACTGACACTGACTATTGATTAAATATTGAATTAGAAATGATGATTAGGGCCTACTACGCAATATGGCCATGGTATAAATAGTATAATATACAGTATTTGAAAATGTATAATAGGAAACTTCAGTGAGACTGTCAGAATGGACCTGGAGCATGTTTTTTGTTTTTTACTGTTTTAACACATAAAGCTGCTGCTATACATCCTGAATTCATGTACTACCAGGACTTATTTTTATTCATACTAGGTCTACTTCATACTTTTACTTTACTTCTTTGTATATGGAGAATATTCAGAAAGGATTGTCCATATGATAATGTTCACTGTTCAGCTGGAGCTGCTTTTGTTCGAATGTTGTTGTTTCCCTTTACAGAATCCTTGTTATGTGGCAGTTTCAGTCTGGAAGGAGAAATCAGAGGGAGGTGCAGGTCCAGGGACCCAGTTTCCCTCAGAGGACAGGTTGTTTATTCAGTTTTGAAACTATAACAGATTTTTTTTCACTTCTGTTTAAAATGTATCTACCAAAACTCTTTTATTCACTTTTTATACATTGGAAATGGCCTTTGCTAAATGTCTTAATGTAAATATTTGTGCTAGATTTTTTGCCTATTTAACCTTCATGTTCTTAAAGTGTATTTTCTTTGTTTATGTCACAGTTTAAATAAAGACAGATGTGGTTTGAGAAGACAGTTTTAAGTTTTATTATTTGTCTTAATATTTTAAGTTGCAATTTTAAAGGCACTGTTTATTTATTATTTTAAAACATGGTGTTTTATAACCTGACAAGCAAGGAATCATTTATCATATCACTAGGTTTAGAAAATAAATATATTGTGTCCATTTTGGTAGAAGGAAATTAATCTATAGCTAGGTGTAGTATTTACAATTCACAGTAAAAATCTGCAAATAAACAATATTAAACAGTTAATTCTTTCAACAGTATTTTCCTGTTAAGGTTTAAAATCACAGCTTTTTGCTGTATTTACAAAAATGGTAGAAAACTGTAAATTTCAGCAACAGCAATATACCGTTAATTTTACAGTAACTTCCTGGCAACCCTACTGCCAGTTGTTTACCGTTTTTTAACAGGGGGAATTTCTAAGAGTGCACATTGCATATGCATGAAGGAAAACATGCTAAATGGACAATGCAGATTGTTTTGCTCATATGAAAGGTGCAATCCTCACTGCGTGCCGGTAGAAGATCAGATAAAACATATTTTGCTGGTGGTATCAAGTTTGCACACGTTTTAAGACACGCAGACCTTTAGTAAATCAGGTACATACTGTACAAACAGATAATAAATCATTTGCAAACCCATCTGAGCGTCCTTCTGACGTCTACATGTTCAACAAACAAAAAACGTACTCTTCCAAGAAACTCTGTACACATTCGTCTGACTCTCCCCATCCTCCCCCTCTCTCTGTCTGACTCTCTCTATTACTGTCTCTTGCTGTCTGTCTGACTCTCTCTCTCTGTCTGTATCTCTCTCTGTCTGTCTCTCGCTGTCTGTCTGACTCTTTCTCTCTGTCTGTCTCTTGCTGTCTGTCTGACTCTCACAATTCTCCTCCTCTTACTGTCTGTCTCTCAATTCAAACTGGCTTATTGGGATGGAAAACATACATTTAGATTGCCAAAGTGGGAAATCCAACACAAAATTAACAAAAAGAAAAAAAACAACAGAAAGGAAAAATATAAAAAACAGAGCTGTGCAGAAAAAACTTCCATAACACAAACATATGTTGACTTCCAACATAAACGTTTAATCAATCACAACACAATGTCATAAAAAACACTAACATCAGATGGAATAACAGAAACTACATTAGTAGTTTAGTTTACAATGTTTGGTTTTGAGCATGAAATTAACTGTTTTGCCAATTGTGTGTTTTGGTGTGTTGGTGTGTTAAGAGTTTAGGAAAATTGTTAAAAGTATTGAAACAATTGTCATAGCAATTGAAAAAAACTGTAACACAAATTTAAATTGCTTGAACTTCTTTTACACACAAGCTCAACTAAGACCAAAACAATGGATTTTGCAGCCAAATTTACCAATGATTTCACACTGTATGTCAGAACAGATACCATCATGTTCTAAACCTAACTTATAGCCTAAAGTCAAAGTGAACAACTGCTCATATTGTAGATTTAAACACATACACATCCTCTGTATTTTTTCCATTGCTACTGAGAAACAGCTGATTGAAGTTATGCAAAAAGAACAATCCCAGCTGATTCCCGAGAAGACGAGTACCAGGACAAGGGAGAGGAAGATTCAAGATTTGTCACATGCTCAGCAGATGTGCAGTGAATTGTAAAGACTGATCCGCAAGGCCATACAATAAACACTCAAAAGTTACTACAGTAATACACATACAGTAAATGTAGAAATATACTGTAAGATAAGTTAAAAAAAGAAGTATAAAGTATAAATATTCAAAATGTAGAAAATGCAAACAGTGTAATGAGTAAAGTGTCAGTGCGTAAAGTGTCCAGGCTGTCAAAATGCAGACGAGCAGGACTTTGTTTTTTTTCAAGAAACCAACAGGTAGGATATTGTATAATGGCTTCTCTTATTACAAAGTGTAAATCATTTGTACCTTGTATAACAGTTAATGTAAGCCTCTAGTTTTTAATATGTAACTGTATTTTGTCTCTCTAAGGATTCAAAGTCTACCTCCCTCAGGGGGCAGAGGAAAGCATCTACTGTAAATGAAACAAATATAGAGAGGCTTCAAAAGAAAGTGCAGTGCTAAACACAATCTATGATCAATACAATACACTGTCTATTGTATAAGGGCAGACCTGACACCTGTAAAGTAATGTAGTTTCTGTTATTCCATCTGATGTTCGTGTTTTTATGACATTGTGGTATGATTAAATGTTTATGTTGGAAGACAACATGTGTTAGTGTTATGGAAGTTGTTTTGATTTTGAAACATGTCCCCCTCCTCTCCCATGTCCTGCTCGTCTGCATTTTGACACCCTGGACACTTTACGCACTGACACTTTACTCATTACACTGTTTACATTTTCCACATTTTGAATATTTATACTTCTCTTTTTTTAACTTATCTTACAGTATATTTCTACATTTACTGTATGTGTATTACTGTAGTAACTTTTGAGTGTTTATTGTATGGCCTTGCGGATCAGTCTTTACAATTCACTGCACATCTGCTGAGCATGTGACAAATCTTGAATCTTCCTCTCCCTTGTGCAGGCATTGTATTTATTTTCTTTATGTTGCTCTATATTGTTCATTTTCCACACAAGATCAGCCCAAAGATGTCCTTTTTTACTTTGTAACATATGGGTATGTGATTGAAAGAACCTCCTTTGTTCCTGTTCCTATGGGAATCAGCTGGGATTGATCTTTTTGCATAACTTCAATCAGCTGTTTCTCAGTAGCAATGGAAAAAAATACAGAGGATATATATGTGTTTAAATCTACAATATGAACAGCTGTTCACTTAGACTTTAGCCTAAAGGTTAGGTTTAGAACAAGATGGTGTCTAAAAATCCATTGTTTTGTTCTTGGTTGAGCTTGTGTGTAAAAGAAGTTCAAATTTGTGTTAAATGTATGCCTTTTGTGTCTAAGCAACAAGACATGTGTTAATTGCGTAGCCTTCAAAGATGGATGTTGTGCTAACTGTGTTAAGAGTTTAGGAAAATTGTTAAAAGTATTGAAAAAAGTGTCATAGCAATCGCAAAAAACTGTATTGTATTTTGAAAATGAGTGTTAGAGTTTAGTTTACAATGTTTGGTTTTGAGCATGAAATTAACTGTTTTGGCAATTGTGTGTAAGAGTTTAGGAAAATTGTTAAGTATTGAAACAATTGTCATAGCAATCGAAAAAAACTGTAATCAGGGAAAATCTGTCTCTCTCACACACACACACACACACACACACACACACACACACACACACACACACACACACACACACACACACACACACACACACACACACAAGGCTATTTATAAAGCAAATCTTGTTTTCAAAAAGAAAATAAATTGTAATTCGAATGATAAAACAGACACATTCAATCAAACAAAGGATGTGGTTGTTTTTAACACCTGTTAATTAAAATCATGTTTTTCATATCTTTTACTTGAAATAGTCACATTTGAGTATTTTCCACAAAACACTGTAGAACTATGGCTGTGCCAACTGTGATCAGTGTGTCTGCCTCCCGTACCTTGACTGTGTGTTGTGGTCTGTCTGTGGGAAGCTTACACTCCCAATCCCCCAGACAGATCACTTCCAACTCCCCGGGCAGCTGATGCCATGTTTCATTGAGTTATCACCCCAGGCCTCCAGCTCTGTAAGTTTGTGGATCACAAGCTTTGATTCAGCACAGTACTTTCTTCTTCTGGCCGCAGTACTCCTCTGCTCTCATTGGTTCCTCAGCTGCAGAGGCTAAATGAGCTGTACTGGTTTGGACCAGCTATGTGCAAGTTCAATCAGGAGAGACAAGTAAATGATTGAAAGATGAAAGGTTTATTTTACATATGTGAAATAGAATGATTGTCAGAGAATCTTTGGCACTTGAACTCTACAGGGAGACAGGGTGACAGAAGATGTCTGCCCTGAGCGGCAACAAGATCTATCCCCCCTAGAGTCCACACACTGGTGGTGGAGGTGTTAGCGGATGATGTCGTCTGGGTTGATGCGATGAAGAAGTTGATTGAACTGTGAAGACTGGAGTTGATGAGGAGATGGTTAATGATGTCATCTGAGGCAAATTGCAAAGGCTGGGGTTGACTGGATGATGGCTGATGATGTGATCCAAGGCTGATGGGATGAAGGAGGTGATGAAACTGTGAAGTCTTGGTGGCAATGGGGAAGTGGAGGGTCGCTCGTAATGATGGCATAAATGAGCTAGTGGAAGTGAATCCATTTTTAAAAGAGACAGCAGCAATGTGATAGGCTAACAATGAGGGAGTGGAGCAGTGCTATTGGATAGATGTGACCAGGTGATGATTACGAGACGTAATGAGTGAGCATGCGTGGAGGAGTGATTTGACATGGTATGAGAATAAACAATGAAACAATGGTGCGAAATATAGTCTTCCTGTCTGAACTGTTGCTAGAGCTACATTTGAAACGTAGCCTGGTTTGAACATAATTTCTAATTTGGGACGGAGATCATACTCCATAAGATTTAAGGTGGTGAACTAGCTTAAAGGCTTAATATGTGATTTTTCACACTTAAATATAATAGAAATCAAGTATATTCTCTGAAAATAACTCTGTGAGTCATGACTGTCTACAATGGGTGTAAAACCCGAGTCCCACTGTCTGTGATGTTTTCAGAGTTTTCAGAGTCCTATCTTCACTTTGTTTACATCGCCGGGACGGCGGCTGACTCCGCCCCTCGAGTATAAAAGTTGTTTAATTGAGGGACTAGAGAAAAGAAGAATAACATACTGTACTTAACTGTGTTTCTAGATAACAAACTGAAAGGAGACATATCACCGCCCACTATAGATGATAAGACACACTTCAATTAACAAATACATTCTCCCCTGGTACTTTTTACATAGTCCAGTAAAATGAACTAACTGAGCTTTAACTGTAGCGTGGAAATGAAAAACAGTGTGAAAAACAAGCGGACAGTGGTCCTAAACACAGCAAACCCTTACAGGACTTCAGGGAACACCGTCCTGCTGTGTCTCTGTGTCGTTTTATTCTCCAACCCTGAAATGCTCTAAGTCCCCGGGGCCTGCTGAATGACTTTAACATTTCTTAGTACCTTGTGTTTCTCCCTCGCTGGACGCTCACACACACATGCAAGACCACTCGTTGCCAAATCACTGTATCTTAATGTTCGTTTATTGATTAGCATTGTTTGCATTATTGTGTTATAATTGGTCTACTATGTAATCTCTGAGCCTGACCGCTCTCTCTTCAGTATGTCACTGCTCATAATGCAGAGCGATGTTACCGCTGCTGTTTCAGGGGGAAGAAGACTCTTTAATATACAGTTTCATCAAATCGCACTTACAAGTTTAAAGTCCTGGATTCTTCATGATGTTACTGTTCTAGCCCGGAAGTTTCACAGGTACAAGAAGTCATTTTGGCAAGACGATTCTACTACAGGGATGAATCAGTGATTTGTTTCAGTGACAGACTGGAAGATGCCAGGTGTGACATGCCTGCAGTGGTATGAGTGTGTGTGTGTGTGTGTGTGTGTGTGTGTGTGTGTGTGTGTGTGTGTGTGTGTATTACCTTCTGCATTATAACCTAACAGAGAAATAAAAGAAAAGAATAGAGACCTTGTTCCCTTTTGGTAAGCAGACACCTGTGATGAACACAATATGGGTTGAATGTTGGCAGTTGACCACAGCTCATTGTCATGATGACACCAGGAACAGTTGTTGTGATGTCTTTGCATGTTGGTTCGTGTTGCTGTGAGAAAACAAAAGGCCTGTTCACCTTCAAACATGAGCACACTGATAACATGCAGCCCTGACCTGAGGTGACTCTACGACAGGTTACTGCAGGTGAAACAATCACAATTTATATATAACACAGAGATGCAATGACTTTTCATTCAGACAGATCAGGGGTTATTATCACAAACATTTAATGAGAGGCTGACAAAGTTCAGATCATAAACTTTACGACTCATTCAGACCAGGCTCATTTAAAAAAAAAGAAAGGTTTTGACCTCTGCCTCCGACACACTCATCTTAAATGTCAACTCATCCTGACGCGCTCAATATAAATAATATATTTCATGACATAATGGTCACACAGAGCATGTGCAGGAGGTCAATCCTCATGAGCGACTGCATGAAAACATGTTATTGTGTCATACAGGTTCACTTGTCATGCTCAATAAAGTACTTCATATCAACACAGTGACACGTTTAATCTAACCTTTGAATGTGCTGCTGCAGCGTGTGTGTGTGTGTGTGTTTGTGTGTGTGTGTGTGTGTGTATTTGTATGAAAAACAGGTGGTCACGCAGCTGTAAATCCCCCCCAACACACACACACACACACACACACACACACACACACACACACACACACACACACACACACACACACAACACACAGCTCTATAAACACTGAGGGAGCAAACGTGATGTAGAGAAATGAACGGGAGAGGCCCCCTGAGCCTCACAGGCGGACAGGTTCCTACAGGTCAGAGACAGAACCTGAACCACCCCCCCTCCCCGACATCAAACAACATTAACCTTGATGTTCCCCTCATGTGTAAATGATACAACCTCTCATTTTAAACTGATTCACCCCTGGTTTAAGCTGCTCTTACTCGTCCATTAATAGCCACATTAAACCGTTGGAGGAATGTGAAAGTACCTTTGACTCTTTCTGTTTGCACACATGCACTCCTGAACATTTATGGAAAATTATGACACAGCCTTTCCCTGGAATTGTCCTGTTCACATACACGGGACGAGATGATCTCAGAAGAATCCTGATTGTTCGCTAGCTGCTTTTCCTGAACATTTCCCACTGTGCAGTAACATCAGCTCAACATCAACTCGCCCCTGTTACGCCTCGCGCGCAATGTGTAAAGCACAGAGGCATAATGGTGGCTCTGTCCTCACCAAGCGGCACCTTCCAGTGTTCATAAATGAAGCCAATGTGGAAAAAAGAGCAAAATCCTGCAGTTCGTCGAATGTCCGCTTGAGGCTGGCTGCAGAAGCAGGTACGTGGGTTGGTTACAGTGCAGGGGCATGAAAAGGTGGGGGACTTCATTGATCCTGGAACCACAAGGGCACAACTCTCTTTGTCCAGAGTTTCCCAGGGTGAGAGGTGCTCGGTTAGCGTTTGGATACTCACAAGCTCACCTGCGTCAAAAAAATGTAAAAAAAAAAAGAATTCAGCAACATAATAAAATTACAAAAAGTGACAATATTTTTTTTTTAAACAGGATGGGCATGGATTCATTAGCAGGCACTTACATCACATGCAGCTTGTATGAAGTAAACAATGTCAGCGGATAAACAACAAGCTGTCACGCCACCTTTCGCAGCATGATGTCATTCATTTGTTTAATTCCTGTAATTAATTGGCACATCCAAACACACATCTTGGCTCATTGTTGATACCTTTCTTTGTAGCTTTTACATCATTTTCATCCATGATGAGAATTCCTTTAACATCTCATTTCATTGTCTCATAAGCTGGTTCCATGTTAATGCAACAATACGTACAATATGCGTAATAAATTAAGTCAAATGAAGTTAGGGAGCAGGACTACACCCAAACCACAATCACCTGACAAGCCTAATTAAACTGAACCATCCCACTCCACCCTGTTTGTCTCATTTATTTGACCCACCCTCCCTTCCCTTCCTCTGATCCATTCACCCTCCTTCCTAATCCATTCATCTCGTTTGTCTAACTTTAGGCACAGTCCGGGCCGTCATCAGCTCGGGCAGAGTTACACTTGAGAGGGAACCCCCCATCCTGAATCAGTCCATCCTCCCAGACCAGCCAGCTGACAGCATCATCTTCCATCATAATCATTATCTCAACATATATTCATCTGTCTCATCATTCATATGATCTATCATTAACTATCTAAAACACATATGGGTGCAGGGTAGTCCTTGCTAGGGAAGTATAGCTTATGTAATAAATATATCTACTTTCTTCCGGTCATTGTCTCCGTGCACTGAGGATGGCAGGTAAAGAGCTCCTGGGAAGGTGAAGGACAAATATTTTTGTGTCTGTAAATGTGGCTTTCGTTGTCTGAAGTTGTTTATCTTTTTCTGTACCTTTGATGCATGTGCTTACTCAGTTCTGATTTTTTCATATATTGGAAAATCTATTTTAAAATCAATGAAAATAATATGTTCTGTTTAGATACAAACCAGCAGTAGTTGATGTCAGCCTCATCTTTCTTTCTTGTCTTTAAGTCTGTCTGACCGCACAGAATAACTGCTTAAAGCAGAATGATAATGCTAGATGGACTTGAGCTTGAGCTCACTTTTCTAGTCTGATAGCAGAGGTTGCTAAAGTAACCATCAGAACTAATCACATTCATACACATTTATACAGCGCTGAGGAAGTAGCGGGAGCAACTTGAGATTAAGTGTCTTACCCAAGGACACATCGGACATGTTGCTGCAGGAGCTGGGGATTGAACCCCTGACCTTCAAGTTGAGAGACGACCGACTCACTGAGCACAGCCACCCCAGAACCCAAATACAGTCCATAAAATGATATTTAAAAGTGAGTAAAGTGCTGCAGAGCAGGTGATATATGAGGCGAGTTTCAGATTTTAAGAGAGTTAAAAGGAGAATTAAATGAAAGTGTTTTACCTCTGTTGTCATCCAAATTCAAATGTTTTGTTTTGTGTTTTTGTTTCCTGAGTTTCTTGTTTCTTGACCTAAACACCTGTCTGTTACCTGTTCACCGGTTTACCTGTAAAAACCTGCCTATAAGCTCTGCAACCGGCGACACTTTGTTTTCAACTGATGTTATTTTTATTTACTGTGGATTGAATTGTTGATGTTTTCATTTATGGCAGAAGGTAAAGCCGTTATAAATCCATACATCAAAGGGATGAATGAAAAACACAATTTAAAAAAAATCAGCCATATCCGAGTCCCCGCCCCCTTTCACTCACACAGCCTCTACATGGACACCATTCAAACAGTTCATACAGTCTTATGTATACAACAATAATATAAAGTAGCACAGGTGGAGCAGAGAGCTGTCCAACCAGCCGTTCGTTCAGGCAGAAACACCCCTCTCACTGGACCAGTGGGAGGTACAGGAGAGGGTGTTATATGTTCTGCAGTGGCTCAAGGATGCCACCTGCTGTCAGCATGACATTGTACAGGACAGTCTCTCCCAGAGCAGCAGGTTCCTCCAGCAGGGTCTGACACATGTTTAGCTTGACAGTTAGGTCTATCTCTGCAGGGTGCTGCTGACTGAACCTGACCCATCAAATAACTTGATGTATTTTAAGTTAATGGTGGCAGGATGATGGTTCATTACTGGGTTAACAACATCCATCCATACATTTTCTTACAGTTATTCGAGGTCGGGTCGCGGTGGTAGCAGGCGCAGTAACTCAACCCAGACTTCCCTCTCCCCAGCAACACTTTCCAGCTCCTCCTGGGGGATTCTGAGGCGTTCACAGGCTAGACGGGATAGATAACCCCTCCATTGTATTCTGGGTCTCCTCCCAGTTGGGCGTGCCTGGTAAACCTCTAAAGGAAGGCGTCCAGGAGGCATCCTTAACAGGTGCTCAAACCACCTCAACTGGCCCCTTTCCATGCGGAGGAGCAGCGGCTCTACTCCGAGCTCCCCCTGAATGTCCTAGCTCCTCACCCTATCTGTAAGGCCGAGCCCAGCCACCCTCCAGAGGAAGCTCATTTCGGCCACTTGTATCTGCGAACTTATTCTTTCGGTCACTACCCATAGCTCATGACCATAGGTGAGGGTTGGAACGTAGATCGACCGGTAAATTGAGAGCTTTGCTTTCAGGCTCAGCTCCCTCTTCACCACAACGGTCCAGCACAACGTCTGCATTACTGCTGATGCCGAGCCAATCTGTCTGTCAATATCACGTTCCATCCTACCCTCACTCATGAACGAGACCCAGAGATACTTGAACTCCTTCACCTGGGGCAAAGACTCACTCCCCACCCAATCCACTGTTTTCCAGCAGAGAATAATGGCCTCGGACTTGGAGGTGCTAACCCTCATCCCAGCCACTTCACACTTGGCTGCAAACCGCCCCAATGCCTGCTGGGGGTCCCAGCATGAGGAGGCCAACAAAACCACGTCATCTGCAAAAAGCAGAGACGAGATTTTGAGGTCCCCCCGGCTGCTCCTTGAGATCCTGTCCATGAAAATCACAAACAGGACCGGTGACAAGGGGCAACCCTGCAGGTTAACAACATGTAGAGTAAACTTGTGGATTCTGGAGCCGTGGACCCCGGAGACTCGTCTTTAGTAACAAATAGGCTGTAGCTGCATGGAACAGAAAAGTGTAAATGTTGTTGACATGGTCATCAGGTCCAGGTTGTTCAAAAGTACTTCAACAGGATTATTCTGAATCCTGATATTTCAAAAAGGATTTTGAAAAAAAAAGAAAAGTATCACAAAAAAGGTAATAAAGTAAAAAAAAAAAAAAAAAAAGGTGTCAGTAATTGACCCCTAAAGACCCTCCTTCCATCAGGTCTACCCACTCTGTTGACTCTTTTAAATCAAACCTCAAAACTTATTTTTAGATCTTTCTTTATTGTTATTTCTGTATTCTTATAATTGTTGTTACAACCTGTTTATATACTGAATTGTACAGCACTTTGGTCAGCAGCTGCTGTTTTTAAATGTGCTTTATAAATAAATGTGGATTTACCGGACACGCTTTAACACACTAGGTGGCGGTATTGTACCTTCACACGCATGAACAGCGATCATTGGGGAAACGAAGAAGAATAAAAAGCGGAAGTACCTCCAGCTTTCTAGAAATCGGTGACCCAGGCCGGCTCGCTGATAGTTGGAACATGTTATCTGTAAATGTCCTCCGCAGATTACGACCTTGTGGACTATATCAGTCGGTAAACTTTGACGTCACCGTCAGGCCCGCGAGGCTCGGAGCTCGCTCGTTCAGCGCGTGCTGTGTTCGGGGGGTGAAGCAGCTGCACGCGGGTAGAAGGTCGAGCCTCCTCAACAACCAGGTGAGTGACTCTCAATTAACTCTTTAATGCACACAGACGCACAGATGACGTTTTGCCACATGCATTTTACACCATTAACGATAACATGGTATCAGATAGCATTAGCCTCCAAGAAGAGATACTCTGAAATCGATTGTAAATGTCTGCAGGTCTGTGTCACTTGTTGTTGTTAAAGGTCACATACTATTCTCCTCTTCAACCAGTTTCAATAAGTCTCAGAGCTTCCTAAAACATGTGTGTGAAGGTTCTTGTTCTAAATCCACTCTGATCCTGTATTTGATCATGTCTATAAACCCCTCTATTTCAGCCCTGCTCAGAACAGACTGTATCTGTGTCTGTATCTTTAAATATGTAAATGAGCTGTGTCTGACCACGCCCCCTCTCTGGAAGGTTTTGGGTGGCTCTGGCTTTATTGCACCATGTCCTATTGTTTACAGTGAGAAGGCAGAACAAACACCTAGCTGTGGGAGTGTCACCCACCTGGGGGAGGGGCTACTGCCCTTTGTGATGTCATGGAGGGAACATCTCCAATCGGCCTGTTTGAGCACACATTTTCTGAAATGATGGAGAGGATGGACTTCACATAAAGAACTAATAATAATACAAAAAAAGGACATCTACACACTTTCAGACTCCAGGTCAGAGTTTTAACGTGTGTCTTTGCTGTGTTTGTGCGTAGGCTCCTTCCCTATGTCCCTCCATCAGATGTGTCTCCACGGCAACGCCCTCCACGGACGGGGAGCTCATTTACACCGGCAGTCTGGGTCGTGCTGTTAGAGGTGAGTCTCTTTCAGCTCTTTCAGCTCTCTCACTTAATCATCTCATCACATTAAAAGTTTTAGGATGTTTTAGATTGGTGAGTAAAGGAGTCTGCTTGACAGTCAGAGACGTTCAGTAAGCCTCACACTGCAACTTAAAACCTCCTCTGTGTTCAGGGTTGTTACTCGATTCTGATCAGCCATTGACGCATAGCAACAATCTAATTATTGCTCGACAGATGACCGTTGTTAAGAAGAATTATCAACGTAGTGTTCCAGTGATAACCTTTGCTCTGTGTGCGCTCTCTCAGGGGTGAAGATGTTCTCGTACAGCAGCAGCGGGGCCAGCCTCTTCATCATGCCTCAGATCCTCCTGAAGACCGGGTTCGGGGTCCAGAGCTTGGCCCTGCAGGCGGCGTTCTGCGGCTTCATTGGGATGTTCATCTTCGTAACCCCCGTCGTCCTCCACTTTTTCACCCGGGGCTACGTGGTCCGCCTCTACCACCACCCGGACACGGACACCTACACCGCCGTCACTTACAGCGTCTTCCTGACCGAGAAGAGGAACGTGTTCCACCAGACGCAGGTGCGGATCCCCGCCGTCAGCAAGATGTTCACCACCTTCTACGCGGGAGGCACGGGTCTGCTGGTGAACCCCGACCTGTTCGCCATGCCTCAGGACTACAACCACCTGATGGGCTACGACAAACCCTTCAGCTTCCAGCCAGAGGACATGGACAGCTGAGAGACGTGTGTGTGATCTACAGGACTGTGTGTTTGCTGAAGGGAGACATCAGGGCAGGACTGACATGGGTGCTGTTGTCTTCTTAAAGCTGGGCTCTGTTTTTAAAACATGTTGGGGTCTAAATGACTGAAGGGTACCAAAACTCTCCAGTAGATTAGTTCATCCTGCAGCAGTGAAACAGGCTTTGATGTCCAAAGTGTGTCCACCAGAAGATGTTGTTTTTCTTTACCAAAAAATGCAAGCAACCTCCTGCACACTGTCTAAGTTGAACAAATACATTGGCGACATTCGACCAAAACGTTGCCAATGTATTTTTTTTTGTTGCAATTCCGACAGTGTTAGCTCCTCTGATCTCTTGCTTACACCTCTGTTATTACCTCTGATGGTGGACTAGAGGTGAAACGGCTTCGTCCCACCGTTCATCTTCCAGGAGTGTCAGGGGGCGTAAATATGCATCTTTATGCTGGTAGTGTGTAATGTTCAACAAAGAGAGACGTCCTCTGTTATGCGACGATTGCAGTGAGACCTCCCATGTTGAGTATGATCGGTTGTATTCATTGTTTTTGTGCTGGTCATCCTTTTAAACGTTATTCTGAACTCTTATGTTTCGCTACATCACTAAGAACTAGCCGCTCTGCACCGGGTTAAGCTCAGAATCTTTCCTGCTTTTTCATCCTCTGCCAATCACATCCCTGTGTAAAGTAGTCACCATGTAAAGAAATCTGCAAGAGGAACTCTGAAACGTCACCTACCTTTAAGTCATTTAGATTATATATTTAAAAAAAGTATAAACAGTGCCCAGATTACAAAAAAATCCTGCTTTGTGTTTTTTTTCTGTCGATATGAAGAAACAGAATTCTACTATTAAATGATATCTTCAGTATCATGATGTTACCTGTGTCTCCTTACGTTTCTCCTGTAGTTTATCTGAGCAGCTCATACACCCAGCCCGTCTAACTTTCAGGATATACACCACACTTAGAAATATAAGCTTTATAACCTGAAGTAGGGACTATTTCCATGTACATGTATGACTTGAATAATCTTTATTACAGATATGTTAAAGTGTAATTTGTGTTCCAAGTTCTGTGCTAAGCTGAAGACTTCCTGACTGTCTCATGAACTAGAACCTGACATGTCAACTATGAATTAAAACACAGACTGAAGTGTTTTACTCATAGATACCCACCATCTCACACTCAGCACATTCAGCTGTGTCACGTTATCAGACATGAAGGTGAAGAACTTCTCTCTCTGTCTGATCAGCTATGGAAGCTATTAAACAACATAATTTAATCATGTGATGCACACAAAATAAATTGTGCACTGTGCGAAACATTATATTGTGTACCCACAAGATAATGACTTATTTTCACAAGATTATTTTATTATACCCTCAGGAGAATTACTTATTATCTTGTGCAAACGAGATAATGTGCACACAAGATAACTTGTTTGCCCATGATAAAAACTTCTGTGCATAAAATAATGTTTTGTTTTTTTAACTTATTTATTATTATTGTTATTTTAAACGTCTGTAGGTAAATTAGATAGCCTGACTGATCTATAAAGATCGGTGATCTAGGGAGGATTATCCTAATTTTTTTTATCTTGTGTTTTCTTAATTGAAGATTTTGAACGTATTAAAAATGCTTGTAAAAAAAAAAGTTTCGGTCCTGCGGTAAACACTCCAGACCAGAAGGTGGCGATATTGGACCTGCACTGTTCAGCAGCTGAGAAAGAAGAAGAAGAAGTAGTAGTAGTAGTGTTCCTGAGGGGGCGGAGTTAAAAGAAGGAAGTGGAACCACAACAACATCACTCCAGAAGAAAAAAAAAAACATCACTCCGTTATAAATATCATAACTATCTGTACTTGTCGAAATGCATCTTATCGTGCAAACGTTAATTATTTAATCCAAAGGTAAGAATCTTTTTTCGGGTGGGTTTCTAAGGTAGCTTGTTTGGCTGAAGGTTAGCTAACGTTAGTGTTAGCCTCCCTCTTCATGTTTAGCTAAGCTAATGTTATAAACATTAACAGAACTGGAGAAGGGTCGCACCTTGTGTTTTATACGTATTTTCACCTGGATCTGTAAGGTAGAACATGTCAAACTCACAAACACCGGCTAACCATTAGCTCGCTACCTCTCATTGACGGTGTTTCGGTGTAAAGAGTGACCGTGCTAACTGGTGACTCTGTGGTTGTCATGAGGAATGAAAAGGCCCTAACGACTTTGTTTAGTATGTTTTTATTAAAATGTAAAAATGTACTTATTAGCAATGCTTTTCATGAAATAAATACAAAAAGGGAAATCCGTATGGACACTGTCTTCAGAGAGAGAGAGAGAGAGAGACACCTGTCCTTTACTTACCTGTCATAACACACTCAGTCACATGATGTAAGTGACTGTCTCTGCTGACTACGGTGGCTGATAAGTGCAAAGCAAAATTACAAATGTGAGACAAATTTACATTTTGAAAAACCTTTTTACATTTTTAGAAAACAAAATTACAAAACCAAAACACTTATACCAAGAAAAAAACACATTTACGTCTTATAAAACAAATTTACAAGATGTGAAACACTTTTACAATCCCCAAACAAATTTACAAACGACAGAATCTTGACAAAATGGGAATGTACCAAATGTCGGAAGTGATCGCGTGAGGGGTCATTTTGTTTTGTTTTGTCGTGGTACATTCCCTTTCCGTCAAGATTCTGTCGTTTGTAAATTTGTTTGGGGACTGATAAAAGTGTTCTGCCTCTTGTAAATTTGTCTCAGCGATTGTAAAAGTTTTTCACTTCTTGTAAATTTTGTTTTGTCCTTGGTAAGTGTTTTTGGTTTTGTCATTTTGTTTCATAAAATGTAAAAATGTATAAAAAATGTAAATTTGTCTCACATTTTGTAAAAGTGTTCAACACTTTGTAATTTTGCTTTGCACTTCCCAGCCACCGTAGCTGACAGTGTAAGTGCAGAGAGTTTGCTTTAGCCTACTCCTAGTTTACATTGTGATAAGGAAACAATGGAGTTTAACTTAATGATACTTTGTCAATACCTCAATGAACATCTGAGAGCTTTTGTTTATTTTTCAAGAAATGTGTTAAGCAGACAGATGTATACTTTCCCCCCAGTTAAGTGAACAATATATCAAAACATTCAACCTTTCTTAATTAATACATTGTAACTTACACTGAGAGTTGTAACTTTTTTGTGACACCCAGCAGTATTTTCTTTATTAATTTTAGTGTTTTTTTTCTCTTTTAGGTCTCAAGTGTTCACTTGAAGTCTTTACAAACGACTAGTAATAAATCGACAGCACACCATAGCAACACTATGGAGGAGACGAGTCGGGAGGCGGTTGCCACGGCGGTGCAGCGTGTTGCTGGGATGCTGCAGCGATCAGACCAGCTGGATAAAGTGGAGCAGTACAGAAGAAGAGAGGCCCGCAAAAAGGCCTCTGTAGAAGCCAGGCTGAAGGTGTGTTAGCAGACGTCAACATGTTGTTCAGTTTATCCCCTCATCTATTCACAGGGCACGGCTCGGGGTCTCATCATGTTCATTTAATGGTTGCATAGAAACACTTGGAGATCAAGTTCATTATGCCAGAATAAAAGAGAACCAGAATAATGTCAGTGTGAAGGGGAGAGAGGTCCAAAGCAGAACCTTTAACGAAAACATAATAAAAATAATGCCTATTATAGTTCAGGACCGAACTAGAATAGGACTGAGCAGGACGACATAAAGAAAGATGATCAAGTGAAAACAAGAACTGACATGAAGTCAAGTTCTTGTTTGTGTTGTAGTGCTATTCAGGATAGACTGGGGGTCTGTTTGCTGTTCATGCAGTTTTAAAAATCTTTTTGAAGCATGTTTTTTCACGCAGCATGTTTCTCTGTCTTTGCATTTCTTATGGTCATTTACATGCCTCTCTGAATTTGCATCGGTTTTGAATATGCAGCCTGTTTGTCTGATGGAAATCATGTGGGCTGTTGCATTGTGACTGCCCCATGTGGGCCGCCGTCCCCAACTAGCAATTGCATTTGTATGGTCAATGAAAGATTAGCATATGGATCCTGTTTTTCAGTTCAGTTTAGTGTTTAAGTTGAAGTCTATGAATTAAATAAAAGGATGATTTTCAGGCCGTATGTGAGAAAAGATTGTTACTTTACTCTTTAAACTCCTCCAAAAATGAAATAGATGCTCAGATTTGAACATAAAATTTCCCTTTTTATTGTTTTTACCTTGTTTAAATCCACTGTTGCTGTTGTTTTTTTGAGAGGAGGAGAACTCAGCATAGTGTTTGAGCTGCTGGTTGAAAGAACAAATTCAACTGTTTTTGTTTCCCCACTGCAAAAGCTCAAATCAAAGAAAGTGTATTAGTCACATTTCTAGTCAAAAATATCTTGTTAGACTTATTATAAGCCACATTACCTGACAAGTCAAGATAAACATCTCATATCAAGATATAAAATAGAACCTGAATGGTTTCTAATAAATAAATAAGATTTAGATTTGACTAGAAATGAGTAGGTCAGGTTGTTTTAGAGAAGTGGAGATTTCCTGAAGAGATCCTGTCCTTTGTGCTGTTCTTTGCATTCTTTATCACAGAAAAGCAGAAATGTTTTAACTTAGCTTGATTTACATAAATAAAAGCCTATTGATAATAAAACAAACTTCTGTCACTAAAATAATTTGTCTCTTTGTGGCCTCGTTGTCCCTCAGGCAGCCATCCAGTCCCAGCTGGATGGTGTT
This sequence comes from Labrus bergylta, assembly GCF_963930695.1. NCBI lineage: Eukaryota > Metazoa > Chordata > Actinopteri > Labriformes > Labridae > Labrus > Labrus bergylta. Next base: position 29,494,163 of record NC_089198.1, on the reverse strand, counting down.
CGTACAGGACTGACCCAGCTGCACTCTGCCCTGATCGACGTCAAAGACATCCAGAACTCTCTGGCTGATGTGAGCAAAGACTGGAGGCAGAGCATCAACACCATCGAGAACCTGAAAGATGTCAAAGATGCTGTAGTTCAACACAGTCAGCTGGCCTCCGCTGTGGAAAACCTGAAGAACATTTTCTCTGGTAAGCTTTGTTAGCTAGTTCTATGTGAAGAAGTGAATAATGATGTGTCCAATCACAGAAAGGTGACATGGTTTAGACAGGTCTGATACAATAAGCTGTCCGTAAAGTTAGACACAGACTCCTCGTGTGAGGGAAACGTTTCTGTCTTTGCTAGATCAGAGCGTTTCTTCTGCCCTCTTTTTCTCTCATTGTTCGGTTCACCTTTGACCTCTGTGTTCAGTACCAGAGATCGTGGCAGACACTCAGCAGCTGATCGAGCAGGCAGAGCTGCTGCAGGCCCACAGGAAGCTGATCGAGCTGGAGTGTTCACGGGACGACCTCATGTATGAACAGTACCGCATGGACAGCAAGAACACCAGTGACATGAATCTCATATCCATCTATTTTGAAGACGTAAGTTTAACTCTGAGAGCAGCAGGTGGTCGGTTTGTATCGAGATAAATGTGCTCATTATTAGCTGTGTTTTGTTTGTTTGCACACTCAGCTGCATCCTCTTGTTTCAGGAATATTTTAATACTATGTGATCAATCCAATCTATGTGAAAAAGTCCACATGTCATACAGTGAGTCAGCTGTTTGTATATATTCTATGAATGTGTTGTTATATTGCTCACCCCTCTGGCAGGACAGTAGAGTTGTTTTCTGTCTTTCAGTTGTCTCTCCTCACCTTCCCCCTCCAGGTTCAGGGCTTGTCAGATGAGCTGGCCAAACAGCTGTGGATGGTGCTGCAGCGGTCCATGGTCACGGTCCGTAGTGACCCCACCATGCTGGTGTCTGTGGTTCGTATCATTGAGCGGGAGGAGAAGATCGATCGACGCATGGTTGACCGTAAGAAACAGTCCGGGTTCATTCCACCAGGACGACCCAAACGCTGGAAGGACAAGATGTTCGAGGTGAGACATCTCCCGTTTCTTTATAGACTCATCGGTTGTCACAATAACTGTGTTAGCAACTCGCCAACTGAGGCAGCATGCTAACTATATAGCAGCTTAGATAGTTGGATTAAAAAACATCAGACAGCTGCTGAAGAAGGGACTTTGATCAGACGATCTTCACATTTTTAGATTTGACACATTTAGACATCTTTTACAAAAAGATCCTGATCACATGAAGGAGAAATAAAGAAGAACTCAACCAATCAGCCACATATTTGTGATGGAAGAGCTCAGTTGGTAGAGTCGTCGCCTCTCAATCGGAAGGTCGAGGGTTCGATCCCCATCTGAGCAACATGTCTGATGTGTCCTTGGGCAAGACACTTAACCCCGCATTGCTCCCACTGCTTCTTCAGTGGTGGTGTATGAATGGATTAGTGTTGTACTTACTCTCTGGTGTCGCTTTGGATAAAAGTGTCTGCTAAGTGAATTGTAGAAGTGCTTCATAGTTTAACACATTCTCAAAAGTTTTGAGTTCCTTTTTTTCTTTTGTTTTCAACAGTAGGAGGGACTTCTTTTCATCCCATTCTTCCTCCAGTTTTTTTTTACTTTCATCACACTCATGCTTCAAAAATAATGAGACCACTCTCGTCTTTTGGGTTCGAGCCATTTGGGTGGTGGGACTCTCACTTTAATCTTTTGGTTATTTTAATTCTAGATGATGGGGGGATTGAAGGTGGCTGGTTTTGAGATCCTCGTGTTAATGAATGTGATTCAACGAGGGATGCACAGATGTCTCAGTTAGAACATCGTTTGGTTTCTTCCCTGTTGACCAACATCGGCCTGTTGGCTAATAATGTGGCCTGCACCGATGTCAGTAGCTGATGTGCATCAGTTTCATGTTTGTGAGCTGAACTGCTGCCTCAGAGAAGAGGCTCTCATTGGGCTGAGGACGCCACCTGTTAGACAAACTCTGATTAGTTTTCATTGTCAAACCTGAAATAGTGTGCAAGTCTTACAGGCGTCTATGACAGAAGTTCAGCGACATGCAGTTTGTCAGAAATGCTCCTTAAACATTTCAAGACGAGGGACTTATAGCAACAACTCTGATAAATCAAATCTCATCACTCATTGAAAAAACACAAAGAAAAAGAAGTAATGAAAAAAAAAACATCTGTGTCGGAATCTGTAATCAGCGATCAGAATGATTCAGTCTTCAGATGTGATGTTGACGTTTTACCCGCCGTCACTGCACTAAAAGGTGTTTCTTTGGCCAACTGTACAGACTCTGCCCCCTGAACTTTGATCTGTTTGTGTTTCAGGTGCTGGAGGGTACAGTCAGCACCCGGATCGAGGGCACCCAGTCAGTGACGAGGGAGAATGATAAAATGTGGCTGGTTCGTCTGCTGGAGATAACCAGGAAGTACGTTCTGGACGATCTCACTGTTGTGAAGAACCTCATGGTGCAGTGTTTCCCTCCTCACTACAACACCTTCAACAGGTAACACGCACACAATGAACATGCCTCTTCTTGTTGTCAAGCACGCAGCGGCAGCTTCCAAATATTCAGCTGTCAGCTTGATCACGTTCAGTAAGTGTGCTTGCTCATGTGTGTGTTTGTGTGTGTTGCAGGTTTTTCTGTCTGTACCACAACACCGTGTCCACTCGTGTGACAGAACTGGCCTCTGAGGACCTGGAGGCTAACGAAATCGTGTCTCTGCTGACCTGGGTCCTAAACACATACAAGAGGTGCACACACACACATACACACTTTCACACACTCTGTCTTGGCACACTGTGTTTCCTGTTTAGTGTTTCCCATAGAATGACACTTTACCTGGGGCAGTGTGTGTGAGGAGGTGGGGGGGGGGGGGTCATACCCTGGGTTTGTTTATGATTGGCTGACTATACAATGACTCGTGACAAATTATGAATATTTGTATGTTGTGTCTCATTTTGCCGGTCAAATGTAACGACTCTGTTAGGAGACAAAACAGGCACAGTGATGCTATCTAAGGCAGATAAAAATGTGTGTAGGCTGTGTCTGGTTAAACTGGCATATCATTATTAATAGAGCCTCAGCGTACAGACACACAGAGAGGCAGAGTCGACACACACAGACCGATATCCTTCTGATGCTTGTTTATTGATTTGAAACGGAGAAAGAGCGAGCAGCAGCTTCTTAATCCAAACTATTTAATTAGACTCAACAGAAAAAGAAGCAGGCTTTAATTAAGCTACTAGTCCGCTTTGTAGTGCTTCTGGAAAGTCATGCATTAAAAATAAGACGGACTTACATAAATACCGATAAGGGTACTGTTTGCCCGTGAGCTTAACAGTTCTCCAATCACATGACGGTGCCAAAAAGCACCCACTCCTAGTCTTCATGACATTTTGTTACATCGTTTATCAGCTGATCACTCTGAAAACATTTAGTTTTTCTTCTTTCTGTTTTCTCAATAGAAAAAACAAAGGGAAACCACAAAAGATGAACTCTGTGTTAATGTGTGTGTTTCAGTACCGAGATGATGGGCCATCCAGAGCTCCTTTCAGAGTGCGACATCAACCAGCTGGAGCCGCTGCTGCCTCAGGATGTGGTGGACGACCTGCTCAGCAAATACGTCAGGACGTTTACAGTGAGCGTTGCTTAAAACTTAAATAAATGTGTTTGTCTTTTTTGATTCAGACTTCATGGAGTTCAGGTAAGAAGTGTTAGAATGCAAGAGGAGACAATCCTTTCCTGTGTTGCTCCTCCTGATGAGTGAGGATGGGGGTCATATTGATCCTTAAATCAGGAAATGTTTAAGTCCACAATGGAGAGACCCTGCGGAAAGGGTCATGAAACCCCTGTCTTTAAGAAAACCATCCCGAGGCAAACTGATGAGATGATTGTACGCCTCATTGATGCAGCCAAAGCAGCATATTCTCATCTTTCACTGCCAAGTGGGAAAATGATCTCAATTATTTAAACTTCTTAATAATAGCTTCAATCTTTAGGAGCTAAATGAAAAATGTTACTAATAGAAGTTTTAAGGTACATTTACTTTAAGTTTGAGCATCATTTATTTGATCGTTAGATACTTGAGGGTTGTAATACAAACTGACAGAGGGACAGAATCTCTTACATCGGGATTTAAGTTGTGTGCTGCCCCCTAGAGGCTCCAGTCATCTTTTTTATAGAGTAAACAGACACAGGTCAGCTGTGTCCACAGGTGTACACACCTGAAATGGTGTATCACCCTTTGAAAGACACAGCCTTCGTAGCCCATGAAGATCGCTCAGGTTGAACTGAAATGAGACAGTGTGATCTACGAAGGATGCCATGTCCCTGTCACCCACTGTCCCCGCCCCTTTACCCCTTTGTTTCTAAGTGCCGCCCCATGTTGCCTAGCAACCTCAACAGCTGCACTGGAACTATCAAATGTAACAAACGTCACATGACCCATCATTTTAAAGACAATTTAATAACATTTGTCTTTGTAGCTTTTTAACAGAGGTTAAACCAATGACCCGGTTCTTGCATTTAAAAGTGTATTAGTCTGAGTTGGTGTGCAGTGATTTAAAGTAAACGTTGGGAAGGATGCATTTCTTCGCTGCATTTGAAGGAGCCCTCAAAATGGGACAGCTTCTGATGTAATCAGTCTTCAAAAGCACCCTCTGAAGGATGCAGCTTCTAAATTGGGACACAGCCCTCGTCTCAGTGAACCTTTCCTTCCACCAGCTTTTAAGTATCCAATACAAAACTGGATAAGGCAGTTTCCACAGTGTCGTAATGAATACAGGTGAGGTGACAGTGGCGCACAAAGACATGTTCTAAGTGTGTGTGTGACTGTGTGTGTTTCAGTCTAACATAACAGGCTGGCTGCGGAAAGCTCTGGAGACGGACAAGAAGGACTGGCAGAAAGAAACAGAACCTGAGGCTGACCAAGACGGATACTACCAGACCACCCTGCCTGCCATCGTCTTTCAAGTAATACACACACACACACACACACACACACACACACACACACACACACACACACACACACACACACACACACACACACACACACACACACACACACACACACACACACACACACACACACACACTACAACTACACAAGCTTAGTGTCTTGACCCTGAATGGACTTTAGCAGATGCAGCAAATGATTGTAAAGCTTTTCAGAGGAATAAAGGTTTTAGATTGAGGAGTTATGTTCTTTTGCGTCGCTGCACTCACAGCCCTGTCAGTTCAACTTTTGAATCAGCGCCATGCTCATTCGTGTCACCTCTTCCTCACAGACCGATCAAACTCAGGAAGGGGCGGGACTTCCTGTCAGCAATGTTCTCCCAGCCTTTTCCGCACATGGTTGACAAACCTCAGGGTTATCGATACATTATTAATGATCTATTGTGGGTTCAGCTGATTTACTGTACATGAAGATGAAAGGTCTCCACCTTTACAAAATAAGTAAAGCCTAAATAACCCCCTCGACAGACACTGACATATTGATCCATGATCACAGACCTCATTTTAATCTCAGTATTTTTGTACTCCTCATTTTAATCTTGACATCTTTGTACTCCTCATTTTAATCTCAGTATCTTTGTACTCCTCATTTTAATCTCAGTATCTTTGTACTCCTCATTTTAATCTCAGTATCTTTGTACTCCTCATTTTAATCTCAGTATCTTTGTACTCCTCATTTTAATCTCAGTATGTTTGCACTCCTCCCCAGATGTTTGAGCAGAACCTGCAGGTGGCTGCGCAGATCAACAGGGATTTCAAGGAGCAGGTCCTGAGGCTCTGCCTGAAGCAGATGGTCTCTTTCCTGATCAGGTATATTTTACAAACTAACCAAGGTGTTGTTGCAGACACGACGTTTAAACTTGATTCGACCAATCAGTGAGCTGCGGTTTCTTAATGCAGTGTTTGTTCCAGCGTTTCCTCTCGTGCCTAAATGTCTCTGAACAAACTAACAGCTGAAATGAACATCTGTCAACTGATGTTGATCCACAAAGAGAAACTCAAATGTTTGTAAAATACGACAAGGCGTTACGATGACACTTCCAAAGCTAGTGTCAAATAACCACAGTGATATCTAGTGGTGAAATCTTCAACCGGAACAAAAGGTCATTTAACGGTGCTCTGTCATTGGACGGATGAAATCATAACTGTTTCCTAAGAGATGTAATTTATAGCAGAGAGCGTGTTGCTGACACCAAACAGCTGCTAAGACCCTCTGTCCTCCTCATCCTACCCCACCTCTCAAAACCATCACCATGACAACCGTGTTTTGCAGAGGACTTCACACCTACTAGAAGCCAGGTGTTAAGATTTAAGGTGTAACTTCTGCCTACGTTACACCTTAAATATTTGTGGAGAGTAGACTCCGTCATAAATTAAAAGTTACATTCAAACTAGGCCGCATTTGAAAATTGAACACAGCTCCTGCAACCCAGGGTTGGCCTTTTTTTATGTAGTTACAGGAAGAAATCTATTCTTCTAATATATTTAAAGACACTGTGTTAGTAAATACTCAAACCAGGGTCACTTCAGTAATAAGGTGTTCTTTAATCTTCCGTTGTGATAAACACAAATCCAGAGAGAAAAGTTCTGCAATGATACTCTCACTGCTGTGTCAACCCTAACTGATGTGTGTGTGTGTGTTGTTGTTGTTGTTGTTGTTGTTGTTGTTGTTGTTGTTGTTGTGTGCAGGTACAGGGAGGAGGCGGTGGTGTACAAAGAGGAGCACCTGAGAGACAGACAGCTGCCTCAGTGTTACGTTCAGTACATGATCGCCATCATTAACAACTGCCAGACATTCAAGTAAGAATCTGATACACAGACCAGTGTTCACTCAATCATTGTTTCTTTTTCATAATGACATGTACATTTCTCATTTAGACAGATGCACAGTCCATTTATCATTTACTGATCTTCTATTTAACCTTCTTTTCCAGCCAGCAAGTGTGAAACATTCAGAGAGTCTAAATCTCAGACCTTTCAGCCTTCTTGCCAGAAATCAGATGAAAGTGTTGACTTGACGGAAAATAGCTTTAAATATGTTGAAGAAGTTCTTCTTCTAGCTGGTGGTCTTGTTTGCTTTAAAAGGATCAGTATGTTTGGGACCCTTTCCTAACTAGTCAAGAACTCCTCAAAGTAGATCAAAAGAAAAAAACTGACCTGGAAATGATCATGTGATGTGAACAAACATTTCAACTGTGATGTAAACTAAGAACTAACAACAATTATTAAGCCTAAAGTCATCATCCATGTCAGTGGTGAGATGGGAGTGGAAAACCACGCTGTGTCAGCCTCTACTATCTCTACATCTGTTTTTATTTTTTTATTTTGTGCTTTATTGATTGAAATAGTTTCGGGGTCGTTCATTTTAAATACATGACAGTTGTTGACTGTGTTCCTCAGAGAGTCCATCAACAGTCTGAAGAGGAAGTACTCGTCGGAGTCCACCGACAGTGACGCCGCCATAGAGAGGACCCTCAATGAGGTGGCCAAGGAGGGATGTCAGTTCCTATTGGATGAAGTCTTCCTAGATCTTGAAGTAAGAGGGGCTCCTATTGGACGAAGCTTTACTCTGTCTAACAAGTCAAAATCTTAAGAAGGTCGTTGTATGTGCACAACTATTAACAAGGTGTTTTTACTCATGTGTATCAAATGATGTGAAATGAGATTTAACTGAGTGTGTTTCCCTTTATTCACACGCTCAGTGGAGATGCACCGATCTAACTGTTCCAGTGCTGATAACGATTCCAGTAGCTGGACTTTGTGTATCTGACGACTACGCGTACCGATTCGATCAATCTGTAACTTTTCAGCCTTACAATAGAAGCTTCAAAGGGATTTAAGAGTAAAATCACTTTCAGCAGACAGAATGGTGTCTCTCATGTTCACAGTGCGGCCCGGTCGCCTGCTTTTAGCAATGTGGAACTTTAGCAGCAAGCCGCGGTCATCTCCCGAGAAGTGTGTGTGTGTGCGTGCAATGGGGGACGATGTGAGAGCGGCCGAGGAAGTTAAAGACAATATCTAGATTTTATTTTTTTTTAAATCCTCCCACACCTCAAATAGGATTGATTGTTCAAATCCATTTATCACTCACCTGAAGCAGCTGAAGCAGGGCCCCGTTTGGAGATAGCAGACTATCTCTTTGATCCATGTTTTCATAAATCACATCCCTCGTGTGTTACTTAAAGACAGTATGTCAACATTTGAGTCCCAGTGAACTGATGAGAAATGGAGCACTGATTCGTCCATGTTGATTTTGCATGAAACAGCATCACCTGAATGAACTGATGACCAGGAAGTGGCTGACAGGGTCACATGCTGTTGACACCATCTGTGTGACAGTGGAGGACTACTTCAATGACTTCAACAAGATCAAGAGACCCTACAATCAGGTACACATGAGAACGTTCAGTAAATGTCTAATGATATCGTTACCACGGCAACAAAGACAGACGTCCTAGACAGACCAACATGGAAGTCATTTCTTGTTTTTAATGATTAAACGTTACTGACAAACTCCTGCACACTGTCTACATTGCACAAATATGTTGGCAACATTGTTGTTCTCCGTTTGTCTCTCGAGGCAGCTCTCAGTTTAAAATGTGACTGAAGATCTGTAGTCTTTTTTGTGTGGCACATCTCGATTCTATAGACGATTCAAATAACAGGAGCGTTACAGAGCAGGTTGTCTCTGTCATATCTTTATGGATTCTTATGTCACTTTATAGTGATTTAACTCATTTAATCATTCTAAATAGAAGAGTCTAAATAACCTGTTTAAGATTCATTTCACTTGCTGTGAGTTCAAACTCCATTTTAAGATCTTGGGCTTCACTATACCCGACTATGTCAGTGATTTTACAAAGATTTTCCATCATTAAACTTAAGACAAAGATTAATGATGGACATTAAATTGAATTCCATTGAAGAAAAGAAAAATAAGAAGATGCATGCACATTTGCTCCAATGCGACAACAAAGTCCTTATCCAATCACGATGTTTGGACCACCTGAAGAAGACCTCTGATCAAAACTTAGTGTTTCAATAAAAACTTTTTTTTGTGGCTTCCGAGGAAGTGTGCGGGAAAGTCTTCTAACTTTTCTTGTTGCTGTTTTTAATCCCAGCACCTACGTAGGTGATGTGTGTTAGAATATTTGTTTTTTTTGCTCTTAAAGTTCTGGGAAAAAAATCAGCAAGAGCCAAAATCTGACTTGGTGGGTCAGACCTTGAAATAAATCTGAGTCTGACAAAGACATTGAAATCCCTGTATCTCTACTGACTGACTTTGACCAGTTCTACACTTGACAGCTAGGATCCTGTGAGTGTTTTAATAGTGCATAAACTATGACTGTCTGAAACGCTGTGTGTGATGTGTGCAGGAGATGACGAGCGAGGCTCTGCGCAGGGTTGTGGTGGAGTACATCAAAGCAGTGATGCAGAAGAGGATCACCTTTAAGAACGCTGATGAGAGGAGAGAGGGAGCTGAGAGGATGATCAAAGAGGCCGATCAGTTCAAGTTCCTCTTCAGGAAACTGGCTGCTGTAAGTCCTCAGATAATGTGTCACTTTTTCCTGCAGGGATGTCTGTGTAAAGTCGAGGTGAGCAGTTGTGTGAAAGCTTCAGGAAATATTCAGGTAGATTAACAGCAAGCAAGCAGGAGGGAGAGATAATGTTTGTATCCTGTGACAACGAGGAGGTAACTTTCATGAGGATGTTCTTCAACCTTCTGAGCAGCGGTCAGGTCTGCCACATGGATTTTTGCTGTTTTTTTGTTTTTTTTTTAAGGTTGTTGCCGATGATCTTAATTTAGAAGATGTACAACATGACCCATTGATACATTTCTCTAAGTAGCATTGGTAGGGTACTTAGAACCTCCTCCAGATAACCAAAAAACTACCATGAACTCCCGTACATGTTAAAAAGGGCCCCATTAATGTCTGATACCAGATATAATGTGCTGTCTGACAAAATGTAAAATGTTCATGTTTTTTTTTAACAGTTACACACCTCCGATTTGCATCCAGGTTTAGAAATAAGGGCCGTCATTAACTACTTAATTTCAGTTCATTAAGGTCTGAGATTCGTGCATTGTTTTGTTTTTTTCATCAGATGTTCTTTTGTCCCTCTAGGCGCACTGTAGATAAGCCTCCTCAGTGTCTCCCTGTTGTCATGTCAATGATGTAACAGAACGACGCTGCTTTGCATCTCATCTCACTTTAACAAACTCTCAGACAGCTCAGCGGAGTCCAAATTCATATCCACTTCATGACATCACACATTTATCTTTGTTACCTTTGCGCTGTTTGACTTCAGCTTTTGATCCATAACAAGTTTCTGTTCTGTTGTTAAGTTAATGTCGTAACCTTTGAGATAACAGAAGGGCCTTACTTTATTTCAAAATAAAAGCTTGCTTGAATTCAAACAGCAAGTTAAGTACCCTCAGGTAAAGACAGTTTAAACATTCAAGATAAAAGTCTTAACAATTTTCAGTTTTCACATGCCAAATAATGGAATTTCAAACATGCGATTAAAATTTTATTTTATAGTGATTAACTATTGAAGTTTAGCGATTAATCATAAATTCAAATTGTAATTGTTTGACAGTCGTACTAGAAATGTTTTCAAACATGCACAAGACTTTTAAATTTACTGACATTTTTGGGGTTATGCAGAGTTTTCCAGCCGGCCACCTTGTAAAATATCCGCATGGAGCCAGGGTGAGCTGATGTGGGAACACAGCAGGTAGTATTATATCACACTTTCATTGCTCGATGGTTCCATCTTCGTGCACATAATGAAGCTGTTTTAAACTCTTCTCTGCTCGCCAGTGCGTCCTTTTCTTTTTTTTGTTGATACTGTGAACTCGTCCAATCACACGTAGCACTGATGTAAAGACACAAACGGTCATCGCTGTTGAGTTTGAAAAAAACTGTCAACAAGTAACAAACCTATCAGGAGAGTTTTTACTACGCAGCAGTCAGCCTGAACACATCCAGTGAACACGCTGCCAACAGTTTGAAGTGTAGTCAGAGAAAGAGAGGACATGTCTCACAGTTGTTGATTCTTATGTTCAGGGTGAAGACACAGACTCGCTCTGTGGGGCCATCGCTGCCATCGCTGAAGTGTTCAAGCTGACCGACCCCACTCTGCTGTTCTTAGAGGTCACCACCCTGGGGACCAAATATCCCGACATCAGGTAAACATAGCCACACACACTTTGACACGCAGCATCACAACACGTTAACTGTTCATCTTGAATTCTCTCTGGCAGCTTTTGGTTCAAATATGACTGAAGAGCTGAAATGTTTTTTTTCTGCTTTGCTACGTATCAAAGTATCAGAATGTTTTGATAACATCGACTTGAAGGCGTGTTGATAGAAATTCCGCTCCCTGGCAGCCTACACCTATAGCAGCATGCCAAAGCCAGCACTTATGATGAACTGTACCGAAACGCTTCACCAAGGCTTTTTGTCCCTCCTGCTTCCCGTAGGGAGGAGCACATCCAGGCGTTACTGGCAGTGCGTGGGGACGCCAGCAGGGAAATGCGGCAGATGATCGTGGGGACTCTCAGCGAGAACAAAGTTTCTTCTTCTATTGTGACACAGCCCATCTTTAAAGACATCACCGTGCCAACCATGACCATGACGACCATGACCTCCATGGCAACTGCAAAGCTGCTGAAGTAAAGCCGATTCACTAGACACTATTTCACCTTCAGCACCTCGAGCACCTTCAGGCACGATAACAGGAGCAAACTCGTTTTTTGATTGCCTAATGCATCATGTTTTTTGATTTTACTGTTCATAACCATGATTTAGTTTTTTTTCATTGTCATCCTGATCATGTCTGCTTTAACAAAATAATAAAATGAGATATGAATAAATTACCTGTGGTGTGACTGCTTATTTAAGCATCACAGCACATGTCTGTTAAATCCCTTCCTTCTCTTTCTCCATCAACGTTCCTGTCAAAAAGTGGTTTCTCTCTGCTGATTTGATCCTCTACATGTGTAAGTAGTGTTTTTATCATATAATCTGATCCTGTCATTTTTAAGCAAAATATCGCTCACTGTGAATTTCATATTCCTGTGACTTCTCAATATCTCAACTATTAACCTCTCTTTAACAATGCTGGTTTTCCCGTGATAACGAGAAAACAACCACCGAAATGTATACTCGGAATCACACATTCAAATGTATGTACAGATATGTTCAGTATTTTATCATCTACTGAAGTACAGAATAAAAAATAATAATAAAACAACTGTACAATAAATATTAAATAACATAAAAACTAACAAGAAAGAAATAAAAAAACAGAAAGGGTCTGCTAATTGGGATGATAAAAATTAAGTAGAATTGTTTTTGCCAATGTCTTATTTATGAGATTTTTAAGAGTTTAAAAAGACGCGACATCCAGTAGGCTAACAGAAATGAGCGTCCATACTAACCATAGACCATATAGATACTAACCATAGTATTATTACTAACACACCGAGGTCGGAAATGGGGACTATATCTATGCATACTGCTTATGTAAATACTGTAAAAACTCTACCTTATGTATATTAATCATCTGTTACATAATAGCATATATCTCATCTCTGCACTACTCAAAACCAATCTTATTTAGCCTTGTATATATTAGTCCGTTTTGCTTATATTATGTCTATATTTAATGTTATTCTACATTGAGAGCACAGTTACAGAAGACAAATTATTTGTGTGTGTTTAAGCATACATGGTCATTAAAGCTGATTCTGATTCTGAGTTGCGGGTGTGTGCCGGGTGCGTCCAGCTGGTGGCGCTAATGTACATCTTCACTTGTAGTAACTGCCAATAAACACAAAGTGGATGAAACGAAGAAGTCGGAAACCGGAAGTTGCGTCCGAGCGGAGAACCTGCAGTTTGCAGAACATGAATAAATCTATGGAAATCACCTGTTTAGCTCCTATCAAGGCTTAAATAACACATTGTGTACCTGTTCTACCTTCCCGCCGACTTCCCCGACAACTGGACTTGCTTTGGGTAAGAGTGTTTGACGTGAAAGCTAATGTGTCTAATGATGTGTTTACTGAGCTCTAACCAGCTTACGGCAGGATGCTAAAGGTGAGCAGCTAACAGCGGCTACCCACACAAACAAATCTCTTTGAGCATCACAGCCTTTATTACACACTGCTAGAAATAAATGAATTCAAATGAGTTATCCAATGCTATGTTATTTAGGTATTATGTAGGTGTTAGCTAGAAAGGACATTTATACCTGATATTAAAACGTTCAGTGTTGGTTATCTAAGTATTGATGCTGTATGCCCGGTGTTTCGTTTTAAACAGTGACCGTGCTAACTGATGACGTTTAGCCGAATGCGTCTGTTGTTGTCCTACACGTTACAATGGATGTTGAATCCCTCTTTGTTTGTTCTGCATTGTAATGGAAGGAATACTGAATCAAATCTGTGCAGTAAAATAACACCAAGAGGAATTCACCAGGACACTCTACGTTTACAACATCTGTTGTATCTATGACAACACCTGACGCATTCGGCTCAAAGTCACCAGATAACACGGTCACTCGTTATCAATAAAGACCTGTTTCAATACCGCAGATCAAAAGTTGAAGTCCTATAGACAACACATAAATGTCTTCTGTTTAATTTGCACACAATGCAAGCAGTCACGTGCACTGTCTTAATTGCACATTTAATTCTAAACCTTTATTTAGGCCTCACACCATTGTGGTTTCCCTCATTTTCAATTTAAAGAAAAATCACAATTAAAACATGCTGGATTTATATTTAAGAAAAATTGTGATTGAAGATGTAGGGTTTTTATTTATCTGGAATAATTTCTGAAAAAAAAAAAAAACGTTTTCAGCAGATCAGCTGATAATTCCTCCTTGTCTACTGTCCATCCTTCCTCCTCTCTGGTCAAGACCCCCGCAGACGAGGTCAGAGTACCAGCAGCTCTGATAAAGACCTTTGTACGACTCGATACAAAAGAGCCTTTGTTAAATACAGAAGCATTACTCTGAGGCAATCTCATAGGAGAAAATCACTCTGTAGTTGAGCTGCTCACACTCAGTGGGAATAAACCATCTGTGATGAGATGGCATGAGCAGACATCTTTGAGCAAAGAAGGTCACACAAGCTTTAAATGTTGTTTTATGTGAACTTGTATTATTTATAACGTGTTATTCACAAAGCTTCCTAAGTACAAAGAGTCACTACTGCTGATGTAATTCTAAGAAAGCAGCAAAAAAGGAGCAAACTCAACCGTAGGACTGCGAATCTTTGGGTGTCTCACGATTGGATTTTTGAATTAGGATCTACTTCAATTATCTGTGAGACTGGCTGAATTTCTTGTTGCTCTCTTTGGCATTCTACTGAGTTAAAGAGCTAGCCTTAGCACTTAGCAGGGAGTGACTGATAAGCCAAAAAATAAATAAATCGATTTTTGGAACTTATGAATCTATTTAAAATCTCAGAAGATAAGAATCTCCAGTTTTACATAAATCGTTTTTTTCCCCACACCTCTACTCAACCGTAACACAATTGTTCAGGTGTACGATCAGATGTTTGGTCTGAAGGCCTTGGTACTGAATTGCCTTTAACATATTTGAACAATTTCCACAGTATGCCAGAGTTTGCCTGCATTTTTGTTGGAAATTAAAACCAAGAAACAACTAGAGCCCGGCCGATTGATCGGGCGGCCAATAGGTCGATATCTGCATATCAAGTGATTATCGGTTAATTTTATTACAGATATGCACCGATATTACAAGATTTATTCACCAGCCGAATATCATTTCATTTGAGTATCATCATATTACACTAGCAGTTCTCTGTCACCAGCAGAGGGCGCTATATGGATAGCAACAAACATTATCACTCTCTGTGACGCAATTACATGAGTTACTTTCCAGCTAAGTGACCATCTTGTCTTCATGTTTAATCTTTTCCACAAGTGTTTGATAACTGCATTTGAGGAATCAACACAATAAATGTGTACATTTATATCAATCCATCTCTACAGATTAAAGATAGAACCAGGAACGCTATCGGCCGATATATAGGAATCGGAATTAAGATCGATATCAGTAAATAAAATCGTTCGGGCACTAAAATGACCCAGTATTTGTTGCTGTGATATCACAACAGGTATATAGTTTAATAACTAGTATGATACCTACGTTTAAAAATCTGCTATCATGACAACTCTAATCCAGGATGTAATCAATCTAACATGGGGCGGCAGCAGCTCACTCTGTAGGGACTTGGGTTAGGAATCGGAGGGTCGCCGATTCAAGTCCAGAAGTTGGTCTGGTAGCTGGAGAGGTGCCAGTCCACTTCCTGAGCACTGCTGAGGTGCCCTTGAGCAAGGCACCAAACCCCAAAACTGCTCTGGAGCGCTTGCTGCCCCCTCACTCTGAGACCTCTCCATTAATGCATGTCCATAGGATCCTGTTTGTGCATGTGTGTGTATTTTGGCCTATGTTTATGTAGCATGTTCATTAAACAGAGTGTAAAACTGAATTTCCCCTCGTGGGATTAATGAAGGATAAATTATACGGTTCATTACAGACAGAAAAATAAGAACACTAAAAATATCTTACCACGAAAATCGATTTCTCTGTGACATGCAGAAACAAATCTGATATGATCAATCACTCTCCTGCTAGCTGTGTCGGATGTTTAGGTCATGCTCTGTCTCTCTTTGTATCCACAGTACATGTAATGAGTGTATCAGTATAGTTTGTTTACAGTGAGGGAGGCGGGGCTTAGTGAATGTTCGCTCCTCACCTGCTAACTCAACTAGTAGAATGTAAAGAAGCCTTTGACAGGTCTTTGTTTGGACCCTGAGTCCTGCTGATGTGTGTGTTACACGACTGATCAGATGTTTTTTTGTTGTTTTTGTTTTTCAGGTTGATCCGGCTCCCTGAAGTTTCTCCCTCCCCCCATCATGATGGACTACTACCAGGTGTTAGGTGTCAGGAGAGACGTGTCTGCAGAGGAAATCAAAAAAGCGTGAGTTTGTTTACATTTTCAAATGTGACATCGCAGCAGTGATTCAATGAATGAATCAGACATCGCAGCAGTGCCGATCAGAATGATTAATCTGCAGTTTGTTAAGAAAGTGTGTGACAGCAACACAATGTCAAGTTCAAGCATGAGAGTGAGGTAGTGTTGTAGTCAAGACCAACCTAACCGAGACCCCAGACATACCCGAGACCACAGTGCTCAAGACCAAGACATTAAGAGATCGAGACCGAGTCAAGACCAAGACTAAGGCAGGGCGAGACCGAGACAAGACTAAGATCATAATTATCACTGAAAAATCCTCAGCTTGTGTGCAGCGTGTCACTCTCGTAGACCGTAACACTGGGAAGGTTGCAGCTGTGACCGGGGGATAAAAATCAAGTTATTTGTTCCTTTTAGAAAGAGGCGCTTTCGTACTCACAGTAAGGACTTGAAAATAGCCGATCTGTGGTGGTCTTGGCCAGATTTAAATCCTGATGCCGCCCAGACTGAGACCGAGACAAGACCAAGTAAAAAAAATGCTTTAGATTCCAAGATTCCTAACTTCAAAAGGTGGTCTGGAGACTTTGAGTACTACAACAGTAGAGTGAAAACAGTGTCACTCACCTTCAGTGTTAACAATTTGAATCCTCACATGCACACTGCGAGGAGTGTTTGGACCAAAAGCTCATCAAAAAGTTTGCATCCTGTAATTCCATATGACGTCACTCAAAGACTCAAATAACAGGGGGATGGTCACAGGATGACCCCAGTCACACCAAATTGCAGATTTTTCAAGGCTGCACAGTGAAAGCCTATCAGAGTTTACATACTTCCCAGCAGACCTCATGTCAGAAGGAATCAGTCTGATCTCCTTATAAAAAACAAGCATCTGTAAGGGCCCTTCTTTGCATGTTTCTTCTGTTGTACTGAGACAAAAACACAACCACGTCTCCTTCATGGTGTAGTTTGAGTCACATCACCGTAAAAACGGTTTAGTTTGGGTTCATACAGTAGCGCTGTAGTGAGATAGATTTCAGCCGATGTGTGCCTTTTCTAGATCAGGGGCGGGCACCGGGTTGGCCCAGTTCCCAGCTGTCATTGGGCGAGAGGCGGGGTTCACCCTGGAGAAGCAGCATGCGGTGATGGTGGAGGCTGCTGTGCAGAGTGAACACCTGCCACATCAGGATGTAAACCCACACATTCACACAACAGACATGCAGACTTCAGAAAACTCTGATTTAACATTTTCAACCATTACAAATCATCTGCAGAAAAATAGTTCCTGAAGGCGTGTGGATTCTGGTTTCCCTGTAGGTTTTTCAATGAAGAGAACTTTTGGAAAAAAGCTCCAGCAATCTCTTTGACAAGGGCATGGACAGTATTATACACACTTCTTCAAAACACTGCACAGCTCTTCTACATGACTACTGGTCATATTTTACTGTCTCCTGATTTTCTACCTTTTTATATTGAAATGTCCATTTGATAGCTTTTCATTGGTGACTATCAAATTAACTGACTTTGTGTTTTGTATATTTAAAGAACGACTTGAAACAAACCTGATCAAGTCTATTTTCCTCCCTCTGTCCTGGTGCAGGTACAGAAAGCTGGCCCTGAGGTGGCATCCTGATAAAAACCCAGAGAACAAGGATGAGGCTGAGAAGAAGTTCAAGGAGCTGTCGGAGGCGTATGAAGTCCTGTCAGATGGTTCGTATCACAGCTCTCTGTGTTAGTCTGCAAAAACACCTTTTTGTGCTGATGTTTAACCTCTCGGTCGACTAAACGATCACATTCTTAGTAAGGCGCTGTTGACAACATATCCCCCGGGGGAGGGGGGGTACAGAGCGAGGGGAGATCATTCACTGGGTGGTTTGGTCACCTTGAACAAATAAAAGAAGAAGAAGAAGAAAAAAAGTTCAGTAAATCTACTCAGTCCATCTATCATCTATTTGTGGGAAAGCATGTGCAGGAGATGTGGTCGTCATGGTTACGTCTGTGGAGTGTGGCTGCTCAGGGAACTGAGGTGGCAGGTTAGGCATGATGGGAGGGAACGACATTCAGCTCGTATTGTTAATGCACTCAAATACAAGATGAAATGATTGAGCTCGAGCCGCCAACCTCGAGTCTGAGTCACATTTTTATGAGACTGAAGAACGATTTGAGTCCAGTGTGAAACTTGAGCCCCGTCTCTGATGATGTTTTAGACTTCATTATTGATCGCCTGGTACTGCACCTCAAAGCTGGAATGAGCTAAAAACATGAAACAAGTAACTGCAGAAAAGACCCTAACTGTAAAAACTTGTCAAACAAATTCTCTTTAGTTAACTACTTCTCAGAAGTAGCCGGATTAATTAGATGTTACCCTATAAAAGAGCCTGTTGTGGTACTCGTCTATACGATGCACAGTGTTAGCTCCCACTTCATGTTACATACATTTTTCCTTTTTTATTTTCCTTTTGTCTTCTAGCCAATAAGAGGTCCTTATACGATCGTTACGGCAAAGAGGGACTGTCGGCGAACAACGGAGGACGAGGTGAGTGCTCTTTTTTAAACCTCTCAAATCTAAATAACATCTTCTTCTGTCATAGAAGTTAAGAAAGGTCACTGTGTGGAATGATTTTCTTCTGGGGGTGTTATGATCGGTCCTGTGAGGGAAGATTCTTGATTTAATCATTGCAGTGTGGTGTCTTTGTAGAGAGTGATGTTACAGCTGTGTGTTCCAAAAAAAACAAACATCACCCTCTTTAACAAAGAGCTCTGTCTCTGTAGGGATCCTCTCTTTAAAGGTCACATATTCTCCTCCTTTTGAACAAGTTTAAATAAGTCTCAGAGCTCCCTAAAACATGTCTGTCAAGTTTCTTGTTCTAAATCCACTCTGATCCTGTATTTGATCATGTCTATAAACCCCTCTATTTCAGCCATGCTCAGAACAGGCTGTTTCTGTGTCTGTAGCTTTAAATGTAAATGAGCTGTGTCTGACCACACCCCCTCTCTGGACCTTTAATGAAAAAAAAAATAAACCTAAAAATAAACCCACAGTTGATTGTATCATTCTAAAACACGTGATGTCAAAAAGTATCAAAGTATCTTTACTCAACTTTACTCCCGATCTTCTTTGGTTTGCATTTATTTTTTCTGTAAACATCTTGTTGTTTTCAGTTTGTTTCTGAGCGGCCCAGTTTTTACCAGTTCCTGTAAATGTTCACTTCACATTCACATGAAAAAAGTCCAGTTTTCTAGACGGTGAAGACTTTTTCAGAACATTTTTTTAACCTTTTTTTAACCAGGAAAGAATCTCCTTGAGATTACAAATCTCTTTTCCAAAAGTGTCCTGGTCGAGACAGGCAGCTGAGGGTAAAATGAAGTTGTTAGCATCTGTATATTTATTATACAGATGTTAACATCTTAAACTTAACGCGAGGCATGATTCTATTAAATGTTGGTCTTAAAGGAGATACAGAACTTTATTTCTCTGAGCGTTTGGTCATGATGAGCACGCTGTTACACACTAAGTAAGTCGTCAGACTGTTCAGAGTGTTTGAAGCTCACGTCTGATCGACTGTCGGTGCTTTTGGTCGGCACGTCATGTGGCGAACCCTCACAGTGGAGAACAGGGTGGGGGGCACTCTTGTTTGCTGAGAAAACAAACTGACTCAGCAGTATTGGATACCTTTGACTCTGTTTTGGTTGTGTAACAGTTGAACTCTGTTGACGCCTCTGCTTTCCTCAACGTGATGTTTCAGGGGGACATTATCACAACGGAGACCATTTCCACGAACCATTCACATTCCGAAACCCCGAGGACGTCTTCAGGGAGTTCTTTGGAGGCAGAGACCCCTTTGCAGACTTATTTGGTGAGTCAAACTATTTCTGTGTAAAAACATCACTAAGTCTACTTTCAGAGACGTTAACACTTTTAACCATTCATTAAATGTCGTGCACTTGCGCCTGTCCGTCTCCCGTCTGGTCTTCTCAGGTGCTGATCCGTTTGGTGATGATCCGTTTTTCGGAAGCGGTCGGCGGCACCAAAGTCGATCCAATCGCAACCGGGCGGGTGGTTCATTTTACGGGGGCTTCGTTGGTTTTCCACCCTTCGGCGCTGGCTTCTCACCTTTTGACCCAGGTAACACAGCCTACACGCTTCAAGATAATTGGGGCCAATTTTTGGCACGATTCCCCCCTGTCCTGACAACCCAAAGCAAAGTCTTGACTTTTTTTTAAGGTTCTAAAGATGGTCCTGTCAGATTTTCCTGTGGTGTACGGTGTGTTAAGTGTGATACTGATTTCATATTGTAAATAATGAACATTCAAAATTGTTGCTCTCCACTTTCTATAGGAACAAAACTGGGCTGACTAAGGACTTACATAGTCGAACCTGATTGGTCAGATTTTGCCCATCAGCCACTGATTGTCAACAGTTTTTTTTTTTTTTGGCGCTTATAGATCCATATTCTTATTTACAACACAAGAGATAACTACATAATAACACTATTTGTCTTCTTGACTTGGAATAAGAATGTAATCTATGATGGGACTTGTTCCATAATGTTTCTTACTCATTAAGTCTGTAACCATATTACACATGCCCATTTAAGCAGGCACACACTGACAGCTCATCTGTGTGTGTGGATTCAACCACCACAGCGGCCACAATCTACATATCTGTCAGACCAGCAACAAACAAACAATGATTATTACTGTCTTTTCATTTACCAGTGGAAGACTTACTGTACTCTCCTCATCATAATATGCCACCAAAAGGAGTCCAAATCCAGAGAAAGATTGAATCCAAACACATAACATCCTTAAAGATCCACAGACTGCTTCACATTTACCTCCACTGTTTCGCTGACCTTTTGATGACATCACTGTTTACAGACTATAACAGCCAATGGTACAGGCTTAAGACATGCCGTTATTAAAAAAACCTTTTCCGCTGCCAACTAGAGGCTGACCTGATACAATAGTCACTCATAATTATCAGTGTGTTAGCATAAATATTTTCTTGTATATGTGCAGATAGGAACTTTCTTTTCACCAAACATTGATGCAGAGAACAATGCTGGTTGATATAAAACTGGGTGTCATGCAGGTTGTCCAACAGAAAACATTCAGATTCTGTGTTGTCTAATCTTCTTCAGCACATTTAGAGAGGCTGACAGCTGAACAAACGACCATCATAGTGATGGGTTTGTTGACCATGTTTGTCGATGTGGCTTTACTGAAATCCACTGAAACTCAAAGTTCTTACAAACCTCTGTAAAAAAACTCTCCTGTTTCCTGTTCAAAGCAGACTCTCTCTGTCCTGTCTTTCAGGCTTCGGCTCGTTTGGCTCCATGGGCACCATGGGTCACATGGGTCACATGACGACCATGGGCAGTCTGGGAGGAGGAGGGGGATTCACCTCTTTTTCGTCCACCTCCTTCGGGGGAGGAGGAGGAGGAGGCGGCGGAGGCGGAGGAGGCATGGGCAACTTCCGCTCCGTGTCGACCTCCACCAAGATCATAAACGGCAGAAAGATCACGACTAAAAGGTAGATTCTGAACGAACATCAGACCATGAGAAAGTCTGTCTCACTTCTGGATTGTTCTCGACAACACCAGACTGTAAAGAGGGCGTAAAGATTGAAGACCTAGGCTCCTAACAATGAGTTATTTATTGTTTTTAACAACTGTAATGTTCTCAACGTGCCAGGAAAACTGTTAAATCAAATGTATTGATGCATGTCCTTTTTGGGCTTCCGTAGCCCAAATACTGGGTCATTTCTTTGTTTTTAATTACTAAACGTTATGAGCAAACTTCTACACACTGTCTTACTCAAATTCTTCGACACACTGACACACCTGTCTTATGAAGTAGATATAGTTTAGTAAAGAAGAGTATCAAAATAACAACATTTTGACGAGATAAATCGACCAGCTGATATTGCCATATGTGACTATCGGGATCGGCTAATTTTATCGCAGATATGCACCGATATCACAAGATTTATTCACAAGTCAAATAGCATTTCATGGGAGTTTCATTGTATTACACCAGCACTTCTCTGTCACCAGCAGAGGGTGCTGTATGGATAGCAACAAACATGATCACTCTGCAGAGTTTTAAGCAGTGATGCATGTACATGCTCAGTTACTTTCCAGTGGAGTGACCGTCTTGTCTTCATTATTAATCTTTTAATAAGAGTGTTTGATAACTGCATTTGAGGAATCAACACAATACATGTGTACATTTATATCAATCCATTTCTACATATTGAAGATAGAACCAGTAAAGATATCGGCCCATTTATTATTCATCCCTAATATCGGTATCTGTTACAAAAAATCCATATCGGTCGGGCCCCTAATTTTGACAACCTTATCACACAAGCATCATGGCTGTTCAGCCCAGAGTCCTGACATCTTTCATGGCCAAAAGAGACCACAACCTGATCTTGTCTTTAGCCCTGTGTAGTTGAGACTGACAGCTTCTTCTCTGTCAGTAAACTGAACGTCTGGTCTAACTCCTTTTTGTGTGTTTTTTCTCCACCAGAATTGTGGAGAACGGTCAGGAGCGGGTGGAGGTGGAGGAGGACGGGCAGCTGCGCTCTCTAACCATTAACGGTAAGGAGCAGCTGCTGCAACTGGAACACAAGTGAGGACAGGAGGCGCCGTCTGCTGGAGAAAATGTTACCTCGGCACAAAACACAACAACAAACTTGAGCTGGAAACAGAAGAGAAGAAAAAAAAAAGCAACAAAATGATGTAATAATATTAATGATAATAATAATAGTGCTCTACTGTTGTTTGGATGTACAAACTTAGATTGTGTTTATTTCCCCTCCTGTGCTCTCTCTCCTTCTCTCTCTCTCTGTTGACCCTTTCTTTAATTCAGAGGACGTTTCTATGCATTCATCGATGTTTTTTTTTCCTGAGTTTAAGCTCAGGTGTGTTATTGTTTCCGTGTTTGGGACCACAGTATCGTTCTGATGTGTATGAAGCCCCCCCTCCCTCCCTCAACCTTCCAGTACTTTCTGTATGCACTCCACTCTGTGTCAGAAGATATGGCATGACCCTGCTTTTTCATCTGCACATAAAAAAAAAAAAAAAGACAAACGGATTTTAAAAGGTGGGTAGGAATACCTGAAGCTCCCCTCCCCCCGCTCTGTTTACTGCTTGTCTTCTTAGCCATGATTCTGTTTTTCTTTTTTTTATGAAAAAAAATACAATGTTAGGGTGAGTTATGCAATTTTATATGTTCTAAAACCAACGTGTTTTTGTTTATTTAATGATGCATGTACACCTGTTGATGTTGAGTCTTAATGTTGAAGCTGCATTATGATGCACAAATAACGGAGGGCATTCTATAAATGATCTATGAATATGGAAGGAATTTTGTGTACTTTGTAAACCAATAAATCTGAGTTTCAATCCGTTTTCAGGATGCTGACATGTTGGCTTGTTTTACAACTCGTCTGTACGTTTGCCCGCCACGTAGATCCATATCCAAGTGTCAGCCCTGCAGGTCATATGCTGCTTTCATGTGCTGCTCGGGTGGTCCAAGTTTCCGAGTAACTGTTACCATGGACTGTAAATAATAAAAATAGTCTGTGACTGTTAGAAGTGAGCAAAAAGTTTGTGTAATAGTGAATTTATAAAAAGTATGTTAACATTACCAAAGATCGATGATAGACTTTTTAGTTGTTTCATCAGATCTGCGGCTGTATGTTTTGGACACTCATGGGAGGGTCTCTTTGCAATCAACTGTCAAGAAAGCAGTTACTTTCAGAGAATAGCTTTGCAAGCCTCCAATGGCTTCAATTAGCGCAAATTTGAACTGCAACAAAGTGGGACCGCGATACCAGATTTTTAAACTTCCATACGACTCTTGTAAAAAAAAAAAAACTATATTGATATCTGTTTAAATATCACAGCAACATAAATACTCTAGACGTCATAGGCGCTGACTATTGGGTCATTTCTAGTTCTTCATAACAAAATTTGGAGGCAATCTCCTGCACATTGTCTAAATTGTTGCTGAATTGTTGTAAATGTTTTTGTGCGTTTCTGACAGTGCCCTCCCTCTGCTTTCTGTCTGTTTGAAACGTAACTTTTGAGTCTTCATGAGACACCATAAGGACATCGTCACAATGGAAGAAGCAGCAGCTTTACTCTGAGCTCCCTCAGTGTGTCTGAGCTCTTCACCCTGCCAAGGCTGAGACCGGACACCCTGCAGAGGAAACTCACTTCAGCCGTTTGTATTCACAATCTCGTTCTTTCAGTCACGGCCTGTAGCTCATGACCATAAGTGAGGGTTGGAACGAAGAGCGATGGAGAATGAAAAGATTTGCCTCTCGTCTCTATTCCCTCTTCACCACGTCGGTCGGGTCCAACTCCCACATTACTGCAGATGCTGCACCAATCTGTCTGTGGACCTCATGATCCATTTTAACCTCACTGCTTTTATTGGAAAGTGTCTTGAGGTAACATTTGTTTTGAATTCTTCCAGCAGAGAACCATGACCTCAGACCTGTAGGTGCTGACCCTCAGCCCAGCTAACACTGAAGAAGCCAACAGAACCACATCATCTGCAAAGAGCAGAGATGAGATTTTTAGGCCCACAAACTGGAAACCCTTCTCCCCCTGGCTGCACCATGAGATCCTGAAACCCACAAAGAGATTCTGTGACAAACAACCCTGGCAGAGGCAAACTCGCCATGGGAGTCTGACTTCTGTGTTGAGGTCTTTGGACACAGCCCTCACTTTGGTCATACAGGGACCAGGTGACTTGAAGCTGTGGACCTGCAACCCCTTGTCCAACAGTACCCACGACCCCAAAAAGGACATGTTTCAAATAACATGTACACTGGATGAGCAATTTCAAGACTCCCCCCAGAAGCCCAGCAAGGGTAAAAAGTCGGTCCACTGTCCCGTGGCCTGGACGACATCAGCACTGTTTCTGTGTGCGTCATTAGGTGTAAGGCCAGCATAACTCTACATCAGTAGTGGATGAACAGAGATGAAACCAGAGCTTTATGTAATTTGAGCACTGATTTTTTTCCTGGGTTATAAAAAGCAAAGTTACTTCTAAGGCTGATTTTTTATGAATCATTGTAAACCTGTCGTAGTACAGAGCTCCATTAGCTCTGCTGTGATGCTCTCCTACATGTGCTGCAGACTCGGCTGAGTGGATTTGTAAAGTAAGGAGTCAGAGTTGTCAGCAGGACAAACTACTATGTGGTTGTTGGACTGCTGGCACTGTGAGAAACTCATCCACTTAGGCTGATAGATAGAGGTGAAACACAGGGAGCACGAGGGGCGGATACAATGAAATACAGTTAGAGCTGTAATTAAATGTGTCTTCATCATGAATCAGTAACAAATCGTTACACACCCGACCACATCTCAAAAGGTTCTGAAGTCAATTACACAAAACATCTTTTCCCAGTTAGATCGGGCAGCTCGTATGTGACCTGTTAGCTTTCAGACAAAATGAGTTTTCTGTCCTGAGTGTTTTCTGACTAATCACCACTTAATCCTTCCGCATGAATCGCTCACATAAAGTAGATTGTTCGATTGTTGATCGAGTGTTGCTGCTTGTTTTTTTCTAATCCGCCCCTTTTTGTGTTTCTGTACCTCCTGACACAAAGCAATGAATGTTTGTCCTCTGTGGGAGACATGAATCCTCTAAAAGAATGTTTCTAAAACCCTTTCAGCTTTTCAAACTGGAACCTGCTGGGCCATGTAGAGGACATCAGGGCCTTTCTACCGAGCCGTCATCTGAAGGGGTGTGTCATTCTCAGGAGTTCTCCCTTTTCAAAATGGATGCCCTCTCGACAGACACATCTCCTCTACTAATAATCATCGTCTACATCCTCTTTTATGGAAGCTCAAAAAGAACGTGCATCCCTACATTTGATTTAATCTGCTTTCCTAGTGAAATAAAGAGTAATACATCTGGTTGTTCTCTTGAGATCTTGACTTTTTTTATCTTGTATCTACAGATTTTTTTTTTAATTAAATTAATTCATTAGAGTGTGCAGTGGCAGCTTGGCAAGTCTGGGTCTGGCCTATCACAATGACCAGCTTATTGTGTCACACATCACCATAAAATCATCTCATAATCATGAAGGAAACACGCTTTGTTATTGAGGAGAAAAACAAGTTGAGATCTCTGGAAACACTTGCATATTATTGATTCTTGTCCAATTTTGGCTTATGTACTCATTCATAGACATTTAGCTTTGAAAGGTTCCAACTCAGTTTGGCAGTAGTTCCTCTGAATTATTCAATACATTCGATTATTTAGTGATTTTCCCAGTTTGCGATCTCCAAGAGATTCTCTGTCCACTTATCTCCTTATCTCTGACAGTCAGAAGATTGAAGAGATGCTCGCTCTCTTCCTGCTCGTAGGGAAGAAGAACCTCCTGCTAACACATCACAAAACAAAGTGCAAAGATCAGTCTGTGCAGTGAGCAAACTAGTTACTCATGGTAACAGCTGCAGGGTCACCATGATGATATAAGATTGATTTCATTAGAGCTTTACTTGTATCATCTGTGTTTAAAATTCTGGTATGATGACAACCCTTGTCTTAAGTGACACATTAATGAATAAATTGATGCAAGAAAAAACCGTTGTATTTGTATTTCTAAGTTTTAATTTCTAATTCATTAAAATATTCTTACAACTCTTTAAGTTCATTCTAAAGCTGTTCCTCATTTTCACAAATCCTCAATGATTCACTAGTGTTTAAAACTTTGGATTCGGCTCGGGGTGCGGGAGGTTTAGGGTAGGAGCCTGTGTTTGGGTAAAATAAGACAAAGGGTGCGTTCGAATTGTCCCTCCTATCTCCTTTCACTATCCACTTTACCTTAACCCCGCGAAAACGTCATGATGTCAAGGAGAGATGTTAGGAGAATCCATAAAGGAAATTAGGGAAAGACGATCTCGTTGCTCTGACAATCCGACCGTATTTTCCACTACGCTACGTCATTAAATGCGACGGGCCGGCGGAGGTTAATGCCGTGTTGAAACTACAATGTTCAGAAAATGGACTACAAAAAACGCATCTAAAAAACTCTTTCTGTGCCTTCTTACCGATGAAATAATCCTTAATTACCACGAGGTTGGGATTGAAATAAAAGCAATATAGACTACCAGGCTACAAGTGAAACCTTCACATTCCTGTCCACTCAGAAATCAACATCAAAGTAAATATGATTGTATGATATTAATTGTTACATTTATGTAAGATATAACCGACACATAATGTTGTATACAAATGTACAACTGCACAAAGCATTCTTAAGTGAATGAAATATCTTTAATAAAACATGATCTGATAAAAATGTCTCTTATCTTTTTATCCCTCACATGATCTGTGTCACTTTACGATCATCGTTAATGTTCGTGAACGGTCGGATGCGCGAGTCGCTTTAAATGTTGCGGCCGCAAGGAATTGTGGGGCGGCATATCTCATCTCCTTTCGTAAAGGATGGTCCAGTGTATCCTATGCTAAAGGAGGTTATAAAGGAAGCATTGACCCACCTTTCCTTAACTTTTAGAGAATTCAAACGGCTCTTATCACTTAAATTCTTCCGGGGTTAAGGTAAAGTGGATAGTGAAAGGAGATAGGAGGGACAATTCGAACGCTACCCAAAGAAACAGACTTCATTTAAAGAGTGGATGTAACCTCGGGTCTAAAGACCCAGCAGGTGTTTCTGTGGATACAAACCGGTGCACAGGACCGCAGGACACGCCCACTACATGACACGCCCCCTTACGGAATGACACTTGTTAGATTCATTTGGGATTCAGAGTGCAAGGAGGGGAAGTGGGTCTGTACTCTGCCCGAATGCAGCTCTTCTCCTGAGATGTGAAGTCAATGCGGAAGTGCTGCATACCTGCATTCTCCCAGTTGCCAAACAGCAGAAGACATCACTTTGAAAGAAGCAGGCCGGACGGTCCTGACAACCCCATTACAGCCTACTCTTATAATGATAATAATAATACCCCTCTATATGCGATACTTGTCCTGATGTAGTTGAAAACAGACAGAGGCTGATTTTACGAGTTATAATAAACATCGAAATGCATTTGAATTCGGGGATTATTAATGTGTCTTATAAAGAAATGCTGAAATCATTCCAGGTCTTGTTTCGATGTTAAATTATTTAATGTATTGTAAGTCGCTGCACCAAAGCGTCTGCTGAATGAATGTTATATAAGACAGATAAAAGTCAGTCACTTTGCTCCCTGAAGTTTGATATAAACACTAAAGAAGTAAAGAAAGTTAAAAATGTGAGGAGCTTTGGCAGCGCGGCGCGGTGAGTGGGAGTTCAGGTGGAAACAGACTGCTGATCTGGAGCTGTCCTTGGTGCTGAACGCCTCAATCCAATTAGCTATCCCCCCCCCCCCTCTCTCTCTCTCTCTCTCTGTCATCCCGTTATACTCTCTTCCTCGGGGCCGTTAGCTTTCCGGGCCAGCCGGTTCACTCTCTCTTTCTCTCTCTCTCTCTCTCTCTGGTTTTCTGTCTTTCTGTGTGTTTCCTTATGGCGCCGAGCGCTGCAACACCTCCCGGGTCATTTCCTCTCCTGCACTGATTTATTTTTTTCTTTCCGGAAAAAATGTGGATGTATATTTGCCTGCATGCTCTCGGGAGGCTTCGTGAATCTGCGGCCGGAGGGGAGGCGAAGCAGCTGAGATAACGAACTAGCCGGGTGCTATGGTGGATCCTCCAGGACGGGACAGGGTTCTGCTTTTCTGAAAAAGCACTTCGCACGCAGGGTGAGTCACACGGACATTCTTACACTTCACATTTGTTTTTGTTTTTTTAATCCAACAAAGCAGTAGCGACAACAAATGACGTTCATTAAAGAGAATAGATCAGAGCTTGGTCATGAAATACTTTCTTAGCTACTTTGTACTTTTTTAAACTTGATATGGACTCAGGAGTGTAATCACGAGTTAAGCCTGAGTCGTCTAATCTCTTGACAACTAATTGGTCGCACTCACTTTGGACTCTGAATCTGAGATGTTTGTCCAGGATTCAACCCGGAATATGCAGCTCATTTAGGCTGGTTTGACGCAAAAACAAGAACAGTCAGCTTCTAATATTGCACATTTCATGATTTTTTTAAAGAGTTCATAATCATATTATTTCAGGTGATCAGTGGGTGATTAATGAACAAGGAAAAAAACGATGCAGTGAGTACATGAATGTATTTTATTTCAAAGTTGAAGGTCTGAATAAGCTTAATTTCTTTTTTAAAAATAGTGATGTGGGATCAGCTTGATTCCTGACATAGACATGTGTCCTATGAGTGTCCCGGGAGAAGATAGACAGGCTATAATTAACTAAGGCAGACTGAGAGCCAGGGGAGACGAAGCCTAATGCCACTCCTGGGATTTGTGGAACTCCATTACACAATCAGATAAAGGTCCCTCTGTCAGAGCCCTTCTAATGGAAACATAAGCCTTTATAGTCCAACAGGAGCAAGTTTCCATTCATTCCCCAAGCCATGGATTAAAATTAGTTTTCATTACATAAGAAAACTATTTTTGAAAGATGCTCACTTTTGATAATTCACTGATTTAATGAGAGGAACTCGTTCTAATTAAAAAGTTTCCAGGCTTTAATGAGTCTCAAGGGTTTTTTGGTTTTTTTTTTTTTAGAGCTGGGAGATAACATAATGGTTCCACAGTTTGATCATTTGATGCACAGTGTGGATGGGGACTTTTCCTTCTGGTGTAAATATTCAGATTTGCCTTTTAGTTTGGTGCTATGTTTTGAACATCATTTTACCAGCTGGCAGCTTGTAAGATGCAGCGAATCTTTTTTAACAGCGAATCCAAAATTGACAAAAAACAAACAGTGGACTGATGTCAGATGGATTGAGTTTTTGACAACACAAAGAAGTCTCATTTTTGTTTCACATTCAAGCAAAAAAGTCCAATGTATTTCAATGCTGAC
Organism: Labrus bergylta; assembly: GCF_963930695.1. Classification (NCBI taxonomy): domain Eukaryota; kingdom Metazoa; phylum Chordata; class Actinopteri; order Labriformes; family Labridae; genus Labrus; species Labrus bergylta. Next base: position 29,464,117 of record NC_089198.1, on the reverse strand, counting down.
GCACCTTATGGGATATGCAGACAAACACCTGAATAATAAGAGTTTAAGGGGCCTTTAAAGCCTCAGCAGCAGGTCTCCTCTCTGTACATGCACACTCTACGCTCTTAGCATACATCAATATTATATTTTAGTCAGTTAGTGGACCATGTGACCTGTCCAGAGATTTGGATTCCGGCAGGATGAAACTTGTCAGCCAAGACCTCAAGTCTACCTGAAAGCTGCAGTGTCACTGCGTGTGGCTGAACTAATTCAATGTAATAATATGAAAAAGCAGAACTTAAACACGATGCTGAGTTCAGGCCTTTAAATGATCAGGCTGGAAGAGTGCTGTTCTCTCTGGCGGCCTCTGTGGCAAGACAAGGTATACGCAGGTGAATTATTTTGACCTCATGATCAAAGTGTACATGGTGACTTTACTTTAAGAGTCGAAATTTAAAGATAGAGGAAGTTTATCTATCTTTGACATGTATTCCTCTGTGGTCACTGGGCCTCATTCGCCATTATCTAAGTGCTTTCTGAAAGTTGCTCTTAAGAAGACTAAGAAAAGTCTGAGTCAGGTTCATGAAGCTTTTCTTAACCTACAGAATTATTCACACCTGTGCTCTTACACTGATGAATGCCATGTCATTGTAAGCTATAAGCTCATGCCCGTTTACCTTAATTAGCATAGAAGAACGCCCTTTTAATGCCCATATAAGGGCATGAGACTGCAGGGCCGTGAGGAGAGCACGCAGAGGTCACGCAGGATTAAAAGGAGATGTCGAGAGAGATGCCAGGGATGCCCAAATTAAAATCTTCGAACAGGACTCCAAATGTAAGACACACTGTAAGAACAGTTCTCAAACGGAGGAAGAGAAACACAGACTGGATGATTTAATCAATTAAAACTAGAAGTTGTGAGTAGAAAATAGAAACTACTCACACACGCTGGATCTTGCACTTTGTTCAGAGAAAACTGTCTTCAGAAAAGATGAAGGGAAATTAAACAGTTATATTAAATCTGAGGGGGGAAATAGCCAGAAACAGAAGAGAGACACATATTTCATAATTATTCATTTCATAATATCAGAAGATAAGCCTACATTATTCAAAAATAGCTGACGCTGTAAAACGATGAGACACGTGACATATTTCTCATGTAAATACCTGTTGTGTGTAAAGGTGGGAAATAAGTGTTCTCTCTTCAGCATTCATTTGTTACGTAAATGTTGAAGTTTAGTGCAGAATTATGTCAAAAATTCAACATTTTAGCAGTTTAGAGCTCTAGATATTATTCATGTTTCTAAATGTTAGTTAATGATATAAATTTGCATAATGGAAAAACACATTAAGTAATAATGTTGCTTTTGAATATCAGCACTGAAATGTGTGTAAGATTGCTCTTGAGTGATTTTTTACAGAACAAATGATAGATTAGAAAACTTGAATTTAAGAATCTTCTTAAAAACTGCACAGCTGGCTCCTAAGAACAGATGGGGATTGAGGCACAGTGATCTTTTCTTGAAGGTGGATCTGTTTGAATTTTTTTATATGTCTTGTAGAGGAGCTTCCTGTCAAAATCATGTATCATAGGGCGACTGATAGTTTAATGTGGTGATAGCGTTCCCAGATTCCTGCATTTTGTCTTTTCTTGCATGAAACATAGAACCACAGATTCCTGGGATCTCAAATTGGTTTGAACAACATGATTGATTTGCCATATACTCAGGGAGTGCAGGTCAGAGGATTAATCCTGCTGCCAATGACCCTACTATGAGCGTCGTCTCTGATGCTCATAGTAGCACATCTTGTGCTCTGAAGAGGCTCAAGAGGTGATCAAGGAGGATTGTGTCATTTGATCGACTTAATGTAATATATCTTTTTTTTTCTTTCCAGCCATGGATTTGACCTGGAGTTAAGAGGTCTGATCACAAGCAGGTGAGCTTGGTGGGTCAGGGTGACCCCCTTCCCCTCCCCCCCTCCGGCCATCATCTCATTGAGCCCCACAAGCTCCTGATACCCACACACCCACACACTCACCTTTAACCTTAGTGTTCAAGTTGTCCACAGTGAGAGAGCAAACATGACGGACAGAGCGGGCTACAGCAACAACCCCCGGCCGCCCGTGGCCCCCCTGGTTCCCCCTGAGCCCATAGACATCATCCGCATCAAGGCCCGCTCCCGGCGGGTCAGGCTCAACGTTGGGGGTCTCACACATGAAGTCCTGTGGAGGACACTGGACCGGCTGCCCAGAACCCGTCTGGGACGTTTACGGGACTGCAACACCCACGAGTCTCTGCTGGAGATCTGCGACGACTACAGCCTCAACGAGAACGAGTACTTCTTCGACAGACACCCCGTGGCCTTCTCCTCCATCCTCAACTTCTACAGGACGGGGAAGCTGCACATGATGGAGGAGATGTGCGCCCTGTCGTTCGGACAGGAGCTGGACTACTGGGGGATCGACGAGATCTACCTGGAGTCGTGTTGCCAGGCCAGGTACCACCAGAAGAAGGAGCAGATGAACGAGGAGCTGAGGAGGGAGGCGGAGACGCTCAGGGAGAAGGACGGCGAGGAGGAGGAACACGGCTGCTGTCCCGAGCAGAGACAGAAACTCTGGGACCTGCTGGAGAAGCCGAGCTCCTCCGTGGCTGCAAAGGTAACAAACAACCAGCTGCACACGCACCTCACTCACACGCTGGTAGAAATATTTCATCGTACTTTTACAGTGACAGTAAAGATATCTAATCTGGTAAAGGGACATTTCAGAAAATGATCCTGTGGTTTATAACAGACGAGTGTTCATGGCTCCAGGACAGGTTTGATGTACACAGGATGATCTGACCTGGGGGGCGAAGACACCCAAGATCCAAATTACACCAAAAACAACAAGGGTATTATCCATGTAGGGAGGGACAAAGGAGGAGATGCTGTGGATGTTTTTACAACTTGATCCAAACCAGGATGTAAAACGAAACAAATCTAAAGCTTTTTTCTGAGGTTTTCGTTCTGATTCTCAAAGTAGACCAAAAAGAGCAAAGAATCCTCAGGTGGACTCTGACTAAAGAGCATAAAGTTAAAACAAATCATGGTCACACATTTTAAATCTCAGGGACATCAAATTGTGAATTTTCTTTTTTTTATCTCATCTAACTATTATTCAAAAGGAGTTTCCATATACTGAGAGATCTGATGCTGTACACACATCAATAGTCATCTCAACTTGTCCATCAAATATCACAGAATGAATTCAGCTTGATGAGCTTTAATTTAATGAAATTACAAGTCAGTATCATTAAGTATGCAGAGAATGAGCAAACTCAAGTTAAATACAACATTTCAAAGCTCTTTAGTTGTGCAAAAGTAATAGAACAAAGTTAAAAAAACAAAACCTTAAAACATGATAAAATAATTGTACTTATCTACATATTTATACATTTCTGTAACTACAGAGGTAGTACTATTCACTAAAAGATTCCTAGAGGGGATGCTGAATGAACTCAGGCTTCCTCCTGCCGCCATGTGTAAGCGGCCTCATGCACATCCTGGTGGAAACATCAGAGGCCAATAGAGAGCCATCAGGACCGTAATCCTCCTTCACCTGCAGGGTGAAGAGACAGGAGAGAGGGAGGGGGGGAAGGAGGAGGTGGGGGAGGAGGGATTACTGCTGCATGTCCTCCCACTTGTTGTGACGTGTTAGCACAGTATTAGGCTTACTCGAGGAAGGTTAGGGGGGGAGGGGGAGGTTAGTATGAAACAGTGAATTTGTCAGAAGTGTCTATAAAGTAATAAAGATATATTCTTCTTCTCTCGATACATGTAGCAGTGTTTATCTGTGAAGTAGTTTGGTGTTTACTTGTCCAGGGTTTAGGTATCAGCTTACATCAAGGATTATGTAGAAATAACAGCCCTGATGAAGACTGTCGACTGTGAGTTTTTTTTTTGAAGTGACTTCTTGGTGCAGAAGAGTCTCTTAAATTCTCCTCAAATCATGAGCAGAAAGTGACAAGAGAGCGTCGAAAAGCCCGGGCAGGGAGAACAGGTCATTGTTCTGAGTCGGCTATGAACTGTTTTCTTTTTCTGTTTTAAAAAAATAAATAAAATAAGAACAGATAATAAATGCAATGTTAAACACAGCAGGAGACACAACCAATCAGACGGACTCGTTTACCTTTCAGCACCTCTGCAGTACTTGTGGATACAGTCAGTAGCCTCCTCCTCTTTTATGAATCCAGTGCCCCTTCAAATCTGATCGGCCCCCTGCGATTGGTTATTTCTTTGTTATCAGAGGGCTGTGTTAGAGCTTTTCTTTGCGTTTTAATGTGGCACATTTCCCTCTGTAAGAACTTGAATTGTGACTTTGGACACACACGTCTTCTCTTGAAGTCCTCAGAGAATGAGGCCAGAAAAGTTTAGATGTTGCCACTCTGTTGAGTTACTTTTTAAAGTTAAATGAAAACACACAGGGATAACAGAAACATCTTTTAGACACTTCAGTGGTGTTAAAGGCAAGCTTGGTCATTTCCTCCAGATACACTTTTTCAGATTTTGGTTGAAATTGGCTTTAGGTCCTGACAGACATTAATAACTCATGTGCTCTGAAACAGGAAGGGTGGATGACATGAGACATGTATTGATCAGAGAGGTGTAACATGAGAACTTCTGATACATGAATAGTAAACTCACAGACACTTCACCTCTCTGCATCAGCTCTTATTACACCACAACGTATTTCTATGGCGTTGTTAGAAGACCAGGAAGTTGGTGTGTAAGATGCAGAGTCTCTAAACTTCTTACAGGCATTATTTATTCTGGTAAATATTAAGGGTTGACATTTCCTTTTGTTCTTCCCGAGTGTTCATTGTTTGTCATATGACCGTATTGACAGTAAAGACTTAAATTTCCAATCTTGTTTTATGTTCAGTGTGTCGCGTTGTTGAATGTAGTTTTTGATGACGTCGATTGTCGTCTCACGTCCTATGAGAAGGGAAGCGCAAATAGTTTTTTTTTTCATGACAGAGTTGTTGCAGAATCTTCATCAGACGGTAGCTCCTGTCATTTTTCCATGTTAAAGTTAAAGTTAAAGTTAAAGTATTTTGATGATTTGTTCAGGTTTCTCTCTTTGTCACAGTGATGTCCACGTGGTCTGAGATTTTTTTTTTTTAAAGCATCTGACAAAACGATGACATCATCTGTTTTCTGCTTAAAAAAAGTACAGATGTGCAGTGAGATAAGCTCTGTGTGTGTGTGTGTGTCTTTGCTCCATGTGTCCAAAACTGTTGTCTCTAAGCTGTAGCAGGCAGCACACACAGAAAGCTTAAGAAATACTTTCAAGATTTTTCAAGGAGCTTACTGTGCTGCTTTGATTATCTGGAGCAGAGCAGACGGACGGACGGACGGACCCTGAAACACAATCCATCAGAGTCCATTACTACAGGATGTGACAGCAGCAGAGAGATCTGTCTGTCAAAGCTTTATACACTCGTAAAGCTCCATTTCATTTACTGAGACGACACACACTAATCAATGTTTCTGTAAATGTGCCGACTGGCTCGTTTCTTCAACTCACCAGATTTCTGTTTGTCTGTGAGGTGATGACTGAAACTAACAGAAACACAGAGAGAGAGAGAGAGAGAGAGAGAGGGGAGAACAAGATGCTGAAAGAAGAACAAGAAAGAAAAGAAGACAAAATAAGTGCAAAGTCAGGCCGTCAATATATTCCATACTTTGATACTTTTCCATACCATGTGTTTTAGAAAAGATAGGATCTCTGTGATTTGAATGATTGATAGTATTGAAAAGTTCTAAAGTTTCAAAAAAGACTTGATCATCGGACTTATTTTGAACCAAAAGCTGCAGAGAGAGAGAGAGAAAGAAAACAAAAAAAAGAGAGAGAGAGAGAGAGAGAGAGAGAGAGAGAGAGAGAGAGAGAGAAGGAGTTTGCCTGCATTTTTGATAATTAACAATTAACAAGAAATTACCCAACCAGGGGTGCCCAGGACTTCTATTTTTGTTGTTATGGTCTCAAACAGACATTGATATTGTTTAACATTTTAATAGATCGTATTGAAGTTTAAAAATCTGCAACTGTGACATCCCTAGTGCAAAGATATGATGCACAAAGACTCGCAACACTCAGCTCCCAAAGATAAACTTATTTATCTGCCATATTTGCATTTAAAAAGACGACATATTGAGCCCGGTCAGGCGTCATATCTAGTGTTTTTCTTTTACAACTCAGCACCTGAATAAGTGATGTGCGGGTGTGTTTGCTGACTTTGTTTTGCCAACCCTGGTGCAAAGGCCCTGATGGGGAGCAGCAAGACAGTACAGCGGTACAGATCAGAGAGGGAGAGGGCTTTATACACACACATTTGACTTTTTTCACATTTGTGAGTCATCAGAACAAGAAGTGCAGACGATGTGAGGGGAGATAAATGTCACTGAGTTTGAGCTGAGGAGATTCAGCATCTTCTCTCCACAGAGTTACAGACATCATGGGTATCTGTGCAGCACGTTGAAGATCCTCTGCTGCTGTTGTGTTTGAGTTCAGACCAACAGTTTCTTCCTTACGTCGAGTCCGGTGAATGGCATTATGGTGCAGAAGCATGAGTCAGCTGTTTTCAGTTTGATATGTCGTCTCGACAGAGAGTTATCTTTTATTATTAATGGAGGGAGGAAAAAGAACAGAGCAAAGGAGACAAAGGCGGATGGTTAAGTAAGACAAGAGAGCGGGGGGGGGGGCTGACATTGTTAATTGATTCTCTGTTTCCAGCTGACTGACTGCACAGTCAGCAGTGAAGAGAGACTGTTCACAGAGCTGTGATATGAGCCTCATTCACACAGGACTGTCTTCAGGGCTTGCATCTGTACATGTGTGTATATACAGAGAAACCTGTGTGTAGTATTGTGCTCGAGTCATCAGTGTTAATAAACAACCCTGCATGAGTGAGCTCTTGGCTTTAAATCAAGACAAACGTATATCCAAAGGGAGGGGCCAGTGTAGGCATGGGTGAAACCCCCTAAATTCTAAACTATGGTTGGCTTATTGGCCTTCTCAGAGTTGAAATAAAATCAGGTATTTCATAAGGCACCTTGTCCACCTAACATTTTTCCAGGCAGAAAAGCGCTGGCTGTGCACTCGGAAGCGCCTGCATGAAGCGTTTGTGCATCGAGAATAACAAAAAAACGCCTGCACATTGTCTTACTTACAATGAACTAAATAGTAATAGTACTTTTGTTGGTTAGACAGTGTACAGGAGTTAGCATAATAATTGTGACTTTGGACATACATCTTGTTTTTGAGTCCTCACAGAAGTAACCTGTGGAGAGATATAAGTTACCATTCTCTTGTGTTACTTTAAGGTTTGTGGACATACTCTGCATAATGAAAGGGATTGTAAAATCCCCTGTTCCACTGAACGACACGATTGTGTTGCTCACCAGGAATGTCACTGTGTTTTTTTAGGATGATTTGTCTGAGTGGAGGAGGTTGTGCTGCACATTTAAATATTTCTCCGTCAGTCTGTATCTGACATTTCTGCTTATTCAAAGCCTCCTCCTTGAAACTGGAACATCCCAGGACAGGAGCTCAAAGATAAGACACATGTATTAAAACACAAGCCTTAAAGGTGCAGTGCAGAGTTCTTGTTGTCAGTTAAAATAGGTAATTAGATAATTTCTTAAAACATTTTAACAAAAGGAAGATGTGCAGATTAGTGAGTCTTCGCCTTAATTCAAAAGACAGAGAGTTTGAGCTGACCTTTTCTTCAGAGCATTAAAAAAACTGAACGCTGCTTCTTCATGTTTGCTTCTGACTCTTTGGGAACAGTTCAGCTCTCTGCACTTTTTGTGCAAAACTTCAATTCTTGTGTTTCTTATTCTATTCATAATTCTTTTGATATCCCTTTAAATTCCCTGCTGCCATATTCTATAAGAGAAACTATTAACATCTGAATTTCCCACCTGGGGATAAATTAAGTCTTTCTGATTCTGATCAACAAATTTCATCTCTCCCTTTTCAGAAAGCCATACGTAGTCAGACACAGCCATTAACAAACACTTTCAGATTCCTTTGATTTTACTTAATTTATTCTAAAAGAGAGACATTAAACAAACTTTGAGCACATCCTCTTGTTTGTTTTGTCACAGATTTTTCCATCACTTTGCCTCAGTGATCAATTCTTTCACAGTTGGTGCATTTACACTTTTACAAACGACACTCGGCTGAAGACCTGCTACGCTTTCAAGTGTAAAACTCTCTGGAAGTATCTTCCCAAACTGACAGTGGCTGACAGAGCATCCTGGGTCTTGTATTGAAGTGTTAGGAGAGTCAGCGTATAGAAACATCAGAGGCTTTTTCTCTGCAGTGAACGTCTGACGTGAACCATGTTGACAGCTCCCGCAGTCTGCCGCCCTGTCCTCTCTATCCTTCAATAACAGAGGATACAGGCCGAGCACTGACAGTGTAATATGTGATCATACAAAATGTTTTAAAGCGTGTGTGTGTGTTTTAATTATTATTAAGTGAACAGATAGTACATCTCTCTATAAATAGTGTCGGCCGTCAGAGCTTCATGTGACCGTGTTGGAAGCGTTGTGTCAGCAGGAGGGAAGCTGATTAGGCCTCTCTGTCCTTACACCAGCCGTGATGCAGCTCAGCTCTCAGCCAATCACAGCGCCTCCTCTTGGTGACAGGTACAGCTCAGTACCGATTAGAACAGGACGAATACCTGCCTATTTCAAATATCAGTCTACGTGGAGCGTTTTTACTTTTATTTGGATGGTCTGAGGTATAACAGTGTTACATTAGTTTTAGAATCTCCTCAGTATCTGCATGATCTCATTATTTTAGGCTCTGATTACAATCATTCAGACGTCCTCCAGCAGTCAGTCACTTCCTGAATGTTTCAAAGTAAAATATAAAAAAAGTTCAGCAAGAAAATAAATGTATCCTCTAATCCTTAAATGAGTTAGTTTAGGTGAACAGTGCATTACAGTAAGTAATGACCGAGCGTCTTCATGATGAACCCACACACACGCCCACACACACCCACAGAGTATGATTTAGGAGTACTACTTAATCTGCTTTGGGGCTTTTAGCAGCACTGCTGCTGCTGCTGCTGCAAATAGACCGACTGTTAGCAGGCTGAATAGTCTGTCCTGTCCACCATGTGACTTGCAGTCAACAGGCAGAAGGAGAGTTAGGATACAGACCTATGATTGTTTTATTTACTGACAATATCATCATCATCATCATCATCATCAACCTTTATTCAAGCCTCGAAAAACCCTTACAGTTTCTCTCATTTACAAAGATAGAGATACATACATGTGCTCTTACTGTGAGTCAATGGCTTCATATTGAGACAAGGTGCTAAAAAGTTTTTCCCTCCTCATTTCACTGACTTAGTTTAAACTGTGGTTGTCACAGAAACAGAGATTATATCATGTCAAAATCATTGGTATTGAAAAGTACCAAAACTATCAGGAAATGTTGAGAACTTTAGTTTAGACTAGAACTGATTTATAAAGATAAACTAGCATTAGCTTGCTCTGTAACTTTACTAAATGTTGCTTAGTGCTCATCATGGATTCATGCTGGGTCTTTGTAAGTAATATAATAAAGAGTAATGACATGCTCCTTAGGTGTCTTGAGATAAAAATCACTTATGAATTGGTGCTGTACAAGTTAAGACTGATTGATTGAGGTTAGACCTGCTCTATAGATTTGACTTAATGTGAGATTTAATTTTAAAAATATTATTTTATAAGCTGCTTTTATAAGAGATAACCAAAAAATGCAGTTATTAATTATCATTATAAAACACATCTTTGATCTATTATGAATTCACATTTGTCACCATGAACAAATGATCACAAAAACTCTGGCCTTGTTCTGGCAGGCCGTCAACCAACGATCTTGAGGAGCCTAAGAGAGCTCAAGAGCTCTCAGGAAAGTAGGTGGTTAGTGACTGAGATTTACAGATAGATACATGCATTAATATGATGTACTGTATATGCACAGAGAGAGAGAGAGAGAGAGAGAGAGAGAAAGAGAGAGAGAGGAGCTCAAGGTGCCAGTTCCCCCGGTAGTCTAAGCCTATAGCAGCATAACTAAGAGCTGGTCTACACCAGCACTAACTATAAGATTTATCAAAAAGGAAAGTTTTAAGTCTATTCTTAAAAATACAGACTGTGTCTGCCTCCCGGACCCCGGCTGAAAGGCAGTTCCAGAGGAGAGGAGCCCGATAACTGAAGGCTTTGCCCCCCATAATACACTTAGAGACTGTAGGTACCACCAGCAGGCCTGCACTCCGGGACCGCAACGCTCTCGAGGGATAGTACGGCACTAGTAGCTCCTTCAGGTGGGATGGTGCCTGGCCATTTAGCGCTTTGTAGGTGAGAAGAAGGATCTTGAATTCTATTCTAGACTGTATAGGGAGCCAGTGCAGAGAAGCCAAGACGGGAGTAATGTGGTCCCATTTCCTGGTTCTGGTCAGTACACGAGCTGCAGCGTTCTGGACTAGTTGAAGAGTCTTTAGAGATTTGCCAGAGCACCCTGACAAAAGAGAGTTACAATAATCCAATCTAGAGGTAACAAATGCATGAACTAATTTTTCTGCATCATTTTGCGACAGGATATTCCTGATCTTGGATATATTACGAAGGTGAAAATAGGCTGTTCTTGAAACTTGACTGATGTGAGAGTTAAAAGACATATCTTGACCAAAAAGAACTCCTAGATTCCTAACAGTGGTGCTGGATGCCAGGCTGATGTCATTAAGGACAGTCAAATCACTAGAAAAAGTCTCTCTGAGGTTCTTAAGGCCTAGCACAATAACTTCAGTCTTGTCAGAGTTAAGTAGCAAAAGAATTCTGGTCATCCAGGTCCTAACGTCCTTAAGGCACATTTCTAGCTGACATAACTGACTGGTGCCATCGGGCTTCATTGATACATAAAGCTGAGTATCATTTCAGTCAATAACCGTCAGAGAGATTAGCCACTCCCCCTTATTATGCATAACCTTTTTTTTTTTTTAAATCACCCCTCAATAATCACCTCAAAATGGACATTTTACATTGGGTGTTTGCAGCCAGCCCCACGTGGACACTCAAAGAACTGCAGTTTTGGCTTCATTTTTTCAACATCGGAGGTTTCCGCTTGGTTAGCAGTAGCTGTGATCTAATATTTATCAATAGACAATCGATTAAGTGTGAAGTCATAATGACTCAATCATTTGTGGCTGGTGAGCACCAGAAATCCATAATTCTTTCTTCATGAGTTCACACATGAATCATCATTAGTCATGCCTTTGTAAAGCCTTTCCAAACTATGGTCCTTTTTGTAAAGTCTCACAGACATTACTGTTGATGAAGGAAAAAGAAAACACTAGTTTTCTATCTTTCCATGCATCATGAAGCACGCTGCAGGGAGAACTTGTTATCCTGAACACAAACACAGTGTCTGTCTCTGTGATGAAGCAGCGGTCCACGATGGACAGACGAGTCAGGCTCTGCCCTCGCATCAGAGCCGCAGTCTTTCAAAATGTTTTGTTCTCTTTGTGAACTTTGAAAAGTACCACAGTGCATTCACGTAAGACAATGAACATCTGAATTTAATGAGATCTTTATGTTGTTTATTCAGAGCAAATATTTTAAGTAATATGCTTCTGTAGAAAAATGAACTCAGTGTTTATGTTTGCTGATCCAGCATGTTGTCTACCTGTTGTTTTTTTCTGCAGTCCAGGGTTTTTTCTGAAGGAAGCAGTTATTTCTGTCCAAAGAAATTTGATTGTCCATACGTGATATAATGTGAAGTTACTGTATAGTTACAGTGAGCGGTTATTGTTGAGAACTGTGGTTCTAAAAGTTTGCAATGCCAACGACCCCCATATGGCATCTGGCCGGGCCCCCCTCTTTAATGAGGGAAAACAGCTCTGAATGAAGGAGAAATGATCAGGACATGGGATGAACAGTTTGACAAGAAGATAAGTTTCATGAGCGTTGTAGTTCGGGGTCCGGGGAGCTACAGGGCTGCGATGGAGGAAGGGGCCCTTATTGGGTCTGAAAGTCATAACTGTCAGAGTTAAGATCGTCAAATAAACGAGCACAATTCTTGTATCTGACAACAACTAAAACAACCACAGAGGAAAGATGCATACCTATAGGTGTTTTCAGACGAGACAGTACTGGGAACTTTTTGAAGAGGAACTATCCACTAGAAAGTTCTCTGAGAACTACACAACATGGGAACTGTTTTTCTTTCTGTATTCGCACCGCCAAGGTACCTACTCTGGGGGGGGGGCTTATGTGATATCTTGTCACGGGGCCCAGAGATCCTGGAGACGCCCCTGCTTTAACGTAATTGTTCACGGTTAAAACGATGGTGGGCAGAAAACGTTTAGTCCCTCTTAAGATTTGACGGTTGTGTTCTTCTCTGAAACAAGAAGCCTTTTCTAAAAGATGTCTGGAAAAGAGTTTTTTTATTCCTTTGAGACTGAGTGGTTTTTGGCAGCATGGAATGGGTTTTCTTCTGCATATTTAAAACCTTCCAGTCGGTATTGCATTGCAGAAAAAAAAATTTGATCCATGCCAACCTTAATTAATCTAATTAATTTAGTCTTTTACTGCCTTTATTGTGTATGTAAAAATAACCTCCTGCTCCCAAATGAGAACACGCTTAATTTCCCCAAAAACATCTACTAACCCAAATAGTGTGGAGGAAGTAAATTTGCATAAAAAGACCTTTAAAGCTCCTGTGAGGAGATTTTATCTGGTTAACAAACATACTGAAATTATAATCTCTGTGTTCCTATGAGATTAAAAAAAGCAAACGAGGCAATGTGCATTAATATAGTTAGTTGTATGTACTTATTTTTAAGGCCTTAAATCACTGTCGGGTTCAGGTGTGAGATGAAGCACGCTGCAGAAAAAGCCTTTATTGACATTTTGACAGCGAAGACCTTGATGAGATTAGTGACACATGTCATGTTAAAAACAAAACAACACTTACACATGTACAGGGCGAGATCAGCACAAAAGAAATGCAATGTGCTGCTTTGTCCTGAGTGAGTCACTGTTTGGAACGTTTTTTTTTTTTAGCTTTTTAATGATTAAGTTCAAGTTAGAATAACTTATCACTCCAGCAGAGGAATTTTTTTCCAACTTTTTACATGTGTAATTCTTTTGTCAGCAAATGTCTCCATGTCACACGTCTCAGCGTGTATGAGTGTACCAGCTAACAAGCTGCCAGGCTGTCTTTTGTTCTTTTAGTCTTCTTCAACACGTAGTTTGTCTTCAGAACAACGCAGACATGACAGCAGCTGATTAAAGCGGCACAGAGAGAGGCAGCTTTTACTTATACTGCACGTCAAAGATGCAAGCGTTCTTTAGGAAAGCAAAGAGGGTGAGTTAGAGCGACATTTCAAACATGAAAGACAAGCAAATGAATCATAGAAACATCTTTAATTTATAGAGATGACTTGATATTATTGCCAGAGAGTCTTTGGTGATTGAACTTTAGGAGGTAGTGTGATCGAAGGATGTCGGCCCTGAGTGAATCTCTCCCCCCTGTGGAGACAAGACACTGAAGGTTGAGGTGTCGGCTGATGACATGGTGAAGGCTGGCCGGTGATGGGGAGGAGGAGGGTTGCATGTAATGATGGCATGAACGAACAGGAAGAAGAGAAAGCCATATGATTGATTAACAATGAGAAGGAGAAGATGTGAGCTGGGGATGACTTCAGGAAAACACAAGTGAGCATGCATGGAGGAGTGAGTGCAACAAAGTAAAAAAAAAAGGACAATAAACTGAACTTTCTCTTCTTTATGAGTGATAAAGAACGGAATAATATCAAGTGTGAAATGAGTAGTTAAAAACACACAGTGCCAGTGCAGATTTTAGTGACGTTATGAAGGAGTTATAAGTTGTTCTGTTGCCCCAGAAAACTGAAAATATGATCGACAGGCCGGAGAACATCAGAGTGTTGGGGGAGAGTCGAGGGGTTACAGTTTATTTTAGATTATTATTAAGAGTTTTTCATCTGTTTGAAACCTATACGTTAAAAAGGGTTAGGGTTAGTATGTTCAGTTCTAAAGATCTATTCTCGATCAGAAATATGATTCAGTCTGACATTATTAAGTATTTTAGAAACCAACGGCAGGACGCTGACCTGATCGAATTCAGTCGAAAAGAACTTCTAATGAACGGGGTTAATGTGTTCATGTTCTCGTTAGAACTGTGACAGCATGTTGTCTGATTGAGCTGAAGCTGTTTGTATTGCAATCAAAGACACAGCACTGATAAAGCACTAATCTTACAAAGTGTATTTGTCGGATTTATGGTCAAATAAGAACACGTATTATGAGCCACAATCACCTGACCAGTCCAGATAAATAAACATAATAATTAAGTCAATAAACATCTTGTTGTGAGGTGTACAAAGAAAAAACAAATGAGCCTGTTGTGCTTGTATCGAGTTGCTAATCTGTTGATGCAGAATTTACTGACGTGTCTTGAAACGAGATGCACAAATCTGAATGAATAAGAACATCTTTTGACCAGGAACATATGCTTGCTGCATTGCAGAACATTTTTCTTGTCTTAATTTTTGCTTTTTATATTTTGAAATAAGATGTTTATTTGGACTTTTCATATATTTGACTTGTAAATAGACAAATACACTTGGTACTGTAAGTTCTGAGTATTTGCACTGCATGCTATCTGTTTAATGACTCTCATCATCTCTGCAGCAAGCATCTCTCCCTCCACCTTTCCTAGCTCTACACCTTACATGTTCTTTTATTGTTCATCTTCTCTGAATACGAGCAGCTTTGCCTTTGCGTGACTTTAAACCACTTTCTGCAGCTTTCATCAGAGGATTGATTTGCTCAGCACAACTGTTTGTGATAAAGTGTAATGAACTTAATATAATGTAATCCTGACCAAACCCCATGCAGATTACAAGCATATTAAAACAAGCAAAAAATAAATAAATAAATAAATATATATATATAGATATAGATAATTTTAAAAAACAACTGAGATCAATGAAAACATCAACACTTCGAAACAAATTGGCTAGAAATCAAATTCCTAAACTCTGCCTGAAAGGGAAGAACTCTAATCTTTAGAGTTTGCTGAAAGAAGTATCAAAAGAAAATTCAGATTTATTTCCAATAGTTGAACATTAAATACATACTAGTACTACACATTTGCACAACAATTACATAAAGTTTAAGTCAATTTGACTTCACAAATTGTGAAACTGTGAACAGGACTCATTCATTTATCTGTAACTGATAATTTAATTAAGTGGAATATTCCTTGTAAACAGTATTATATTTTGGTTGAATGCGATCCCGAGCTGCACGTTGATGCAGTGGTTAGCGCCGTTTCCTCACAGCGAGAAGTTTCCTAGTTTGAAAAACCGATCTGACAGAGCCTCTCTGTGTGTAGTTTGTATGTTCTCCCCGTACATGTGTGGGTTCTCTCAGCGTAATCCGGCTTCCTCCCACAGTCCAAAGACATGCTCGTTAGGTTTGAAAGTGAGTGTGGCTGGTTGTCTGTTTCTAGATCTCAGGCTATGAATATGACATATCTATTCCATAGTGTCGCATTAGCAACAGAAGGATTGGTTTGACTCACTCGAAATGTGAGCCGGCATGTGGGCACTATTATGTTTATGATGCATCACTTGTCTGAATTTCTGCTCGCTGTGTCAAACAGACTTCTCTTTAGAGTAATATAAAAGCAAATGTTAAGCATAAGGAGCAATTTCAAACAAACTTAACTGTCACCACTGAGGGAAGCCAACCTTTGTAAACCTAGCAACAGTCAGCTTCAGTGAGAAGCGCTGTGAAAGTGAGGTCATGGGGGCTGCCAACACCGACCTTAAGAGCGCTCTGGGTGGAGCTGGAGGGTGAGATGGGTTGAACATTGTAAGGCTTTTATTTAGGGGACCAAATGTCAAACTAAAATTCTGTTCAGTTTTTTCTTATAACCTACGGCATGATGTTTTTTATATTGAACAAGGGATTTGTGTGACTTGGGCACCCGAGTCAGTCCACCCCAGTTAATAAAGTTTGGACACGCCCCTGCTGTTTGGTTACGTTAAGTGGCTTGTTTGACTTAATGTAACCAAACAGCAGGGGCGTGTCCGGAGTTTTTTGACAAGGGTGGCCAACCTGGTCATCTGACTTATGCACGGGTGGCATGAAGTGTGTGTGCATGCACATAAGCATTTGACTTAAAAGGTAAATAGCCACTCATGACAGACTATGCTCCTCTAATTCTTTGGGGCTCTCCCTCCATCTCAGTCTTTTATCATAAGGGTGGGGGGGTATAGAAAATGTTTGGTGTACTCTTAAATTCAGTGCTGAATGATGATTTATTCTATGTGGGGCTCAATTTCTAGCAGATAATGGAATTTACCGCATCGGGTTAGCAAAATTAGCATCATGATCGTACAGTATCTGTATTCTAAAAATATTCAGTAAATTTCATTGTTTCCTTATGTTGAGTTAGTTTCTCAACATGTCTACAGTCTGTAACTCTACAGTTGTGTCATTGGTCAGAAGTCTTTGGCCTCTGGATTGAATTCATTTTCATTTAATTATGAGTAAAACAAGGGGACAGGCCATGACACCTGTCAATCATTTACACTATAGGTGAATGAAAGCGACTGCTGCAGTGCTTTGGCTGTAAAAGATAAGCACATTTACATCCACTGTCTCTGCTTTTATCTGTTTTTTTTGTTATGTTGACAGTCTGTTTATATCAAACATGTGCAAACAGAGAAGTTCAACGATGCCTGAACAACCAATAGGAGCGCTCTCTCTCCACCCTCATGGAGTGAGCCAAGAGGAGGGCTGCTGTCACTAAAACCTTCATGTGACACAATAATTTAACACCAATGACAACAGTGTCACCAATGGAAATATGACTTATTTGATTAAATTCATAAATATTCATGACTGATCAGAACAATTACAGACTGCAGTGTGAGTCCATGAGGGGCAGCATGCAGTCCTCAACAAACACCTAAACAGTACACACAACCATATCCAGTCTTTGATCAATCTTTGCAAAGTTTGTGGTTTATTTGTCTTTTGAAAGTATTTTCAAAGTCTTTGAAAGTGTGGCCGGCATCACCTGCCTACTCGACATTATGCCATTGGGGGTGAAATCTGTCTCCAGCATCTGCTGTGGGTGTGAAGGATTATGGACAGGGAGCTGGCAGCACATCTGATTTGGGGATTTGTTGATGTTATTGGATGTTAAATAGTAAGTGTATTGTTTATTGTTCAAATTGTATAGAAAACTCACAATTATTGTCCCAGGGAGTCACAATTCACAATAACAGTGAATGTACTGAGTTATGAACAGATGAGTGAGTTATCAGCATGGGGTCAGTGTAACGACACATGACAATCGTAGAATTGATGAAGGCAGCAGCTTCATACATAAACTGTATCGATCTCTGCAGAAACCTCAGATCCTGTTCTCTCTGTTCCAGAAATATCTCCACATATTGATTAAGACTCCCTGAGCAGCTTCTTCTTTCATTACATGATGAGTTTTTTCTGCTGATTTCTTACTCCTCCTAATGTGTGACATCCCTCCTCCCTCTCCTTCTCTCTGTATATAACAAGTAAGATATACAGTAACAGCACGAGCAGAAGCGACAGTAAAGAGAGACAGACACAGACCTCTCCTAAACAAACACTGCAGCAGGAAACACAGTCAAGTCCGTCCGTTTGTGGACTGCAGATTTGAAGCTGTTTAACATTCAGGCCATCGCCATCTCAGCTTTCTGGAGCCGCCGGTGACAAATCTTTGGATGCGAGGCTGGACTCACATTGCTAAGCCTCTTTCCTGGTTGACAGGTCAGGTTTATAGCAGCCTGTCAGTCACTGTATCGCCCCGCCCTGCAGCTTGCCACGCTGTTTAAACCTAAAAGGAGACAAAATGTTTCAAATGAAAGTCATGCTCCTGACATTTAAACTTATGAATCTGCTGATTAACACCATTACTAAAGTAGGAGAATGTTAATATACAGAGATGGAGGTTTTTTTTCTGCCACACTTACATAAAAGAAGACTTCTTTTTGCAACTTGTGGAGTTTCCACCTTGTAGTAAGGAGGCAGGTTTTAAGTCTGTTCAGCATCACCTATCCTTTATAAAACATTAAGATGCTTATTGACGAGCTAAAATAATCTCATATTCTCCTTCTTTAACATCCAAGTATCAGTGACAGTCAACTCCTCCACCACTTTTCTGACTTCTCAAACTGAGGAAAAATCTTTTCATAATTTTCACCCATTTGTTTTTTCTCAGAAGACTAAAAGTTTTGGGCAAACAAAAAACACTTGGACTCATCCTTTAGATATCATCTAGAAACTAAGGCCGGTTTATCCAATTAATTCAGACTGCCAAATTAAGGGTGCGGGGGGATCCCACTTCCACACATGTCATCAAAAAGACGTCACATTTGTTGTACTTGTTGGATTCGGAGGAAGGCACACAGCGTCACAAATCCTGGCTTTCCTCAGATTTGCACTCTGTTTGAAGAATGTTTTTCAGCTGAGTCAAGTTCATTTCTTTTTCAGCGTCTGTATCTTGAATGTGGAGTCTCCATTAATACTTCCTCTTGATGAACAGCTTCTAAAGCAGCTTGTGTTTTCCTGGTACTCCTTTAATTCTGCCTCGGGTGCCAAGGTCACTGCATTTGGCAGCCATTAAGCCATTAAGACGCTGCAGGGTGGACACACTTTGATACACCTGCCCTCTATTTCTCTTTGGCTTTTTCAACCCACCGTCTCCCTCGCCCTTCTTTCCTTTGATCACAGTTTGGGATATCTTGTCTGCCTGCCTTTGCAGTTTTTTCTCTTAAAATCTGTTTGTGACATAAAGAACAAGCGTCACTGTGTCTGAGTACGGATTGTAGAGCCGCAGAAATAGTGTCCGCTATGTAATGTTGTAATACTCTGTGTCCTCTGACATGACTCTCAAAGGCCAGACTTTCAATCCTCCAGAAACAGACGAGACAATCCTCCTATCTCATGATTTCCAGGATACTGAACCTTGAGTCAAATGTGGCAGCTATCTAAGCAGAAGAAGAAAAAAAAAGAATAAACTTTAACCACGATGCAGACTCTCTTTTTCAACGGATCATTTGTCAACAGCACACAAATAGCTCACAGTTAATCAATTTATCCTGACGGTATTTGGACATTAATTGACTTCTGACTCTCTGAGAGGCACATTATCTCTGTGACATCAAAGAAAAATGTTCCTTTAAATTTAACATAATTAACATAAAATAAAATGGAATTAGTATATACGGTTACTGATTATTATTGCTTTTGAGAGAGAGGAAAAGCAAAGAATTTTAAAGAGAAGGCAGGAAAATTAGCTTACATGAAAGAATTATACAGACAGGAAATGTAATAGTAGTGTAATGATGATGTCACACATTTTATACAAAATGAGGGCGACATTGGTAAAAACAAAATGTGCTGGGATATTAAGTGAAGTAATAACACAAACAGGTATGATGAATACTTTTCAAAGACACATATCTATATTCTTTAAATTAGTTTATTAAGAAACTCAATTGTTTTGTTTCATTGAGATGGCATTTGCAGTCATTATGTGACTTCACTTATTTATTTATAAAACTAAACATGGTGTAAATAAATCACTTGTAGATGAAATTACAGTTTGTATTTATTAATAAAAATGAAATAATTAGAGGTAAATAACTCCTTCCCCTTCGGAGACACTTTAGAACCAAAAGATCATTTATTTGAACAGGAAGGCTCACTTTGTCTTTTTGTTACAAACTGTATTCTTATTAGACAGATTCAAAATATGAACACGTTTGTGCTTTTTCTCAAAGAGTCTGGCTTTTCCCTTCAATCTAATTGTTTCACAGTTGAATGAGAGAACTGTTTAGTACAAGTACAGCAGGGTGTCTCAACATGGACTTCAGCCATACACTGTTTATTCTCCATCATAGTATTACAACTAAAACTGAGATCACATGACATATACACGATACACTGCTTTTATTCATACGAGGACGTAATTGTCTGGTTACAACTTAAAATTGACATTTTACCATTAAATATGAAATATTGCATAAGGTTAACTTTTAGTTATTCAATCTTAGCGATACGCACAGCCACAAAAACGACCTACGGAAAGATGCCAGAGCGTGTGGGCGGCACACAACTCCCTGAGCTGTTCGAGATTTGGCGCCTTGCTCAAGGGCACATTGGCAGTACCAGGGACGTGAACAGGCAACTCTCAAGCAACAAGACCACTTTATAAACTTTGGTCTGTACTGGGATGTGAACTGGCGACCCCACAGCCCTGACCCAAGTCCCTACAGACTGAGCTGGACTGGGTGAGATTGACTACCCAGGGCCCCCTCCTCCACTGGGGCCTTGGGTTGTCAGTCTCACTTTCCCCCCTGTCGACGCCCATGCATATCAAAACTTGACTCTGAATATTTACTGCAAACACAATATATGATATAACACTGTGACAGGGACCGTGCTCATCATGGCTATTTGGACTTTATTGCTTTATTTTCCTGTGGGCTACATTTGGACTCAGTAAAAGTCTGAGAGTTTTCTTAAGAAGCCTGAAAGGTTTCATGCATTGCCATAACTATGCATGTTATGCATGTGCTTTTACATCATCAGTGTACTTTTTCAGGTGAAAAGAAATGGTAACGGTAACACAGTCTCATTTAGAAACTCATTTAGAAATAGACACTCACAGTTTTTGTCAGTTCACCTAATAAAAATGTGTTTCTTGTTCTGACGATTCTACCGGATGGGGGTAGGAAAGAATGAGTAAACACTTCTAACCTCTCTCTATCCTTTCTATAGATAGCATCACAATCCTATTACAATTATCCTGAAATGTCCTAGTGAGCATACTGCAGGGAGAACATTCAGACCGCACATGCTTCAGCTACCTCACTTGACTCGACATCAGAGTTTCCATCTTTTTTAGTTAGTGGAATCTCTGTAGTCCATTTTCAGAGGACTTATGACTCTTCAAATCAGGCGGGATCAGTATAGGAGCATCTCAGATATAACACACACTGTTCATGTCTTACTAGAAATGTATTAATAACTAAAAGAAAAAGATTGACCAGTAACTCAAAGAGACTTTTAAAGCATGCAAGAAGCATGCTCTAAAAGTCACCCAGTGTGGCTACATTAGCAACCACTTAGCAAGCATATTTAATTTGAGCAAATAACGACATTTGGTCAAGTAGGGTACTTTAGTATGATTTAATATGATGAGTATTTGCATTTTATACAACTCATTACTAGTATTGTTTGAATTTTGACTATAACAATAAATACAGTGTAAAACCTCTTTACATAAAGACAACAACGTTGATTAGTTGTGAGTCCATGTTACAGGTTTCTGTTGATTTGATTTGTTAGCTGTTCCACTGAAGGTGATTTAACCTCAAACTGTTTAGGTGGTTTGAATAGAGTTTTACCATTCCAATACCACAGATGATAATTACCCCATGTGAGAAAAAAAACGAAACCTTTCAAAAGAGAGAACAACATTTGTATGAAGTTCTCTCTCATTAATAGTTTCACCCTCTCAGAATCACTTTGTCACCCTCTGCAAAGCCTGATTGTGTCAGACATCCTTAGCTTCATAGCTCTGAGTAACAAGTTCAAACTATCTCCACTATGTGCAACTATATTACAAAGGCAAAATGATCTGAGAGCTTATTGCACCATTGATCATAGATTGGTTTTGGGCAATCCCTGAAATCTTGATTAGCCACTCCAGGTGCTATCTTGTGAATAATGACTTTCTATCTGCTATCAAAGGTGGGACCTAAGATGCAAACAATAGTGTTGCTGTCTTTCACTCTAGCACAGTTTGCTGTGAGACTTTAGGATACAACTTTTAAATACAAGAATGTAAGAAACTGTGACACCTTAGATTGTCTTGACACAACTCTGTAAATAGATCCTTGACTGCATGTTGAGCTTGTTTTTCATAGTACAAGCTACATTGATGAAGTTGGAAGACAGGTTTAAAAAAATGATTGTGACTGTTACAGTGGATGACATCATGTTTCATGACTGAACATCCCCATGTTGGATGGATGGATGGATGGATGGATGGATGGCTGGATGGATGGTTGGATGGATGGATGGATGGATGGATGGATTGACTGTTGAAATGGATGGATGGAAATATGGATGAAAAGAAACGGATGCATGTATGGATGGCTTGACCTTTTAAATGGATATATGGATTATATAAATTGATGGATGGATCCACTGTATTTATTTATTTATTTCAAATAGGGACAGTGCACATCAACTAACATAAACATGTTAATAAGCCAGGTTGTAGCCGTGGATGGATGGATTGATGGATGGGTGAAATGTTTCACAATTAAATGCTTTACAATCAGCTCTGAGCTACAGTCTTTTTTTAAGTTTACAAATGTTTTTTAAATCAGAAGCTTTTGTCTTTGTATAAAATGGCATTATGAAGATTATTTTTATACGAAGACTTTTTTTTTAATTCGAGTTCATTATAGAATTTTAAACAATGGAAAAAGTGTATGACTACTAACTGAGATTAGATAATCTTATTGAAATGTGTTGGGTTAACTGGAGAGTTGACTTACAGTTTTATCTTAATATTATATAAAGAAGGAACATATTTTTTACAATGAAAACGTTTCATGCACACAGAGCAAAATATTGTAGCTTTTTAAATACACATATGACTACTGTTGCAGAGCAAAGTTGGGACAATGACAGTTACAGTAACTTTGAACTTACTAGTTTTGCACCATATATATTTCAAATAAATAGTCACTAGATAGGGACCAAAGGCAGTCAGATCCATCAATTAATTGTCATAAAAAAAAGTAAAAAGTCAGCAAGAGTTTGGGGATCCTTACAGTCATTTTGGTCCACACTTGTTTATGTCTGTAAATGTTTTAGTCCCAATATATCAAGTTCTACTTTCTTTACGTGTTTTAAGTAAAAATAAAGATGTTTACTTAACAACAAATATGCTACCACATTGACCCAAAATCTTGTCTTTGTCTTGCAGGTACTGGCGATGATCTCCATCCTGTTCATTATCATTTCCACCATCTCGTTGTCCCTCAACACCCTGCCGGAGCTCCAGGTTGTGGATGAATTTGGACAGTTCAATGACAACCCCAGCCTAGCTCACGTGGAAGCCGTCTGCATTGCATGGTTTACCATGGAGTACCTGCTCCGCTTGCTCTCTGCACCTGTCAAGTGGGATTTCATCAAAGCCCCCCTGAACATCATCGATTTACTGGCTATACTGCCTTACTATGTGACTCTCTGCCTAACTGAATCCAACAAGAGTGTGCTGCAGTTCCAGAACGTGCGCCGAGTGGTCCAGATCTTCAGAATAATGAGAATCCTGAGGATCCTGAAGCTTGCCCGGCATTCGACAGGGCTGCAGTCATTGGGCTTCACTTTGCGAAGGAGCTATAATGAGTTGGGCCTGCTGATCCTCTTCCTTGCCATGGGCATTATGATCTTCTCTAGCTTGGTGTTCTTTGCTGAGAAGGACGAGGACGCCACCAAATTCACCAGTATCCCCGCCTCCTTCTGGTGGGCCACCATAACTATGACCACTGTTGGTTATGGAGATATTTACCCACAAACCCTGCTGGGGAAGATCGTAGGTGGACTCTGCTGCATAGCAGGCGTGTTGGTCATTGCCCTCCCCATCCCGATCATTGTCAACAACTTCTCTGAGTTCTACCGAGAGCAGAAGAGGCAGGAGAAGGCCATTAAGAGGAGGGAAGCACTTGAGAGAGCCAAACGAAGTGGAAGCATCATATCTATTAATCTTAAGGATGCTTTTGCACGTAGTATGGAACTGACAGATGTGTTAGTGGAAAAGAGAGAGGACAGTAAATGTCCTGTGGACAATCACCTGTCGCCCAGCCGCTGGAGCTACCACAAACACTACTCTAATGCAGAGGTTGGTAGCCCAGCAAAAACCCCACATTCACATTACCAAGAAGTGGCTCAGCGTGGCTCCCCTGAACGACTCAAACTTTCATCCAACAAAACTACCCCGCAACATCTCAACCCAAAGCGAATGGACGACACTTACACGGAGAAGGCAAGTCTCTCAGAGCAGCAGGACAAAAAAATTGAAGAGAAGAAGGAGGTTAAAGTCTTGACGTCGACGCAATCCCGGAAAATCTCTCCAGATCTCAGCACGGTCAGAAGATTCTCTAGAGTAGATGAAGATTTGTTATTGGAGAGAGGAGAAAGGAGCTCAAAGCTTCCCAGTACTGAAGCAGGTCAAACTGGTGGTAAATATCAGAACATCCCCCCTCCACTGGATCTGAGTCAGATCAGCAACATTGAGGCGAACCGAGGCGTGGACAACATCCAGCCGATGGGCATCATCAAAGAGGGTTTATATGAATTTGTTTCCAAGTCAAGAGAAAGCGCGACTGCAGATGCGGGTTTGGGGCAACAGAGAGGGGATAATCTTGGGGTGACCTATGACACCATTAGCAGCTCCATGCGAGATTATAAAAGCCCTCAAAAGACAAGGGCCCTCAAGGTTGATTTAATTGAAGCTAAAGATGACGTCCTTATGGCTATGATGGCACCTGTGATGACCCAAGCTGCCACTGGTTCAACCAAGGGTGCTCAACTACTTTCAGAAGAATTGATTCCCAGGTTTTCTCCCTCTCCTGGCTCTGCAACGCAGGACACTAAGTCTCCGTTGGCAGTCCTGCAATCTCCTTCTCTGTCACAGAGATCTGTCAGTCCAAGCAACTCCCAGAGGGAAGGTGAGGGCTCAGCAGGCAGAAGCTTAGAAGGTGAAGGGCAGCACACTGGCTTAAGCCACCAGGGAAGGAATCACATGGAGAGGTCTGCTGTTGGCTCAAGCAGCAGCGTAAGCCCACTGTCGTCTAAAGCTAGCCCACTCAACTGCATCCAGGAGCTAGTAACCATCGAGAGAGGGTTGGAAGGTGAAGGAAGGGAGGCAGCAGAACAGAGGGGAGAGAGACGAGAAAATCATGTGGCTCTTGACGGGAGCCTGACACCACCCTGTGAAACGAGCATGTAAAGCCATAAGCACAGAAACTTTCAGAGTCTGGGACGCCAAATGGATGGTTGAGGTAAAGGTTTTGAAGAATGGATGAGAGCAACTATCCATATCAAATCTATAACATGGTGTGGACACCACTATCATGATTTTTTTTTTAAACAGTATGGCTGTGTAGATTTTCTGGAGAGATGTGCTCATCATATCCCACAGGACTTTTGCACTCTGCAGCACTGACCAGAAACAGACGTCTAAGCTGTTCGGTCACATTTCATTCACGGAGTCCCAAGCAAATACTCGCTTTCTGGGTAACTTTTGAACGACACTGTCTCCTGTCAGTGATATTGACTTACTTTTGAAGACAAGACTGATAAGCTGCAGAGAAAACACTGACAACTGAAGAATCTTTTGGGGCTCAGATGTGAGCATTAATATGAAGCCTTGTGTGAATGAGAATATATTTACTACTGCCCTGAAGAGTTTTTGTGTACAGCTCAATAGGTATTGTAGATTCCTATTGCTTGCTACACTATATTAACCAAGGCACATGGACTGCCCAAACAATTGCTGAGCTCAGGTTTTTTGATTGTTATCAGGTGCATGCATGTATTCCAGCACAAAGCCAGGAGATCTCCATGAAACAGGCTTTCATGGTCAAGCAGCTGCATGCAAGCGTCACAAGACTGATATACAACATGCCACAACTGGAGCCAAAAGGTGTGAGATCTGGGTTTGGCAGATGTCAGGAGAATGCTTTGTTCCAATTCCAATGTTGGTTTTTAATCAGTTATATGTATAGGACAATGCTCGTCAGATCTAGTAGAAAGCTTTTTCCAAGGAGTGGCTGCTGTTAGCAACTCAAAGGAGAGTCCACTTCCTTATTAATGGCCACTGTTTAATAATGGGCCATCCATCAGGTGTCCACTGACTTTGGTTGATATAGTGTAGGTAGGCCTTTTTATAATGATCTACTTATAACACCAAAAAATAAAGAAAAGGCAGAAGGAAATCATATTTTTTACAATTGTCCTACAGTTTAAAATCTTTTGCAAGACTTGAAAAAAACAATGATCATTTATATTCTGTATCATGGGTGTTGCTTAATCTTTATTCTTTCAGTCTAGGTGTTAATTCTTTAAGTGGGATCTGCATCAAACACATGAAACCTGTGATTCTGTTTTGAAACCATTAGTGTGGACTAATGGGGGGCATGTTAATCTGCTGTTTCATGAACACTGATGTTTGTCTCAATGCTTCATTTATGTATATTTAATTAATGTATGTATCTGTTTTTTTTTGGTCTTCCTTTCATTTAATATAAAACCTGAAATGAAGCAGGCACCTGAAAGTTAAAAGGAGGCACTAGGACACATAAACACAAATACTTAGAACAGTTGTGAAATGAGCAGAAAGACATAAAGACAGATAGTAAAGTACACAAGGAGGGTGGACTGTAGTTCACTAATTTCTCATGTGTGTGAGCACACACTGCCTGTGCCCCCTCTTACATGCTCTTTTATCTCATCTCTTCTCAAAGCATTGATTGGTCATATTTGATGGTGTGTTTAGGCAGCCCTCGTAAATTCAGAACTGTGCATGTAGTAACACACCATCTGTTTTGGTCTCTGTGAGACTAATTTGTTATTCAAGATTAATTCCAGTTCTTAATCATATTGAAGTTGTCTCCATCATTTCTAACATCAGTAATGGAACTACTCACTGGTGAATTGCTGAGATCTGGGATGAATGTGGCATCAACAACAATTAGCCAACGTGACCAACAGGTCAAGAAACAGCAGGTCAGCCAATCATACAGTTTGAAAAGAAACCTACAAAGCAAGTCAAATGTAAATGTACAAAATAATAAAGGGGTTAATGCTAACCATAATGCATCACAGTGTACAGAAACACGGTAGACGCCATGTTGGAAATGCTTTTGCAACCAATCTTTCGGTCAACCTAACAACAGGCCAAGAGGCGGAGCTGAGGCGGGCCTGTCAGTTAGGTCAGCCACACTTCCTATTATGAATAACTCTTGTACTTCACAGAATCAAAACAAATGAGTTATAACAATTCACTCCCCTCGTAATGTGTGTGCCGATGAAGACATGAACTATTCAGACCAATTAAGTTTTGTGAACCAGGCTGTAAACCTGTTTATTTATGCTGTAAAAACTGGCATTTCTGAATGGGTGTGTATGTGACTTCAGGTGCTTCTGCAGACTGTCTCTTGGGGACACTCAAGGAACTGCAATTTTTTGCACTTGCGCATTATGCTTAATTTTTTTTTTTTTAAATTTTAACACCAGAGGTTACTGCTTGGTTTGAACTTTTCTTTCAAGCCTGCCTCTTCACTTCTCTGGAGTTTGGCCCTTTCAGGACAGGATTAAACTAAACTAATGTTAAACTAATGTTGTACAAAGGGTATTATTTAAGCATACTGGACCCTTACGCACAATTTTCCTATACATTCTTTTTTTGGTGCAACATTTCCATTTAACTGTTTTTAGTTCTGCTTTCTAAACTAACAGGTTTAGATATTATGGATAAACTCTTGGCCAGTTTCTTGACCCTAGTTTTGTCGCCACACACTCAGACCTCAGGAATGAACTTTGTGACCATGTTACCATGACCAATTAAAAAGATGGAAAACTATCAATATAAGACCAAGTGGTAACAGTCAAGTAAACTCTCCGTTGAGGGAGGAGGTGCAGGTTCACCATCCTGGCCCTCAGTCCTGCAAAGACCTTTGTTTCCCTCTAATGGCCCCTGACCTAATGGTAACACACACACTGTGTGTACTCTTTTGACATTTACATACATGATGACTGGAGAGAGAAAAAGACAGTGAGTGTGTCTGTACGACTTATTTTGCAGGGGTGTTGCTGATTTTGTACAGGTAGTATAATAGCGCCCTCTGCAGGCATTCAAAGGCACTTGAATGAAAGGACCTGATGCCTCTCTAGCACTGAGTAATTTTATTGAATGTTTTTCTTAGATCAGCTGTGCATTAATCCAATGATTAATAACACATGCTGACACATGTATTGGTGCACAATGGATGTCTAACACACACAGTGCAGGATGAGTGTGTAGTTTGGGGACACAGGGTGAAACATGAATCATCACTGTGTTCCTACTTACTCTTATACTGTCATATTTTCTTGTCATTTAAACATAAGTTGTTGCATTTTTATAAGAGGAACTTGGAGCTGTGTGTTGTTGTTAACATCTCAGTATATTTTAAAAATGGGTGCCTTTTCATAAATAGACAATTTATGAGAAGGTGAAAAAAAACCTGTATCCTCAATATGGCCAGATTTTTGTTGTCGTCGTTGTTGTTTTGATTTTGTTTTCATCCTTGTTATTCTCTGTTAGATATGTTGGGTGTTTTAAAACACAAATCCTCAGGTTCTCAGGTTTTGCAATCCTCCTACAGTTTCACAGTTCTGACCTCACTGTGCCACAATCAACTTCTTTCAGCAAATTCACTTCTTTTGAGAAAGAAGTGGCTTCAGTTACGTTCAGTAGCGAACTCAGCGATTGGATCACGATGGTGCAGCAGCAGAATACTGTACATTTCAGCCATGGCACTGCACTTAATAAACAGTGACAATCAGTAAAGATGATTATCTCGGAGAGAGTCGCCACTGAAGCTTTAAAGATGCAAACAGAGAAAAACACTCTATCCGTCTGGTTAGGGTCGGGGGTGTTGATGTATCTCCACATACACACTGTTTCTGGGGGTCAGTATCTAAAACATGCCAGTCAAGGAGTGCTTTCAGTGGGATCTTTTTTGTAGAAATCCCTGCTCTTTAAAAAAAAAAAGAAAGAAGTCAAGTGGAGAAGTTGGTTTGTTCAGTGGCTAACAATGGCAGCCATCCTGCAATGGCTGAAATGACTTACATTGTGAGAAACGTGCAGCGAATTCATAAGCCATATTAATTTAAAAGCACAAACAAAAGTCCAACACAAATGCCATGTCTGAAATGTGCTAAAAAGGTCATGCAAAAAGCCAAAACAACTATATTAACATAAAATGCACTGCTAATACATAAATGATACAAAGTTATAAAAACACACATGTTCAGAAAACATCTGCACACAGGGGATGAGAGAGAGGAGTGGTGGCTCTGTCAGGGCAGCTCCGGGTTGACTGGAGCTAGTGCTACATGGCTAACTATGTTCTATTGCTAACCCACCCCCACTTCACTCATCACCAGTCATTTGGGTTTTGGATCATCGAGAGGTTGGAGTTATAAGGCCCGGTACCCCCAAGAGACCAAATGAAGTCCACGTTGACTTTAGAGAGGAAAAAAGGGTGGTTCTTTTGCCACACTGGAGCACTTCTGTTAAACACTGGATTTGCAGTGTTTGTCTATTTGCAGTTGTTTTCTGAATATGTACATCTATTTGATTTTTGCATTGTTTATGTATTTGCTGCATATTTGATGTTAATGCTTTCATTTCGGCTTTGTGCAGCATGTGTCTTTATTTATTGAAGGCCACCGTAGTTTTTGGAAAACATAAATCTTTGTTTGATCACATACTAGCTCTCTCTACAGTCAGTGACTGATGGTCATGTCTCTGTGGTAGCATCCACCACAAATAAACCCTGCTTTATTTTCTGAAGAGTGAACATCATGTTGTGCTAAAGAAGGGTTGAAACTTCTGATCAACACCTAGACATATGTTGACTGTTGTTATAATTCAAGTGAGAAGTAGGTTCTTATTCACTTGAATGCAATCTGACCTCTTTTTGCCACTTGCAGAATCTCCCCCTGCTGGCTTTAAGTAAAAGTGCAGGTTAAAGGACGTTAACAATGGCCTCACATTTCAGACATTTTGGCACATCACTTGAAATCTTATAATTATTCCACTTGGATATCATATACATCAGATGATGATAAAATATCCAGTAGATATTAAAACACTGAAGTGTGTGAAGCCTCTCCTCTCCTCAGAAACAGCACAGCTCTGCCTGCTTGGTTTGATCAGATGTGGCTCTCCGGTACAAAACGTGTTAGTTTTTTCCCCCCATGCTGCAGACCAGGGAACACATCATTTAGTTTACAGTCATTTAATTATTCAACCACACAATCAACACTGTCCTTCATCTCTCCTGCCTGCTCTTCTTCTTGTAGTATGTTTGTCATGTTCCACTCTTCCATCCTCACTTTATTTAACTGTAGCCTGTGAGATGATTAGTCAGTTTCATGATTTGTAAGTCAACATAATGATAGTGAATGATTCAGTTACCAATATGCAAGACAAATAAATGTGTTCATGTGACCTCCTTCTGTCCTGTTTATTTTATACTGTATATATATATTGTGTGTGTGTGTGTGTGTGTGTGTGTGTGTGTGTGTGTGTGCGTTTGATTGTGTGTGTATGTGTGTATAATTGTGTATGTAGAACTACCAACATAACAAAAGGCCTCACATGTTGCAGGTTTACGTCATGTCAGAAGGTGACGGTCATTTCATTTTACGGTTTGCACCAGATAACAAATGGTGAAATTATTTGGATTTATTTACAAAGTACAAAGTTTATTTACTGAAATGCATTTTTTAGGGCCCGAAGCACTGACAAGTGCGTAGGACCCTCTTGAAACTCAAGGGATTATTATTTTTCTTCTTCCTCCACTTTAAACGCGATTTTGAGGGCCTGAACGTGCACGAAAACTCACCAAACTTTCCACGGTCATCAGGTCTCGCGAAAAATCTGATATTTTGGTGGTTTCGTAAATAATTTCGCAAAATGGCTCAGTGGCGCCCCCTTGAAATTTTCAAAATGGCCTCCCCATAGAGGGTTTTTTCATGTACACTCACGAAAATTGGTATGCATATTAAGCTTCTCGGGACGGACTAAAAATCCTCTTATGGCATTTCAAAAAACCAGACAGGAAGTCCATGAATTCAAGTTGAATTTCTTAAAAATGGCCCAAAATCGCTCAAAATCGCTGATTTCAGCCTTCCTATCTGAAGGATCTTGCCTGAGGGCGCTAATCCGATCGCTGCAAACTCAGTGTCAGTGTGTTCTAGACAGGCTCAGCATATCTCGTTGTGCTCTGCACATTATTTTGTCAAAAGGCATGGCCGCGGCGTGCGTTTGAACTTTTTTGTGCATTTTGGCAACTTGCCAAAAAAGTAAATGTTTATATTTTAGCTATGCAGTGTTCAATCATATTAAAATTTCTCATGCATGATACGGGACCCGCCCTGAACACATCCATGTTTGACATTTTTTGATTAGTCACAGCGCCACCTGTTGACAACAGGAAGTTACTGCTTCTCAATTAGCATTAGCCATTGCTACATGGTAGCTCATTTCCCTCTAAAAATTGGTGTGGACCATGCTAACAAGCTCAAACGCCTACGTCCAACGCTGTCGCCATACAGACGCGTCGCTCGCCATCAAAGAGGAAGTAGTTTTTTCACGGGCTTAACATAGTTGTTCTGTCCCGAAACTCCATACATATAATCCTGGTAGTAAAGTCAAACATCTTATACTGTTTCAGTGAGTGGGCGTGGCTGAATGGCTCAGTGGCGCCCCCTACAATATTTCAAACATTCAGCCCCCACAGCACGTTGAACCTACAATTCTGAATTTTACTATACATTTCCAACATGACAAAACATACAAAAAAGCCTTTTCAACCCACGCCCAAAACTTAACAGGAAGTCCACAAATCACATCGCCATCAAACAGGAAGTGGCTGTAACTCTTATATACTTTGTCTGATCTTTTTCAAATTACATAGATATGATCAGGGTTGGCCTCTGAACACAGTGACACAAAACAACAATAAAGTTTAACCACAGTGCCCCCTAATGCAAGGACTAAGTACTACATCATACATACTTTCTCAGATATGCTTAAAATTTCCCAGGTATGATCAGGGTTGGCCTCTGAACACATTGACATAACAATCATTTACTTTAACCATAGCCATTTAGAGCTTTGTAAGTGAGAAGAAGGATCTTGAATTCTATTCTAGACTGTATAGGGAGCCAGTGCAGAGAAGCCAGGACAGGAGTAATGTGGTCCCATTTCCTGGTTCTGGTCAGTACACGAGCTGCAGCGTTCTGGACTAGTTGAAGAGTCTTTAGAGATTTGCCAGAGCACCCTGACAAAAGAGAGTTACAATAATCCAATCTAGAGGTAACAAATGCATGAACTAGTTTTTCTGCATCATTTTGCGACAGGATATTCCTGATCTTGGATATATTACGAAGGTGAAAATAGGCTGTTCTTGAAACATACCTGATGTGAGAGCTAAAAGACATATCTTGATCAAATAGAACTCCTAGATTCCTAACAGTGGTGCCAGATACCAGGCTGATGTCACTAAGGACAGTCAAATCACTGGAAAAAGTCTCTCTGAGGTTCTTAGGGCCTAGCACAATAACTTAATAATAGCAGATATACTTTTTCTATTTCATTGTTGAAGGGGTTGCACAATTCATTTAAAAAAAGTTCCATTGTTAAGAATTACTCAATTATCATTACTGATAACAGTTCAGATGGACCCTTTTACAGGGGTTTACTCTGATCACAGTGTTGGTTACTCTGGGGATTTGACTTTAACAAATAAAAATAAAAACTCCTAAGTAAGTAGACTGACACCTGTAAAACATAATGACACCGTAATGGAATTAAATGATTAATATGATGCAGAAGTGTTGAATTATTTACAATGACTATTTTCCCAAAAACTTTAACAAACATAACAAATAGCCAGTATGTAAGAACAGTCAATGAAGAACCAATAAAAACAGACAATGATGACTGAAGTCTGACAGCAATGGATCAACACAAAGGACCACCTAAAACGCTGATTTAGATCTTGGGTGATGTGGTGATTGAATTAACTACCCATTTACCATAGTTTGTCATGGATAGAAAGTCTACAGGAGCATGTTGCAAACATTGAATGATCCAAGTCTTCTCAGAAAAACTGTCTTCTCCATCCTTCATGAAGACAGTCATCATTCCGAGAACAGGGCCACCGCAGCATGGAATCCGAAAGCATGGATACACCAGAACCACAACATCAGGCACCTCGTAAAAAAAAAAAACTCAAACAAAAATATATAGTTAGTAACAAAGTCATCTTATTTCTATGTACAACTACACATTATTTTTGGATTGTAAGTAAAATGGTCATCTTTAAATGACATCTAAAATAAACTGTTATCACTAATTGCTTTATGCTTCTCTCTCTTTTATAGTTGTTGTAGTATTTAATAAAAAGCTATTTGTATATTTTTGTGTTTATTTGCTAGTGTTCTCATCTGACAAAGCCATCATTAATGCTGTCATAATTTCTGCTGCCCGTTCTGCTGACATTACGTTTGAATCTTTCTGAGTCTGTCCTACACATGAAGTATCAGTCCCATCTGCCTGACATTTGCACATATTTTTAAACTCTTCAACACTTTTGCCACGACAAATTAAAGTGTGCAAAGATGCTGGCCTAGGAAAATTAAATTGACAAACTGTGTTTTTCTTTTTACAAGTTTTAGTATGTCGCTTTGAATGCTGCTGAACAGATGCAACTATTTCCAATAATTCATCATCATCTGACAGTTTCTCACACGTTATATATTTGTCAATAAATTCAACAACCTCTTCATCTGTGTTTTTGTCAAGAAGCGGAGCGTTTTCTATCCAAAACAAGCTATGAACATGAGGTGACCCGCGCTGCTGAAATTTCACCCTAAAAAAGTAGTCCTTTATTTTACCTATTGGCTCTGCTGGAGACATAAGTACCTCCCTCAAAAAACAATGCCAGGGAAAATCAAACATTCTGGCAGCTGGAACTCTTCAACGGTCTGTGTTCTCCCTTCCTGCTTCAAAATACTATGCAAAAGATTTTGCCACCGCATGTCAGCTGAAGAAAATGAACAAAACCAAGTCGGAATGCCAAGCTGACGGACACAAGCTAAGAGGTCACGCTGTGCTGCCTGCCAAAATGCTGGAGTACCTCTAATTGGTTTTAGAAAACAATAACCATCATCAAACTCCAACAACTTCTTCAACGATTCTTCATCTTTTAATAAATCTCCTACTTTCATGGACGTGTGACTTCCATTTCCTTTACGTAATGCTATCGATACATTTGACATGGCCTGATCTACCTCTGACATATATTGAGCAAAAAATATATATTCGACATTTTGCGCAAACCTACCATCAGCATTTAAAATCCTGTTGTTCAGATAACGACACAATGTTAACCTATGCTGTCGACTTTCATGACAAGTATTACATCCGCGCGGAAAAAAAACTGGGAAGCACTTTGCTTCATTAGCAGTGTCACACAACAGTTTCACAGGATTATTTCAAATTTAATACATCTTCAAAATATTGATCTAATGCTTCCTGACCTATATCAACTGGCATAAGACAAGTATCCTGAAACATGCAATGCTGCTGTCTATTATGCAAAAGCTCATCGTCAACAACATCAACAGATGGTTCGACAGATTCTGCATCATTACTCTCTGATGCCACAAACTCCTCCTCTTGCTCCCTACAAAACTCATGTAACCACGCTTCAACAAACTGATACTCATAATGGCCTTTATATGTTAACTTGCACTTCAATTTCACCCGCAACAAAGACCCTTCCATATTGGAATGGGGCAGCAAATTGTCAGTCTGCACAATATTTGTAGGAACACAAGTCACCGGTCCATGAACTCCATTTTGCCCACCTTTAGGCAAAGCCAACATTTTCATGACAGGTATGTGTAAAGCTATCAAATGCTGTTCCAATCTATTCAAACATGCTAATTCTTCTGGAATACATTCAAGTCCCAAATTATAACACTTTCAGGTGGAACTTCACCTTTGTTAATCTTAACATGACAAGTGTGGCAAATCCAAAGCTGACCTCGAGCAGTATACAACTGGCGGCATCTCACTGTCCTGACTACATTTATGTAAAAACTTATCTGTAATACATTTATCTGCTAATGCAGCTATTCCCTCTTTCTTTATAAAGTAGTCTCTTTTGCAATTTAAAACCTGGTGTCTAAACAACAATCTATGACAGACGCAGCATACAAAATCTGGACCATCTTTTACCTTTCCATAACAAAATCAAACTGCTCTGCCTTTTTCTTCATGTTCTGCCTTTTTAATCGGGTACTTGTTACAGCACCTTTCCTATGCTCTTCATTGTCATGATATTTTTTAATACTCATGGTTTTTAGCCGCTGCTGGTGCAGCCTATCGAACCAATATTTTCTTTTAGTCAACTGCTTCAACAAATTCTTATGATATTGCAATTTCATAATGTTCTTAACTTTCTCTCTATGACTAACATTTTGCTGATATTTCATTTTCTGAATTTTCTGAATTTTCTCTCTATGTCTATTGTACCCAGTGTCTGTTGCTTTAACTTTACAGTACCCATAACAACCCTGCATTGCAGGCTGTTTAACACAAACGACAGTCTCATAATGATTACCATTACAGATTTCTAAATAAACTCCCTGATTCGACAACTGACTATTGTTACATCTATATTCAAGCCAGCGATCATGATAATACGTATATATGTTTACTCCTAAACAATCTGCTGTTGCTTGAATCTCTGTTTCTGTCGCCCAACTGCCAACATAGTGCATTCTTGAATTACTAAAGTAATCTGTAATAGAGGTATACTGACTTCTCAAAAGACTCTTATAAGTTCCAGCATCACTTTCTAGCTGCTTAACTACAGCTAGTTTAATTTTTCTGTGATGTTTCTGGGAACCACTCACTGCTTGACTGACTGCTCTAAAGAAACAATTACCATCACTCTCTATTTTATCATTTGTACAAGAAGCCCCTAACAGGCCAAAATCAGAAGACGCTGCATCGACCTTATCAAATTCTATGTTTATCTGTGTGCACACAGCTTGTGCAGCCTCTTTGCTCAGGGGGTTAAACTGCAGTCCCTTTCTAGTTACATCACACACAAAAAAACATCTGAATTAACTTGGCTGACATCACTCCTCTTTAATTTCTTTGACACATAACTACCGGTTGACCTCTTGCGCTTTTCACTGCTGCTACAACTGACTGCTGGCTGACCACTACACTATTCAGATAAACTACTTTCGAACACACTGTTTCTGGTATCTGCAGCTTCTGGAGTTTTCAAAGGCAAATGACTTTCAACAATTGGTCCATTGTTAATGACATGAACACCAACAATGTGAACAGCAACAGTGAAGCTCTTCCGCTGCTCCACAGAGGCTTTCTGATAAAGGACAAAAACAACTTTTTTGTAGCTATATTTAACATTTAATTTCATTAACACAGGTTACGCAATTCTGACTGCTTTAAACTTAAAGCGTGTCAACAACATCAGATCAACCATAACAATTTACTTGAAACATACCAGCTTGCCCTTAAGAACAGGCGTGGACTCATCAGGACTGGGGAGATGAGATGGGACAATTTTCTCCATCTTCTTCAACACAGAGGCGCTAAATCAGACTGGTGTTAGCGGGATGGTACAATCTTTCACCAGCTGTGAAAATAAATCAGTTACTTCAATTTTTAAATGAATAGTAAAACACCCAAGTACAATTAATTGAATACATATGTTTAAGACTTAAAAGGAAAAATCCAAAATACCTTCTTGTCAACCATCATTTTCTTTGGGCCACAATCAGGAGAAACAGTCACCTCCCCTGATGAGTTCCTCTATAATACATAAAAGTACAATTTGTTTTAGACAAAACAACTTCCAGTCAACTTCGCTGTTTTTTTAATATTACTGTTTTAACATCTTAATTAACACTTGGCAACATATTCCCTTCTTGCCCTGTGTGACAACTGTCCAGTTGAAGGGGTTGGCTGGAGGACCTGGTGAAACGTCCTCACCCTTCACAACCACTCGCGGAGTGAATCGTGGAGCCCATGGCCTCGGGGGAACCTGTACCTGGCTGCTCTGAGGAACTGTCTTCAGTTCCTAATGATGATAATAACATTATTTTAGTCATATTATATATGCGTTACACTACAAACCAGTTTCTGATAGTGTGGAGCGAGCGTGCGCGCCTAGAAAACATGTAGAGCGCAGAGTTTCCCACTCATCCAGGTATATTAACGGCCGCAAACGCCCTTTTTCCGAAAGCCTCTCTCCCTCATTATGTCAAAAACAAGCATTAAAAGATAACTGTAGATCCACGAACGTGAGAGGGAGAGAGAGCTATATGGGTGAGTGAGAGTCGGGGAACGTGCCATTACGCATATAAGTGGACAAACAAGAAACAAAAAGTGAAATTGAACATCTGTTCCACAGTTTACATGTTAACCAGTGAAGTATGTGAACTACATGGCAGGCTGCTGTCTGTTAACTAACTGATGTCTTTCAACATCAACTGAGTGCTCCTCTGTGTGTGCGCATCACCCTCACTGCTCTTATTAAAACCCCTAAACTGGTCATAAACCACGTCTGAACCTTCAGTGTGAGGCTTAACGTCTTTTGAAATGTTCTTAAATCGTTTGAACTGCTGTTAATACTCAAAATATTTACAATACTGAACATTACAAGAATAAGAGAGGAGCGATAATCGTAACTAAAAGAGAAATATGACAGTATGCCACCAATGACATTCAGTTGACATTCATTGAGCTAATTGTAGTTTACCTCATGGTCAAATCAAATCTGACCTTTGCAATAGGCTGAAAGGAGAGCACCTGAATTTGTTTTGCTTCAAAGTAAAATAAATGATTTTAAAATGAAAAAAAGTAGCTCTCTTTCTTAATCCTTTGATGTTCTGTAAAATTTGCCTAAAATACTTAACACTGGAAACATTTTAACGGCCCGGCCCATCAGAACCGATCCGTGACCAAAAAACCGAGGTACGTATTCAACCGTGGGCTGACTGTATTGTTGCTTCCCTAACTACTATCCTCAAATGTGTGTCTGTCTCTTACAATAAACAAGAGACGTTTTTGTGTGTACGTACGCACACACACACACACACACACACACACACACACACACACACACACACACACACACACACACACACACACACACAATCATGCTGAGGTAGGCTGTTTTCAACCTTTGAATACAGTTACTAATGTGCAATATTTCCTGTTTTACATACATTTATTTTGGCTGTTTAAATGCTTTATATGTGATTTTTTTTAACCAGCAGATGTCACCCTTGAGCACCACCATGAAACCAAAACAACTCACGGTGGATTGTGGGTTAGCATGCTAATGCTAGCGATCTTTATTATGCTGGTATCTTCACACTGCATGTAAATTTACCCGAAATGAGCGTGATCTAGAAACACAGTTAAGCAGTGAGTACAGTATGTTACTCTTGCTTTCTCTAGTCCCTCAATTAAACAACTTTTAATCGCGAGGGGAGGAGTCAGCCACCGGGCCGGCGATGTAAACAAACTGAAGATAGGACTCTGAAAACTCTGAAAACATCACAGACAGTGGGACTCGGGTGTCACACTCATTGTAGAAAGTCATGACTCACAGAGTTATTTTCAGAGGATATACTTGATTTCTATTATATTTAAGTGTGAAAAATCACATATAAAGCCTTTAAAAAGCTTATAAGAAAGTGCTGATTTTCTCAGAAGCATATTTTTTTCATAATTCCATTACATCATTGACAAAGACTCCTCGTCATGCAACTCACATGCTGTGAAAACTAATTGAATCTCAACTTTAATCACTAACAAATCATTGATGAAGACGGGAAGAGTCAAACTCAGACAAGTAATTCAAGTTAAGGTATGAGCATGTAGCCCAATCACAAGCTATGCTTCTATGTGTGTATGAGTGTGTGTGTGTGCATGTGTGTGTTTGACAAAATGGGGGCATGCCAACTCAATAGGAGAAACTTCATGAGATTAAAGTAAATAGTTAATTTCACTTGTTCATAATGTGAAAAAACAGAAGCATTAAATTAGGAAGATAGATATAACCAAGTGAAAACAGGGTTATGCACAAATTCAGTGAATCAACCTGTTATACAATACCTGGACAGCACTACTTTTATGCAAGCATAACTAAACAAGTCATTGTGAACTTCATAACAAAAACAACTCACCTTAATACCTCAAGGCCTGCAGCCCAAAAAAATAACTTGTAAAATGGAACCGTCTCCTTTCTTTGATAACTATAGAAAACACAGAGAACATTTGGGGTTAAGATTAGTGTAATACTTTACCCATGCTTGCACAATTCATTAAACTACAAACATGGAAATCTAAATCAATCACAAAACCTTTACAACTGTACATATTCACTGGTCTCACAATTCCATTAAAATGTTATCTGAATGATTCAACTTAATATCACAATGCATAACGATTCATCATCAATTTTCTGGTTCCCACATTGTCTGGTTACCGAACAGACCCGACAGCAAAATTAACGCCTTCTCACCTGTGTCCTGCCTTACAGCGTGCGCCACCTGAACAGTGACATTTTGTCAAATCCATTACGTATTATTTCATGATGTCAGCCTCCTGGTCACATTTTAGTTTGGCTGCTTCTACAACAACTGGTTACCTTGGTTTATCTTCAAATACCCGTACATATAAAGTCACAAAGAAAGTCACTTTGAAACCAGAACGATCTGACTCAGACGGTATACCAGGGGTCTCCAACCTTTCTTCATCTGAGAGCTACTTTCACAAAATGAAAGTGAGCTACATCACATCGCTTGCATTTATTTACACGCAATTTTTCTCTGGTGAGATCGACTCCAGCTCGACGCGATCATGCATACATTTTATTTTATTTTCAAGTGGCGTGTATAGTGCCCATTATACAATCATAGGTGGCCGTGGACATTTAAGTTTGAAAAGCATGGCAATAGAAATGTTCAGGTAGCTTTTCTAAGATCAACCCAGCAGTCTCCTGTCATGTGAATCAACCAGTGGCTCAGTGTTTGCAGTTATTTTGAACTAGATCATCACTGTTTCAAAGTATTTATTTGTCAAAATGGGTAGTGGCGTAGAGGTCTGTTATGTTGTGGTCCGTAAGGCCGTAGCCTTGAGAAAAAACCTTTATAGGCCTATGTGCAGGTATTTGAAGATAAACCGAGGTAACCAGTTGTTGTAGAAGCAGCCAAACTAAAATGTGACCAGGAGGCTGACATCATGAAATAATACGTAATGGATTTGACAAAAAGTCACTGTTCAGGTGGCGCACGCTGTAAGGCAGGGCACAGG
Organism: Labrus bergylta; assembly: GCF_963930695.1. Taxonomy (NCBI): domain Eukaryota; kingdom Metazoa; phylum Chordata; class Actinopteri; order Labriformes; family Labridae; genus Labrus; species Labrus bergylta. The sequence continues at coordinate 29,423,787 of NC_089198.1, read as the reverse complement.
TGAGAAGGTGTTAATTTTGTTTTGGTGAGATCGAATCCAGCTCGGCGTGATCATGAACATGGATTATATTTTCTTTATTTTGTATTTTTCTTTCTTTTTGTGGCTGGGATGTAGTGCTCACTCAATTTGCCGCAGTAGATTTAAAATGCGACTTGAAATCAGTGCAATTATGATCAGACAGGCATTCTCCAGGTCAGCTACATTTCCTCTCCAAAGTCGGAAACATCTGCTAACATCCCAACTTTAGCGCGTGGTGATTGGCTATTAACTCACTTGGTGAGCAGGGTTTCCTCATCCCTGCGCGCGACTCACAGGCACACACAGGCACACAGACAGAGCCAATTTAGAGAGAAATACAATGCGCGGAAACTAGTTAAACACCAAACCGTTAAAACCGCAATTCATAAGTCAGTATTGAACCGTGGATGCCGTACCAAATGGTTCAATATTTTATTGAGAATTGTTGCATGCCTAATAACAGATAGAGTTATTAATGATCTGAGATGGTGTAGTCTCTTGTATTTGATAAAACATGAATCATTAAAGTTCTTGGCAAATTTATCTTTTTTAATATCAGGATTTTATATCAGTGGAGAGGTTTTTTGTTGACAAAATGTACAGGTTTGTTACAAAAGAAATGCAATTTCATAAAATTAAAGCTTAAAGAGTGAATATAGTCCTATTAATGTGAGGAACAGAGTAAAATTTAAATGTTTAAGTGAAACAGAGTTATGTGAACTATATTGCAATCCTTGTCATTTCATTGATGCAAGTGATAAATTGCAATTAATTAACCATACAACCTGTAATTAATTATATATATGAATGTAATTGATTGAAAGCACTTGTTATTAATGATCAATTGTACTGTTATTTGTATACTCTAGATGCCTCGTGGGAAGACCTTTCGTAGGTCGCTGACAGCCAAGAAGAGAGAGGCTGGGTGACCAAAGATTGATGTTGAGCCCCATCAGCCTGACAGTCTTGGGCATATGTTTATTGTTTTTTAATGTTTTTTAGTAGCAAATTACCAGTTGTGCTGGCATGATTTGAGATTTTCAAAGCATACATTTCTATTCTTCACTAGGTCATGGTACCGGTCATCGCCACCGTGTGCAGAAATGGCAGATTTCCGCTCTGACTGGACATGCACACAAGTTGGTCATTCCAGCTGAGTGTCCTGACAAGAAGGTATTATTATTTTAGATTTTATGGACAAATTAAAAGCTGTGAAGGAAGTTTTTAGTACTAATCATATAAAATATGTCTCTGTCCAGTTAATCCTTGTTGTAGGAGATAGTCATCTGCGAGCCTTAGCAGACGGCTTTGTGAAGATGCCTGAAGGTCGCTTTTCTTTCGGTTTCATGGCTACACCTGGGGGTTCTGCTAAGGATGAGAGGATCAAGCTCGTGAATGCTGTGCTTCCTCGAACTCCTGCAGCAGTCTGCCTTCTTGCTCCCAGCAACAACCTTACTTCTTCTAGAACCATCGAAGAAGCTGGGGTTGAGTTCCGCCAACTGATTCGTAGTGCCTGTGAGCGTTGGTCTAACGTAAGCTCATTTATATCTGTTTTTAACATTTGTGTGTTTTTTTTGTACTAGTATTATTTCTGTATATATTAATGTTCTGTGAATAATACATTCTTGGTATGTTTAATGGCATGTGTGTTCAGATTATCAAAGCTTTGAATCATTTCTTTTGTCTTCTTGATTTTAGGTGTTCGTGTTAGATTTTCCTGCCCATCTGAGCTCTGACATAAAGTACCAGGAGCTTATGTGTCAGGAGTTTCACCATGTTGCTGCACGAATGGGTAGGCTTATAAAAAAATACTGTTAATGTACATCTGTCATTTATTAATGCATAAAAAATGTCATAATTATGAACATTTCTTAGTAAAGGATAAAAAGAACAAGTTCTTGATATATCATGATTTTGTGTTTGTCTATTAAGGTGTCATGTGGTTTCCAGCGGCTGAGCATTTTCAGTTGAGCAATACTAATCTGTGGGCCAGATAAGTAGGAGATGATGATTGCATAGGACAAGTTTATTTTATGGCAGATACACAGTACATAATTTTAATTATTAGTGTTAATTATTTTACAGATTCACTTGTCTGACTCGGTGGGGATGCCTGTTTTGGCACAGCTGCTGTGACATGTTGTTTGTAAGTGTAATTGTAAATACCTGTTTGTATGGATATAGTTTTGATTTATTGTTTTTAAAAAGCATGTGCAATATGACTAAAATAATGTTATTATCATCATTAGGAACTGGAGACAGTTCCTCAGAGCAGCCAGGTACAGGCTCCCCCGAGGCCATGGGCTCCACGATTCACTCCGCGAGTGGTTGTGAAGGGTGAGGACGTTTCACCAGGTCCTCCAGCCAACCCCTTCAACTGGACAGTTGTCACACAGGGCAAGAAAGGAATATGTTGCCAAGTGTTAATTAAGATGTTAAAACAGTAATATTAAAAAAACAGCGAAGTTGACTGGAAGTTGTTTTGTCTAAAACAAATTGTACTTTTATGTATTATAGAGGAACTCATCAGGGGAGGTGACTGTTTCTCCTGATTGTGGCCCAAAGAAAATGATGGTTGACAAGAAGGTATTTTGGATTTTTCCCTTTCAGTCTTAAACATATGTATTCAATTAATTGTACTTGGGTGTTTTACTATTCATTTAAAAATTGAAGTAACTGATTTATTTTCACAGCTGGTGAAAGATTGTACCATCCCGCTAACACCAGTCTGATTTAGCGCCTCTGTGTTGAAGAAGATGGAGAAAATTGTCCCATCTCATCTCCCCAGTCCTGATGAGTCCACGCCTGTTCTTAAGGGCAAGCTGGTATGTTTCAAGTAAATTGTTATGGTTGATCTGATGTTGTTGACACGCTTTAAGTTTAAAGCAGTCAGAATTGCGTAACCTGTGTTAATGAAATTAAATGTTAAATATAGCTACAAAAAAGTTGTTTTTGTCCTTTATCAGAAAGCCTCTGTGGAGCAGCGGAAGAGCTTTACTGTCTCCCAAGAGGCGCCTGCCGAGGCCTGGGCAGGTCAGTTGTTGTTTTGTTCCTGAAATATTTGGAGTTGTTTGGCATTGTATGATGTTCACTTAGAAACTGTACAGTCAGCAATGACATTTTTCTGAAGTGTTTGGTACACAGTTTGAACTTTTGTTAATTAATATGTGTATTCATGTGTTATGGGCGGAGGCAGTTCCGAGTGTTGCAAGGGTGATGGGGTCACCTGTCGGCACAGAGAAAATGGCTGTGGAGGAGGAGGAGGTTTGTTCAATTGTGTGTATTTGTTGACGGGAAATACAAATGATTTAACTTTCATGAGAAATGTATTTGTTCTAAATTAATTTGTGTTTCTTGAGTTTTTCCATGTGCATGGTTTAATTATTATTACAGAAAAAATAGGACTACAGTGTGTATTTGATTTAATACAAGTGATGCTGCAGTATGTTATCTCTTAAAACCCTGTTTTATTTTGAATAACTTAAAGTGTGTTGCAATGAACTTATTTTCTTCAGCAAATTATTAATGAGTTGCATTGTTGTATTTTTTCTAGTCGCACGCGGCATCTGGCATGGTGGAGGTGTGTGTGATGCCAGCACAACCTACCACAGCGTGCAGGCAAGTGGCTGCTGTGGAGGAGGTAAGTGTACTTTCTTCTGTTTGTAACTTGGCATGCAAAGCAATTGTATTATTGTAGCGTACAGTTTCTTTCAACATAAGAACAGTTTCTTCCTCCAGTCTGTAACTCGAGGCTGAATGTTAAAGAGTCATAGAGTGTCAGACCTGTCTCTGTGAAGTTCACTATTACCCAATGTGAATGAACATAACACAATTTAAAACACTTTAGATGTACAGCACACTCAAAGTTTATCTAAAGGTCAGAGTGATGCTAAACCCCCAACATGCATGTGTTCAGAGAAGTTACCAGAGGGTTGCACTTCTGGTACACGTGTAGCAGCTGCACCACTGACACATGATGTAAATACACTGACAGCTTGTAGTATTGTGGCTGCAATCAAGCATGTAGTTGCACCTGTATGTACATGGACAGGGAGAGATGTAGCTCAGGTAGGCGCAGAGGGAAGGAAGTTGCTTGCATTGGTAGCACAGGAGAGACCGGACAGTCATACTCTGCAGAAAGACTTGTGTGAGCTGATTGAACAGCACAGTGTGTTTGGCAGGAAGTAAAGATAAAGATAAACTTTATTGATCCCCCGTGGGCTAAATTTGTACATTACAGCAGCTCCAGAAAACAGGGGATGGGAATATACTTATTAAAAATAAAAATAGAAGTTAAAATCAAATCAAACATATCTACATCATTTAAATAAAAAAAAATACAATAATGTAAAATTACACAGTAACTAAGGGATTGTTCTTAAAAAAACACACACAGCGTGTAGCATGAGGTGGTGATGTTGTTAAAGAGTCCGATTAAACAGTCTTACGGCAGATGGGATGAACGACCTGTGGTAGCGCTCTGTCTTGCAGGGTGGGTGTCTGAGTTTGCTGCTGAAGGAGCTGCTCAGGGCCCCCGCAGTGTCATGCAAGTGGTGAGAGGGGTTGTCCATGATGGATGTCAGCTTCACTAACATCCTCCTCTCACCCACCTCCTCTACAGAGTCCAGAGGACAGTCCAAGACAGAACTGGCCCTCCTGACCAGTCTGTTCAGTCTCTTTCTGTCTCTCTCTGTGCTCCCTCCTCCCCAGCAGACCACTGCATAGAAAAGTGCAGACGCCACCACAGTGTCATAAAAAGTCCGTAGCAGAGTCCTGCACACTCCAAAGGATCTCAGTCGTCTCAGCAGGTGAAGTCAACATTGGCCCTTCTTGTACAGGACGTCGGTGTTGTGTGACCAGTCCAGTTTATTGTTGAGGTGAACACCCAGGTATTTGTACGTCTCCACCCTCTCGATGTCCAAGCCCTGGATGTACACCGGTGCAGTCTGGGGTGACTTCCTGCGGAAGTCAATCACCATCTCCTTTGTTTTGCTGGCGTTGAGCTGAAGGTGGTTGAGCTCACTCCAGTCGACAAAGTCCATGATGACCTGCCTGTACTCCTGTTCGCTCTCCTTAGACACACACCCCACGATGGCTGTGTCATCGGAGAACTTCTGCAGGTGGCAGCTCCCAGAGTTGTAACAGAAGTCCGAGGTGTACAGGGTGAAGAGAAAAGGGGAGAGAACTGTCCCCTGCGGGGCCCCTGTACTGCAGACCACCATGTCAGACTCACAGTCCTGAAGCCTCACGTACTGTGGTCTGTTGGTGAGGTAGTCCGTTGTCCATGCAGCCAGGTGACAGTCCACTCCCGCCCTCTCTAGCTTCCCCCTGAGCAGTGCAGGCTGGATGGTGTTGAAGGCACTGGAGAAGTCAAAGAACATGACCCTCACAGTGCTGCCAGTGTTCTCCAGGTGAGTCCAGGATCTCTGCAGCAGGTAGATGACGGCGTCATCCACCCTGATGTTCGGCTGGTAGGCGAACTGCAGAGGATCCAGATTTGAAGTCACCAGGGGGCGGAGATTGTTGAGGACGATCCTCTCCATGGTCTTTATCAGGTGAGAGGTGAGGGCCACAGGTCTGAAGTGGTTAGGTTCCCTGGGGTGAGATGTCTTTGGGACTGGCACCACGCAGGAAGTCTTCCACAGACTCAGGACCCTCTCCAGTCTCAGGCTCAGGTTGAAGATGTGCAGAAGGACTTCACAGAGCTGCTCTGCACAGTCCTTCAGGAGTCTGGAGCTGATGCCGTCGGGACCTGTGGCCTTCCTCGCCTTGATCTTCCTCAGCTGACTTCTCACCTGATCAGCTGTTATGGAGAGGCCGTCGGTGGAGGAGGAAGAAGAGGAGGGGGTTGTTGTGGGGGTCGTCTGAGGAGGAGGAGGAGGAGAAGGAGAGAGCTGTTGAGGGGGGTGGCAGGGTACTCAGGGTACTCAGATGGAGTGTCTGAGAAGCGGGCTGGTCTGCGCTCCGGTGGGTGGGGGTGGGGTTGGGAGCAGAATCAAATCTATTGAAGAACAGATTCAGTTCATTTGCCCATTCCCTGTCTCCTGCTTCAGGGCCCCTCCCACGTCTTTGATTGTGGCACATGTGATGACTCTGGGTTTGCTTGTGGACATGACAAATCTGTGGCGGTTTTTAACACAAACCTGAATGACCTGATGATTTACATCAGGGGTCTGCAACACTCTCTTCATGCAGAGTGGTATGCTGTTTGCAGCATGTCTGTAGAGGCACTTGAGGTTGACGTGGAGAGTTCTACAGGAGTTGCAGACAGTGATGTTGACATCCAAGTTGCAGCTGAGCGTCAGGATAGCAGCGTTGTTAGGCCAGCAAGTAATGTCCGATCAGTGCAGGGGACATTTCATCAGGGAGAGCCTCGGTTGAGTTTCCAGGAACACAGTGTATGGCTATCAGTTTGGTAGCCATAGCTAAACACAAAACTGACAGCGTGTTTTCATGGCAGTCAGATGACCTTGATGGCGTTGTAGGGCTAGGTGACAAGTTGCATTCCTCTTTGAGGAAGAACAACTTGATCAGTGGCGGGGCACAATTCCTTTGTGTCCGTGATCTGCCCACACAGCAAGTCCTTGATGAGCACCTGCTTGAGTTTGAGTATGGTGATGATGTATTTGGAGATGTTGATGTAGTTGACTTACACCACTTTAAAAAGTGGTTTGGCACAGATGTGTACAAAATATGACACATGCTTGGTTACATTGGATGGGAAAAGTTGCGCAATCATCAGTCAAGATGGACAGTATGCCGTAGTCCATTCTCACGCATGTGATGCCGATGGAATTATTCATGTGAACGGAAAGAGTGTTGTTGTTTATTTTAGTTGTCTTGATCATGTGTTTGATCACATACACAGGTTCGCAACAGTGCTGAATAAACCGCAAAAGCTGTTTGAGATTGTTGGTGTTCATGTCATTAACAGATTAACCAGAAACAGTGTGTTCGAAAGTAGTTTATCTGAATAGTGTAGTGGTCAGCCAGCAGTCAGTTGTAGCAGCAGTGAAAAGCGCAAGAGGTCAACCGGTAGTTATGTGTCAAAGAAATTAAAGAGGAGTGATGTCAGCCAAGTTAATTCAGATGTTTTTTTGTGTGTGATGTAACTAGAAAGGGACTGCAGTTTAACCCCCTGAGCAAAGAGGCTGCACAAGCTGTGTGCACACAGATAAACATAGAATTTGATAAGGTCGATGCAGCGTCTTCTGATTTTGGCCTGTTAGGGGCTTCTTGTACAAATGATAAAATAGAGAGTGATGGTAATTGTTTCTTTAGAGCAGTCAGTCAAGCAGTGAGTGGTTCCCAGAAACATCACAGAAAAATTAGACTAGCTGTAGTTAAGCAGTTAGAAAGTGATGCTGGAACTTATAAGAGTCTTTTGAGAAGTCAGTATACCTCTATTACAGATTACTTTAGTAATTCAAGAATGCACTATGTTGGCAGTTGGGCGACAGAAATAGAGATTCAAGCAACAGCAGATTGTTTAGGAGTAAACATATATACGTATTATATAACACATCCATGTTTGAAATTTTTGGATAAGTCACAGCGCCACCTGTTGACAACAGGAAGTTACTTCTACTCAATTAGTATTAGCCATTGCTACACGGTAGCCCAATTCCCTCTCAGAATTGGTGTGGACCATGCAAACACCTTGGCCATACAAGACTTTCAAGCTGAAATGCCTACGTCCAACGCTGTTGCCATACGGACGTGCTGTCTCCATCAAACAGGAAGTAGTTTTTTCACAGGCTTAACATAGTTGTTCAGTCCTGAAACTTCATACATCCTGGTGGTGGAAGTCAAACATTTGGGCTGAGTGGCGCCCCCTACACATTTCAAACATTCAGCCCCTGCAGCACGTTGAGCCTACAATTCTGAATTTTGCTATGCTTATCCATCTTGACAACACCTACAATAAACCCTCTTGCACCCATGCTCAATACCAAACAGGACGTCCACAAATCCCATCGCCATGAAGAGGAAGTGGCTGTGACTCTCGCTAGCTAACGGCTAACTAGCTAAACTTATAAAACCATTATGTTACATTAGTCAACCAAGCAATTTCACAAAATTGCTCGCGCTAACAGTTTACCAGTTAGCTAGCAGTCATTTCGTTAGCTAGCTATCGCTAATGGTTAACTTGTTGTCTAATGTTAGTGTGCCCTCAGCTGACATAACTGTTACTATTTTCCGGACGGCAATTTTAAAGCTAGAGGGGATATACAGGTATCAAATTAAACGGCACGAAATACTGCATCCATTGGTACCTGGTAAACAAGACATGCTATCATGTCGGGAAGAGGGGTTAATAACGCTCTCAAGTCAAGGTAGTTGACTTGTTGGTGATTTTAACATCCATGTTGATAACCCCCAGGACAGAGGGATTAAAGAACTGTTTCACACTCTTGATAGCTTTGGGTTGACTCAGCACATGACAGAGCCCACACACAACAGAGGGCACACTCTGGACTTAATCATCTCCAAGGGCTTGGACATCTCCAAGGTTGTTGTTTGATGTTGCCCTTTCTGATCACTCCTGTGTTTTATTTGAGAGTACTATGTCAGTGTACAAAAGTATTCAAACAAAAGTGATCACAAAACAGTGTATCATGTAGAATGTAGAGTCAGCAATCAGCTTCAGTCAGTAAGACTTAAAACCACAGACCAGGCAAGAAATCTGGGCGTAGTGATGGACTCAGACCTCAATTTTAAAAGCCACATTAAGACAATTACACTTATGTCGCAGCAGGACCTGGAAAAACTTGTCCATGCTTTTATCTTCAGTCATCTTGATTACTGCAACAGTGTCTTTACAGGTCTGCCTAAAACATCAGTCAGACAACTGCAGCTGATCCAGAACGCTGCTGCTAGAGTCCTCACCAAAACCAAGAAAATGGATCACATCAGTCCAGCTCTGAAGTCTTTACACTGGCTCCCAGTCTGTCAGAGAATAGACTTTAAAATTCTGTTGCTGGTTTATAAAGCGCTTAAAGGTTTAGGGCCAAAATACATTAGTGACCTCCTGATTAATTACGAACCATCCAGACTGCTCAGGTTGTCTGGGACAGGTCTGCTCTCTGTCCCCAGAGTCAGAACGAAACACAGAGAAGCAGCGTTCAGTGTCTATGCTCCTTATATCTGGATCAAACTCCCAGAAAACTGCAGGTCTGCTGAAACTCTCAGCTCTTTTAAATCGAGGTTGAAGACACACCTGTTTACAGCTGCCTTTCATTAAACAGCTTTAATAAGATTTTGAATTTTAACTCTGCACTGTAACTTTGAACTCTTATATATTTTTACTTTACTTACTATTTATTTCAATTAATTTCAATGTAATTATTTTTACTTGAACATATGTTCAGATTCAATAATTCCAGTGTTTTTTTTTTTATGTTGTATTTTAATCTTTCTTTTCTTTCCTCTGACATCTTGCATCCCATTAATCCAGCCATCCAGATTTACCTAATAATTCACTTTTTTGGTCTACATCTGTAAATTTTGCAATTACTGTACATAGCACAGAATTACTGTACATAGCACAGAATTACTGTACATAGCACAGACTCTTGCACTCAATTACTGTACATAGCACAGACTATTGCACTTTCTGCTTATTTGCACTTCTGGTGAGATGCCAAACCTCATTTTGTTACTCTATACTTGTATATGTGTAATGACAATAAAGTTGAATCTCATCTCATCTCATCTCATCACATGATTCTTTTGATGTGTTGTGTGAAGCACTTTGAATTGCCTTGTTGTTGAAATGTGCTATATGAATAAACTTGCCTTGCCTTGCCTTGCCTTAACCATAGCGCCTCCTACTGCAAGTACTACACAATACTCAATTTGCTCCATATTTCATAGCTATCATGACAGTGCCAGCCTGAACTGCTCTACTTCAAAATTTTCTGTGATCTTCATTACGCTGCTTATCTTAGCATACCATAGTACGACTTTTACACAAATCGGACTGTACGGTCTGCTGCTTAGCCACGTTACACTGCTGCTGCACTCCCACGGTTGCAACACACCCCGACATGCACAGGGGTGCGAGGGCCCTTCATCACCGCTTACGGTTTTAATTAGGGCCTGAAGCACTGACAAGTGTGTAGGACCCTCTTGAAATGCAAATGATTATTATTTTTATTTTTATTCCGCCACTTTGCGGCCACTTTTGAGGGCCTGAACGTGCCTGAAAACTCAGCAAAATATGCACGGTCATCGGGTCCGGCGAAAAATTCAATATTTCGCCGTTTTCATGAACGAACTTTGCAAATGAGCTCGACGGCGCCCCCTTTTGATTTTGACAAATAGGTTTTTTTGCCTACATACATGAATCTTTTTTACATGTTAGAGCAGGCCGAGACCTACAAAAAAGTCAGTGGAAGTCATTGTCTAATTTCAACAGGAAGTCCGCTATGATTTTTTTAATCACGCAAAAACAGTAAGTGCTTATAACTACTATGCAGTGTTCAATCATCACCAAAAAATTCATGCATGACAAAGAGCCCGCCCTGAACACATCCATGATTGATTTTTTTTAATTAGTCACAGTGCCACCTGTTGACAACAGGAGGTCACTCCATCTGAGCACTGTTTCCTTTGCTCTAGCCATTGCTACACAGTTACTTGTATCTCCCTCAAAATCGCTGTTGACCATCCAAAGACCTTAACCACATGACCTTTACAAAGTCCTGTGTGAAAAGCTGTTCCCTTACGAACGCGTTGTTCGCCATCAAACAGGAAGTAGTATTTTCATAGGCTTAACATAGTCGTACAGACCCGAAACTTTATACATATAGTCCTGGTATGAAAGTCGAACATCTTATATCGTTTAAGATGTGGGTGTGGCTTCATGGCTCAGTGGCGCCCCCAACAATATTTCAAACATTCTGCCCCCGCAGCACGTTGAATCTACTGTTTTGAATTTTACTATGCGTATTCATCTTGACAACACCTACAATAAACCCTCTTGCACATATAGCCTATGTCTGTCATGGCTTGTCCCTAGCTCCCATGCTCTTTTGCTAGTTTTGTAAAGCTCCTGTATATCTCTTAAAGTAACCGTGGGTTCATGAAGACTGTTCATTTTCATATTTTGTACTTGTATTCATGTAAAAAGTGTAGCGCTAACTCCGCTAGCTTAGCTGTTTCTCTATGGGATTTCCCATGTTATTTGTTAGCATAATGCTAAGCGAGAATTGAACTTTTATTCAGTTAAACTGGAAACCTGTTTGCAAATGTATTGCATTGATAAGAAGCTCTTAAGGCGAGACCGGCGAGACACGGCAGGCTATAACATCCATTTTTTATGCACTGGACAATTTTGACACTTCCTTTTTACCAGCAACCAATCGTGAAAGTTCAGAGGGGGTTTAATGCTAAGAACGTAATCTCATTGGCTTGTGTTTGGTTTCTGATAACGTGATTCGTTCAGAGGCATCACGTGGTATGCTTTGACACTTCTTGTTTATCTTTCCGCGGGACCTTCGAGGATGAATGAAAATGTCTTTCGGTAAATCATTGAAAAGAAAACAACAGTTATCACTTGCAAGGGGATGTAAAAGGAAAGTTTGTGATGCGTTATACTGCGAAATGCCCTCGGGAAGCGCTTCTGAACGTAAGCTGTCGATGGGAAACCGGGGGGTGAGTTAGAAATAGATAAAAGTGACGCGCATGCCACACAGCAGTGGCTGCTTGTTCATGTTGCCCGATTGAATGAGCTGCTTTGTGACTTAATTTGTCCGAATTGTGCCGGGTCAGGGCTGAAAATAAATATAGATCCACAGAATCATGGGTTCTGTAGCAGTTTATTGCTCGAGTGCCGTCTGTGCGAGAGTGACAAGTACCGCAGGAGCGTGTACACATCTACACGACTTCAAGATGAGTCTAGGAAGGATGTCGCGTTTAATGTGAATGTGCGAATGGTCCTCTTGGCACATGAGTTAGGTCTGGGATATGCGGCTCTCAGAAAAATCAGCAAGGTGTTGGGGATCCCTGCCCTTCACCTTAAAACGTATCAGAGGCATGACAAAAGAGTGACAGGTAGGCTATGGAAAGAGGGTTGTGTTAGAAAAGTTGAAGCAGTCTGTAGAATTTTTAATGTCACAAATACCCTAATGAGCGTGGCTGTTACCACCCAGTGTTTCCCACACATAGACGATACCTGGCGGGTATTTATTTATTTATTCATTCATAAAATTGCTGCTTGCGCGAGAGAGCGGGGATAGTGCGCTCGAGAGAGTGCAGTCGCGCGCGAGGACGGATCTGCGAGGAGCAAAACTCCCGTTTTAAAAAACTGCGGAGAGATAAGTCACAGCTAAACGAAAGTGCAGAATCACATCAGCTTCAGAGAAAATGGTAATGTACAGCTTCTTGCTATTAATGCTGTGCTGGACATTTTCCAAACGGGAGGGGTAGTCGTGTCTGTGCAGGTGCGTGGATAAATTAAGCAGATTAAAGTTGTTTGTTGCAAAAACAAAATTATTTCAGAGGGACATTTAATAAAAAACACATTTTATATAAATACAAACCTGATATTAAAATATATCCTGAGATATGAGTAAAAAATATTATATATATGTTGATCCCCCCCCCCAGCACGTTCTCCACTGCCCTGGTATCGCATCATTCTGTGGGAAACACTGCTGTATCCATAAAACCCAACCAAATGAACAGTTATTGATACAATGCACATTTTATTTTAGTTGCGAAAATTGAGAGAGGTCTGGAGTCACTACACAGGACCAGGGAGCAGGTCAGGCAGGCCTATGCAGATGTTGATGCAGATGTGGCAGAGTTGCTGAGGGAGGATGCAGATGCTGTGATTAACATCAGTGTGTCTTTTGATGGCACTTGGCAGAAAAGAGGGTTCACATCACACTATGGGATCGGGGTGTGCATTGATATATTTATGGGACTGGTGATAGACTTTGAGGTCCTATCCTCCTATTGTCACGCTTGTGCCCTTAAAGAAGCTGCCAGGCATGAGGGAAAGATTACGGAGGAGGATATTGACAATGCCCATAAGCGCATGGGAACAGCCCTTCGCAAATTAAGTGCTCAACGCAAATTGGGGGGGAAGGGTCTGGGAAAATTAACGGCCAATAAATGTAAAACATTGCAAAATTATTACAGGGGGGCAATTTTAAATAACCAGGGTTCCCTAGACAGGATGAAGAACGAAATATGGGCTGGTCAACTCCACAGCATGTCCTGTGACGAAGTACCTTTGCACACCAGGTGCAACCCATCCTGGTGCTGGTACAGGAGAGCGGAGGAAAATGGAGAAACTCCGGAGAGCCACAGGCTCCATGCAGGGAACTTTTTATCTTGGGAGGTGGGCCAGAAGCTTCTTCCTGTGTACCACCACATGTCTAGTGACAGCCTGCTGCAGCGCATGCAACATGGTGGCACTCAAAATGCTAATGAGTGCTTCAACTCTGTGATATGGGCCCGCTGTCCGAAAACCATGTTTGTTGGGAAGAGTAGGGTTGAGGCAGCAGCAAGTATGGCCATTACAACTTTTAATGAGGGGGCCTCTTCCATGCTTGCAGTTATGGATAAGCTATGGCTTGAAAGCACTGTCATCACCATCAGGGAAACCTATATGCTCAGGATCACAAAAGCTGACACCATCCACTCTGAGTCTGCAAAACATCGCAGAAAGAATCAGAGCACAGCTAAAAAAGTGATAAGGCATCAGCAAGAGAGGGGTGAGGGGCCTACATATGGTGCAGACATGGACATCTAGTCTGTAAAAACCCAAGGGTGAACTTTGTGTTCTGTGTGGAAATTTGTTGTTTTGATTGACATACAGCGGACTAGATTTGCAGTTCTGGTGGCAAATTTGTGTGGTTTTTTGTGGTTGTCTACAGTTGAAGTTCTTATATGGCAATGTTGTTGTATTCAATTGTTAATGTCCATGTTCTAGACATGGTCTACATTGTTATAACCAATGAACTGAGAAGTTGTTTTGCTTGTTAGCAATGCTTTCCTTTAGAAATGTGTGGAATATTACAATATAAATCTTTAAATGCCGTTTTCGCAAAATGAGTTTTCTCTCATACTCAAAGTCTGAAATCTCCACTTCAGTTGCACCTATACACACCAATTAGATTAGATTAGATTCAACTTTATTGTCATTGTGCAGAGTACAAGTACAGAGACAACAAAATCTTTTTGGCATTCTAACCAAAAAAGTGCAAAAGAGCAACAAGGTGCAGTACAAACATGAATAGGCATAAAGTGCAATATGGTAGTAAGGTAATATGGTAAGCTGGTGCAGAGGATACAGATAAGACTGGTATATTATAGAGCAGCATTGGTGGATATAAGATAGTTACATTATGAACAATATTTACAGTATGGACATTATAAAAAATATGCTAATAAATATCAAGTGGAATAGGATATTATATATACAGTCAAGTAGTATAGGAAGTGCAGTGATCAATGTAAAGTCAAGTACAAATGTACAGTCAAGAATTTAGGAGTACTGCAGTGTCCATGGGGGGTGTTTGAGGAGGAGGAGGGAGGTGGGGAAAGTACACTTGGGTATGGAGTTCAGTAGGGTGACAGTCTGAGGGAAAAAACTTCTTAACCTACTGGTTCTTGTGCCAAGAGACCTGTAGCGCTTTCCGGAGGGGAGGTAGGTAAACAGTCTATGGTTGGGATGGGAATTGTCCTTAGCAATGCAGCGCACCTTGCGTAGGCACCGCTTTTTATGGACAGACTCGATGGAGGGGAGTGGGGAACCAATGATGCGTTGAGCAGTTTTCACAACCTTCTGCAGTGCCTTCCAGTCAGAGGCAGAGCAGTTGCCATACCATACAGTGACACAGTTAGTAAGTATGCTCTCGATGGTGTTGCGGTAAAAGTTTGCCAGGATCTGTGGGGACAGGTGGGCCTTTTTTAGTCTCCTCAGGAAGAAGAGGCGCTGGTGAGCCTTCTTGATCGTAGAAGAGGTGTTGAGGGACCAGGTGAGGTCCTCGGAGATGTGGACTCCCAGAAACTTAAAGCTGGTGACACGTTCAACCTCCGCTCCATCGATACGGAGGGGTGTGTGTGTGCCACCTTTAGACTTTCTGAAGTCCGTGATGGTCTCTTTGGTCTTCATGGTGTTGAGGGACAGGTGGTTGTCGGCGCACCACACAGCTAGGCGCTGGACCTCGTCTCTGTATGCTGACTCATCATTGTCGCTGATGAGACCAATCACCGTTGTGTCGTCTGCAAACTTAACAATGGTGTTTGAGCCATGTATGTCTTCGCAGTCGTGGGTGAAGAGGGAGTACAGGAGAGGGCTCAGCACACAGCCCTGCGGAACGCCAGTGTTCAGGGTGAGGGTAGAGGAGGTGTGGTTGTTGATCTTAACAGACTGCGGTCTGTCTGTCAGGAAGTCCAATATCCAATTGCAGAGGGAGGGGTCGATGTCCAGGTCATGCAGTTTGGTGATCAGTATGGAGGGGACAATGGTGTTGAACGCTGAGCTAAAGTCAATGAACAGTATTCTTACATAAGAGTTCTTTTTGTCAAGGTGGGAGAAGGCGGAGTGAAGTGCCGTGGAAATGGCATCCTCTGTACTCCTGTTCTGGCGGTAGGCAAACTGAAAGGGGTCTAGTGAGGGTGATAGATGGTTTTTGATCCGAGCCAGGACCAGCCTCTCGAAGCACTTCATGATGAAGGGGGTAAGTGCGACTGGGCGGAAGTCATTTAGGCTCTTGGCAGAGGAGTGTTTAGGCACCGGCACGATGGTGGTGGATTTGAGGCACTTCGGGACAACTGCTTGGGCTAATGACAGGTTGAAAATGTTGAAATGCCTGATTTATTTTTAACGTTTTATTCCAAAAAACATGGTGAAAATCCCTCTGTATTGTTTTTTCCATCTAATATGTTAACAAAATTATAAAATAATTTTGAACCTGGCTTTATCACATGATCAGATTTCATTTTTTTTAAATGTATGCAAATTAGCACATATTTAATTAGATAGTCCCAAATTTGCATATTCATACATTAAAATACAAAAAACTTGCAATACATTTTTTTCTTATCTTAACACAAGTAATCAACTGAGAAAGTTTCATGGTGATATCTATTATTAATGTTTTTTACCCTCTTCACCTGTAGTGTCTCGGCTTAAGTAGCAGAACCAAATTATTTTATATTTGTGAAAAGAATAATAACACACAGAAATGTTTATTTTGTAGTTTTGAGAATTTTTACATGTAATTAATGACAAGTATAAGTTTATGTATATTTCTGTGCATATTGTGTTGAAATATGGATAAAATGTTGTTTTTGAAGAAAGAAAAGAAAATGGAAATACAGTTTAAGTAAAACTGAAATGCATAAACAGATGTATAAAAATAAAGACTGGCAGAAGCAAAAAATAAAGCTAGTCCGAAAGTGCTCAGCAGTTGGATGCAAACTTAGTGTCATTGTGTTCTAGTGATCAACATATCCCATTGTGCTCTGTGCGTTATTTCATCAAAAGGTGTGGCTATGGCGTGCGTTCAAAGTTTGATGTGCATTTTGGCAACTTGCCAAAAAAGTAAATGGTTATATCTCTGCCATGCAGTGTTCAACCATATTAAAATTTCTCATACATGATACAGGGCCTGCCCTGAACACATGAATTAATTTTTTTGCTTAGTCACAGCGCCACCTGTTGACAACAGGAAGTTACTGCTTCTCAATTAGCATTAGCCATTGCTACACGGTAGCTCATTTTCCCCTCAAAATTGGTGTGGACCATGCTAACACCTTGGCCATACAACACTTTCAAGGTCAAATGCCTACGTCCAACGCTGTTGCCCTACGGACACGTCGCTCGCCATGAAACAGGAAGTAGTTTTTTCACGGTCTTAACATAGTCGTACTGTCCCAAAACTTCATACATATAATCCTGGTAGTAAAGTCAAACATTTTATACCATTTAAGTGAGTGGGCGTGGCTTAATGGCTTAGTGGCACCCCCTACAATATTACAAACATTAAACCCCAGCAGCACGTTGAACCTACAATTCTGAATTTTACTATACATTTCCAACATGACAAAACCTACAAAAAAGCCTCTTCAACCCACGCCCAAAACTTAACAGGAAGTCCACAAATCACATCGCCATCAAACAGGAAGTGGCTGTAACTCTTATATACTTTGTCTGATCTTGAAATTACATCGGTATTATCAAGGTTGGCCTCTGAACACAGTGACACAAAACAAAAATAAATTTTAACCATAGCGCCTCCTAATGCAAGGACTAAGTACTACATCATACATACTTTCTTGGATCTGCTTAAAATTTCCCAGGTATGATCAGGGTTGGCCTCTGAACACAGACATAATAGTAAACTTTAACCATAGCGCCTCCTACTGCAAGGAGTAAGTACTACACTGCTCAATTTGCTCCAAATTTAACAGGTATCATGACAGTGCCAGCCCGAACTGTTCTACGTAAACATTTTCTGTGATATTCATTACGTTTCCTATTTCAACATGCCAGCATTACCACTTTTACACAAATCGAAGTGCACGGCCTGCTGCTTAGCCACATTCTGCTACTGCTGCACTCCCGCAGTCGCGACACACCCCAACCTGCACTGGGGTGCGAGGGCCCTTCATCACCGCTTGTGGTTTTAATTTCTTTTACTTTTGTTTTGACTTTTTCAGTATAGTTTGAATTAGTTTAGTTAAATGTTTACTTTGTAAAAATCCTGAGTTTAGTTTGTATTAGTTCTTTTTACTAAATCAGAGTTGAGACAGAGTAAACATACTATTTTGTGCAAATAAACTTCATGATGCAACTCCTGCATAAGCTCATCCAAAATAGAAATGACTGTTCCTGGTATAAACCATGTGTCACTCAGTATGTTTGTGGCAAAGGCAAGGCAACTTAATTTATACCGCACACTTCAGAAGCAACACAGTGTGCTTTACACAGGAAACACTACACAAATACAAGGCTAAAATAGGAGTACATAAAATCAAGGGAAATAAATTGTTTTGAGACCAAAATAATTTAAAGAAATAGTGAACAGAATAGGGACATTTTCTATTTTAACGTAGTTTGCCAACACAATGCCATTTTAGATAGTTTGTGTTTAGGAAAATCTTCTCTATTTCAATAGTATTTGTTAATTTAATAACCTTGAACTTTAGCCTGCAGTGTTTGTTTGGCCATAGCTAAAATATTAGTTGTTTGAAACATGAAATAGGAGTAACAACTCTATTTAATATTCATTTCCTAGGTGGGATATACATTAGGACTTAAATTAAAATACATACTTTCCAACAAATACAGGAAATTGAAATACATTTGACTTTATTACAATAGGTAATTGATACTCAAACCAGTGTTTCAGTATTAAAATCTGTGGAGTAGAAACATTCCAAGTTAAGAGGAACAGCAGTATATACAAAGAACATGGAAATATATTCCAATAATTCTCAGGTAATTTTTTCCTTCATCTGGAAAACTGTTTCCTAAGGGATGTAAAGCAGGGAAGGTGTTGTTGTTTGTAATAAGACATGACAAAATGACACTGCAATGAGATGGAAGATGACATTTTTGTAAGACCTGCTGATGAAGGTAGCAATTAGTTAAAAATATTAAGCACCACAGAGGGAGATGTGTTCAGCTAAAGCACCTTTAGACACAAGCTCTGAAAAAGTTAGCCCCCTAACCGTCTGCATATGTTCAATCCCATGTCATTGACAACTAATTTGCAATGCAACGCAACATGCTTTAGAGCTTGTTCACAACCATTTTAGAAAATAAATTTGTTGAGCAATGTGCCACCATGGAGACAAGTCTGAAATAGCCCTTTTAGGGTTTGAAAAGAATAGAAAGTACATACCGTCATTGGCAGTTACAGGTCAAATAAACAGATAAGACAGTATCACTTGTTTGTCAAACCATTTATTAAAACACATCACACTTGAGGGGGATATGGTAGGGGATAGGGAGGTGGATATGCATGTACGGAAACTCAGGAACAGCAGCATGCGGATGACAATGTGGTCAAGGCAATGTAAGTGGTGGAGGGGGCTCTGTTGTAGTAGGTGATGGAGGGGGCTCTGTTGTAAAGGGTGGGGTAGTAGGTGGTGGAGGGGGCTCTGTTGTAGAAGGTGGAGTAGTAGTTAATGGCTCAGGCAGTGAGTAGGTATGGTAAGGAGAATAAATGGAAGGCATATATTGTTTATAGTATTGTGCAGGATGTTTAACTTGGGGCGGTATAGTGGGTTTAGTCTTTGTCGGTTTAGTTTTAGTGGGCTTAGTCTTGGTTGGTTTGGTTTTAGTCGGTTTTGTTTTGGTGGGTTCAGTGGGCTTCGTTTTGGTCGGTTTAGTTTCAGTGGGCTTAGTCTTGGTCGGTTTAGTTTTAGTCGGTTTAGTCTTGGTCGGTTTAGTTTTAGTCGGTTTAGTTTCAGTGGGCTTAGTCTTGGTGGGTTTAGTTTTAGTGGGCTTAGTCTTGGTCGGTTTGGTTTTGGTCGGTTTTGTTTCAGTGGGCTTCGTTTTGGTCGGTTTAGTTTTAGTGGGCTTAGTCTTGGTGGGTTTAGTTTTGGTTGGTTTAGTTTCAGTGGGCTTAGTTTTAGTAGGCTTAGTCTTGGTCGGTTTAGTTTTAGTCGGTTTAGTCTTGGTCGGTTTAGTTTTAGTCGGTTTAGTTTCAGTGGGCTTAGTCTTGGTGGGTTTAGTTTTAGTGGGCTTAGTCTTGGTCGGTTTGGTTTTAGTCGGTTTTGTTTTGGTCGGTTTTGTTTTGGTGGGTTTTGTTTCAGTGGGCTTCGTTTTGGTCGGTTTAGTTTTAGTGGGCTTAGTCTTGGTGGGTTTAGTCTTGGTTGGTTTGGTTTTAGTCGGTTTTGTTTTGGTCGGTTTAGTTTTAGTGGGCTTAGTCTTTGTTGGTTTAGTTATAG
This sequence comes from Labrus bergylta, assembly GCF_963930695.1. NCBI lineage: Eukaryota > Metazoa > Chordata > Actinopteri > Labriformes > Labridae > Labrus > Labrus bergylta. Next base: position 29,403,849 of record NC_089198.1, on the reverse strand, counting down.
TGGGCTTAGTTTTGGTCGGTTTAGTTATGGTGGGTTTTGTTTTAGTGGGCTTAGTCTTGGTCGGTTTTGTTTTGGTCGGTTTAGTTTTAGTGGGCTTCGTTTTGGTCGGTGTAGTTTTAGTAGGCTTAGTCTTGGTCGGTTTTGTTTTAGTGGGCTTAGTTTTGGTGGGTTTTGTTTTAGTGGGCTTAGTCTTGGTGGGTTTTGTTTTGGTCGGTTTAGTTTTAGTGGGCTTAGTTTTAGTGGGTTTTGTTTTGGTGGGTTCAGTTTCAGTGGGCTTCGTTTTGGTCGGTTTAGTTTTAGTGGGCTTAGTCTTGGTCGGTTTAGTTTTAGTGGGCTTAGTCTTGGTTGGTTTGGTTTTAGTCGGTTTTGTTTTGGTCGGTTTAGTTTTAGTGGGCTTAGTCTTGGTGGGTTTAGTTTCAGTGGGCTTAGTCTTGGTGGGTTTAGTTTTAGTGGGCTTAGTCTTGGTCGGTTTGGTTTTAGTCGGTTTTGTTTTGGTCGGTTTTGTTTCAGTGGGCTTAGTCTTGGTGGGTTTAGTTTTGGTGGGCTTAGTTTCAGTGGGCTTAGTTTTAGTAGGCTTAGTCTTGGTCGGTTTAGTTATGGTGGGTTTAGTCTTGGTCGGTTTAGTTTTAGTGGGCTTCGTTTTGGTCGGTTTAGTTTTAGTAGGCTTAGTCTTGGTCGGTTTAGTCTTGGTCGGTTTTGTTTTAGTGGGCTTAGTTTTGGTGGGTTTTGTTTTAGTGGGCTTAGTCTTGGTCGGTTTTGTTTTGGTCGGTTTAGTTTTAGTGGGCTTAGTTTTAGTGGGTTTTGTTTTGGTGGGTTCAGTTTCAGTGGGCTTCGTTTTGGTCGGTTTAGTTTTAGTGGGCTTAGTCTTGGTTGGTTTGGTTTTAGTCGGTTTTGTTTTGGTCGGTTTAGTTTTAGTGGGCTTAGTCTTGGTGGGTTTAGTTTCAGTGGGCTTAGTCTTGGTGGGTTTAGTTTTAGTGGGCTTAGTCTTGGTCGGTTTGGTTTTAGTCGGTTTTGTTTTGGTCGGTTTTGTTTCAGTGGGCTTAGTCTTGGTGGGTTTAGTTTTGGTGGGCTTAGTTTCAGTGGGCTTAGTTTTAGTCGGTTTAGTTTTAGTAGGCTTAGTCTTGGTCGGTTTAGTTATGGTGGGTTTAGTCTTGGTCGGTTTAGTTTTAGTGGGCTTAGTTTTCGTCGGTTTAGTTTTAGTAGGCTTAGTCTTGGTTGGTTTAGTTATGGTGGGTTTTGTTTTAGTGGGCTTAGTTTTGGTCGGTTTAGTCTTGGTTGGTTTGGTTTTCGTGGGTTTTGTTTTAGTGGGCTGTGTCTTAGTGGGCTTAGTTTTGGTCGGTTTTGTTTTAGTGGGCTGAGTTTCAGTGGGTTTAGTCTTGGTCGGTTTGGTTTTAGTCGGTTTTGTTTTGGTCGGTTTAGTTTCAGTGGGCTTAGTCTTGGTGGGTTTAGTTTTAGTGGGCTTAGTTTTGGTCGGTTTAGTTATAGTGGGCTTAGTTTTGGTCGGTTTAGTTTTAGTGGGCTTAGTTTTAGTGGGTTTAGTTTCAGTGGGCTTAGTTTTAGTCGGTTTTGTTTTGGTGGGTTCAGTTTCAGTGGGCTTAGTCTTGGTCGGTTTAGTTTTAGTCGGTTTTGTTTCAGTGGGCTTCGTTTTGGTCGGTTTAGTTTTAGTGGGCTTAGTCTTGGTCGGTTTGGTTTTAGTCGGTTTTGTTTCAGTCGGCTTAGTCTTGGTGGGTTTAGTTTTAGTGGGCTTAGTCTTTGTTGGTTTAGTTATAGTGGGCTTAGTTTTGGTCGGTTTAGTTTTAGTGGGCTTAGTTTTAGTCGGTTTTGTTTTGGTGGGTTCAGTTTCAGTGGGCTTCGTTTTGGTCGGTTTAGTTTTAGTGGGCTTAGTTTTAGTGGGCTTAGTCGGTTTTGTTTTGGTGGGTTTAGTTTTGGTCGGTTTTGTTTTAGTGGGCTTAGTTTTAGTCGGTTTTGTTTTGGTGGGTTTAGTTTTAGTGGGCTTTGTCTTGGTTGGTTTGGTTTTTGTGGGTTTTGTTTTAGTGGGCTGTGTCTTGGTGGGCTTAGTTTTGGTCGGTTTAGTTATAGTGGGCTTAGTTTTGGTCGGTTTAGTTTTAGTGGGCTTAGTCTTGGTGGGTTTAGTTATGGTGGGTTTAGTCTTGGTTGGTTGAGTTTCAGTGGGCTTAGTCTTGGTGGGTTTAGTTTTAGTGGGCTTAGTTTTGGTTGGTTTAGTTTTAGTGGGCTTAGTCGGTTTTGTTTTGGTGGGTTTAGTTTTAGTCGGTTTTGTTTTGGTGGGTTTAGTTTTAGTGGGCTTTGTCTTGGTTGGTTTGGTTTTTGTGGGTTTTGTTTTAGTGGGCTTAGTTTTAGTGGGCTGTGTCTTGGTGGGCTTAGTTTTGGTCGGTTTAGTTATGGTGGGTTTTGTTTTAGTGGGCTTAGTTTCAGTGGGCTTAGTCTTGGTCGGTTTGGTTTTAGTTGGTTTTGTTTTGGTCGGTTTAGTCTTTGTTGGTTTAGTTTTAGTGGGCTTAGTCTTGGTCGGTTTGGTTTTAGTCGGTTTTGTTTTGGTCGGTTTAGTTTCAGTGGGCTTTGTTTTGGTCGGTTTAGTTTCAGTGGGCTTTGTTTTGGTCGGTTTAGTTTTAGTCGGTTTTGTTTTGGTCGGTTTAGTTTCAGTGGGCTTTGTTTTGGTCGGTTTAGTTTTAGTGGGTTTAGTTTTGGTGGGCTTAGTTTTGGTCGGTTTAGTTTTAGTGGGCTTAGTCTTGGTTGGTTTAGTTATGGTGGGTTTAGTCTTGGTCGGTTTGGTTTTAGTCGGTTTTGTTTTGGTCGGTTCAGTTTCAGTGGGCTTAGTCTTTGTTGGTTTAGTTATAGTCGGCTTAGTTTTGGTCGGTTTAGTTATAGTGGGCTTAGTTTTGGTCGGTTTAGTTTTAGTGGGCTTAGTCTTGGTCGGTTTAGTTTTAGTGGGCTTAGTCTTGGTCGGTTTAGTTTTGGTGGGCTTGGTTGGTTTTGTTTTGGTGGGTTTAGTCTTGGTGGGTTCAGTTTTAGTCGGTTTAGTTTCAGTGGGCTTAGTTTTAGTGGGCTTCGTTTTGGTCGGTTTGGTTTTAGTCGGTTTTGTTTTGGTCGGTTTAGTTTCAGTGGGCTTCGTCTTGGTCGGTTTGGTTTTAGTTGGTTTAGTTATGGTGGGCTTAGTTTTAGTGGGCTTAGTTTTAGTGGGCTTAGTTTTAGTCGGTTTGGTTTTAGTCGGTTTTGTTTTGGTCGGTTTAGTTTCAGTGGGCTTAGTCTTGGTCGGTTTAGTTATAGTGGGCTTAGTCTTGGTGGGTTTAGTTATAGTGGGCTTAGTCTTGGTGGGTTTAGTTTTAGTGGGCTTAGTCTTGGTGGGTTTAGTTTTAGTGGGCTTAGTCTTGGTTGGTTTAGTTATAGTGGGCTTAGTCTTGGTTGGTTTAGTTATAGTGGGCTTAGTCTTGGTGGGTTTAGTTATAGTGGGCTTAGTCTTGGTGGGTTTAGTTTTAGTGGGTTTAGTTATAGTGGGCTTAGTCTTGGTGGGTTTAGTTTTAGTGGGCTTAGTCTTGGTGGGTTTAGTTATAGTGGGCTTTGTCTTGGTGGGTTTAGTTATAGTGGGCTTAGTCTTGGTCGGTTTAGTTTTAGTGGGCTTAGTCTTGGTTGGTTTAGTTATAGTGGGCTTAGTCTTGGTGGGTTTAGTTATAGTGGGCTTAGTCTTGGTTGGTTTAGTTATAGTGGGCTTAGTCTTGGTGGGTTTAGTTTTAGTGGGCTTAGTCTTGGTGGGTTTAGTTTTAGTGGGCTTAGTCTTGGTGGGTTTAGTTTTAGTGGGCTTAGTCTTGGTGGGTTTAGTTTTAGTGGGCTTAGTCTTGGTTGGTTTAGTTATAGTGGGCTTAGTCTTGGTGGGTTTAGTTATAGTGGGCTTAGTCTTGGTGGGTTTAGTTACAGTGGGCTTAGTCTTGGTGGGTTTAGTTTTAGTGGGCTTAGTCTTGGTGGGTTTAGTTTTAGTGGGCTTAGTTATAGTGGGCTTAGTCTTGGTGGGTTTAGTTTTAGTGGGCTTAGTCTTGGTTGGTTTAGTTATAGTGGGCTTAGTCTTGGTTGGTTTAGTTATAGTGGGCTTAGTCTTGGTTGGTTTAGTTATAGTGGGCTTAGTCTTGGTGGGTTTAGTTTTAGTGGGTTTAGTTATAGTGGGCTTAGTTTTAGTGGGCTTAGTCTTGGTGGGTTTAGTTATAGTGGGCTTAGTCTTGGTGGGTTTAGTTATAGTGGGCTTAGTCTTGGTGGGTTTAGTTTTAGTGGGCTTAGTCTTGGTGGGTTTAGTTTTAGTGGGCTTAGTCTTGGTTGGTTTAGTTATAGTGGGCTTAGTCTTGGTTGGTTTAGTTATAGTGGGCTTAGTCTTGGTGGGTTTAGTTATAGTGGGCTTAGTCTTGGTGGGTTTAGTTTTAGTGGGTTTAGTTTTAGTGGGTTTAGTTATAGTGGGCTTAGTCTTGGTGGGTTTAGTTTTAGTGGGCTTAGTCTTGGTGGGTTTAGTTATAGTGGGCTTTGTCTTGGTGGGTTTAGTTATAGTGGGCTTAGTCTTGGTCGGTTTAGTTTTAGTGGGCTTAGTCTTGGTTGGTTTAGTTATAGTGGGCTTAGTCTTGGTGGGTTTAGTTATAGTGGGCTTAGTCTTGGTTGGTTTAGTTATAGTGGGCTTAGTCTTGGTGGGTTTAGTTTTAGTGGGCTTAGTCTTGGTGGGTTTAGTTTTAGTGGGCTTAGTCTTGGTGGGTTTAGTTTTAGTGGGCTTAGTCTTGGTGGGTTTAGTTTTAGTGGGCTTAGTCTTGGTGGGTTTAGTTATAGTGGGCTTAGTCTTGGTGGGTTTAGTTATAGTGGGCTTAGTCTTGGTGGGTTTAGTTACAGTGGGCTTAGTCTTGGTGGGTTTAGTTTTAGTGGGCTTAGTCTTGGTGGGTTTAGTTTTAGTGGGCTTAGTTATAGTGGGCTTAGTCTTGGTGGGTTTAGTTTTAGTGGGCTTAGTCTTGGTTGGTTTAGTTATAGTGGGCTTAGTCTTGGTTGGTTTAGTTATAGTGGGCTTAGTCTTGGTTGGTTTAGTTATAGTGGGCTTAGTCTTGGTGGGTTTAGTTTTAGTGGGTTTAGTTATAGTGGGCTTAGTTTTAGTGGGCTTAGTCTTGGTGGGTTTAGTTATAGTGGGCTTTGTCTTGGTGGGTTTAGTTATAGTGGGCTTAGTCTTGGTCGGTTTAGTTTTAGTGGGCTTAGTCTTGGTTGGTTTAGTTATAGTGGGCTTAGTCTTGGTGGGTTTAGTTATAGTGGGCTTAGTCTTGGTTGGTTTAGTTATAGTGGGCTTAGTCTTGGTCGGTTTAGTTTTAGTGGGCTTAGTCTTGGTGGGTTTAGTTATAGTGGGCTTAGTCTTGGTGGGTTTAGTTTTAGTGGGCTTAGTCTTGGTCGGTTTTGTTTTGGTCGGTTTAGTTTTGGTCGGTTTAGTTTCAGTCGGTTTTGTTTTAGTGGGCTTAGTTATTGTCGGGTCAGCAATAGTCGGTTTAGTTTCAGTAGTAGTCACCAGAGGGTCGTAAGGGTAGCAAGGTGGGAAGAAGGGACAAGGAAACGTTGGGGATGGAGTTGCTGTGACTGGCAGAGGGTAAAATGGACACAAGAGGGAGACTGGAACGCCTCGCCAGCGCATGAGCAGAATATAATACCCATCCTTTAGAGGAGAAAAAAAAATTCAAAGTGTTAAGCAGACCACAGGGCTACACTAGGACTGGAATTAGATTAACAGAATTATGATCAATTGAACTTCAAAACACCCAAGAATCAACATTTTTAACAGGTGGCTATACAGACACCAATCAGGTTCTTAATGCTTCATAGATGAATTAATTATTAAAATAGTTGCAGATGTTATGAAAACAACTGCTTTCAGAGTCATCATTTTCCCACCGTATACAACATTTACCATTTCAGGAAAAAAACAAACGTTACCTCTTGAACCATGTTGCAGCCATCATAGGGGACCAACATTACAAGTGCAAGAGGGTTCCTTTGCATTGTGTAGCCACAGCTTGGTGGGATTTGGGACAGAGGCATTGATTGTGCTTTTCCTAGTTGGAAAAATTCTCAGTCAGAGTGCAATCAAGAAATAGGCTACACTCTATAATGAGCACACAGCGGTAGCAAAATCCTATTCAAGTTACCTTCGTCCACTGTAAACTGTGAAGCACCTTGTCCCACTGCTTTAAACTTCATTAGAGCCACACCACACTGCAGGGAGGTTGTCAGAAGCTTCCATGATGCATCTCCGCCATCGGAATCATTTGCATGTCCTTCAGGCCAGCCTGATTGGACTAATTAAATAACCATGTGATTTGAAAAGTCACCATAAAAAGAGTCGAACAATTTAATATAATGACTTTAAGTAAATGTTTTTACCTGGAGAGTCCGCTTGATAAGCAGCTTCAGCAGAAACTTTTGAGAAGGTCTTCTTGGTTCCATCTATGACCTGAGACTCGAGGCCGGACCCTGTCTCAAGGCCTCTACCGAAAATAATTCTTCCCTCCTGGACAGCTGCTGATTTGGCTGCATGAGGGTCATTTCGTCCTTCACTTCTTTCTGTTTTCTTCAATCGGTAACAGTCAATGGTTTGCACCAAATAACATGTAAAAATAACAGCTGCAGCCAAGTAAACAGCGCCACTTCTCCTTTTTCCTTTTCGCATCATTCTGTTGCGACTCCTGGGAATGGTAAGAACTGGAGGTCAACTCTTTGCTGCGGCTATTTGAAGTGCAACAATTAGTGTTAGCGGTTCTGCAACAACCAATCAGAAGAAGCAGGGCGGGCTAGATTGATTGCTTTTTAATTATGCCAAATCGGTTCCACCTGTGTAGTGTAGCTCTTTCAGAGGAAGTCAGTATTGCTTTTACCAGGAAGTTATGTGATAACCCAGTTTCATGAATTCATATAGGTCCTCAAATTAGCTTTTACACACAAATGCAGAGAAACTGAAAGAAAAATGAAGCATGAGTGGGACCAACTTAAGGTTATTTTTTTTATATTGTTGCTCAGTATGGTAGGACACAGAACCTGAAAAAAAGGTTAAGAAACCCAGTTGAAAGATTTAAACTACATCATAAAATTACTAGCAAGGCTTACCTTTGGAGTTGTTATGGCTGAGAATTTTGCCATTCAAATGGAGGATTGTCTTGGCCTGTGGAGTGAGGAAACCAGGGCCCAGGCTGCCAGTAGTTGAAGCCTGGATGTAGGTGCGACCGAGGCTGGAGTCCAGATTTGTAGCCAGTTTGGGGCATTAATTTCTGGTCATCTGGGTGTTTACCTGCCTTACTGGATTTGTACGAAACATATGGAATAAAGGGGCCTGGTAGTAAGGCACAAATGGATTCATTGGACCTGGATATTTGTTGGGCTTTGTCGTTTGAGCAGTTGAAAGGGAAGATGCAGTTGTTGGCTTAATGGTTGGCTTTGTTGTAGGATCAGGGCCACTTGGTTTAGAAGTGGGAGTGTTCATGCCCGGCTTAGTGGTTGTTGTAGGGTTACCAGGCTTGGCGGTTGTGGGGGTTGGAGGTTTAGTAGTTGGCATGCCTGGGGCTTTTCCATAAAAGGGCTGGATAAGAGGGTAGTAGTAGACATTAGAATTTTCTTGCACTTGGTGTAACCTGTCTTAACACTATGCAGTGACTGATTCCAATAACATCACCGTAGTCAACATGTGGATTCACATGGCCAAATACACTCCACCCAAGGTCTGTTAGCTGGGCATAATGCTCGACGCTTTTGGCACATGTTGCAAACACTACTGTTGCAGCTGTTTGATTGGTGAACTGACTTGAGGCAACCAAAGCAGATCTTTTCAGCTTGTATGCATCTGATTCTGTCTGACACTGATTTCTCCATGAACTTCCTGAATTTGTGCAAATCATGACCATTCTTCTTACCGAATATGCTTGTTATACATGTCTTTTCATTAGAACTTGTGGTCAGTGTCTTCGCTCCAAAAAGTGTCTATTTTTGGAATTTTGGCTTTTCAGCTTCACCTTGTCTCTGTGACTGCAATGATGTGACTGGGTTGCATGTAACTTTTGCTTCCATTGTCAGAAACTTCACAAATTGGCTGAATGAGGGGAACTGGTTTATATCCTCTTCTTCAATAACCTTTCTGTTCCAACTTACTGTTAGCCAATCTGGTAACTTTGAAATATTTTTTATGTTTTCGTTACAGTCGTTCAAGATTTCCAATGCCTTTATGTCAATCATAACAGCTCAAAACTGTCCTTAGGTCCTATCTTGGGCCATGCTTGAAGTTTGTCTCCATACGATTTTGCAATTGTAAATGGATTTCCAAATCTTTCTTCCAAAAGCAGCAGCATAGGAAGATTCAGTCCCAAGTAGGAAATAGCCATCAAGTGCGTTCTTAGCTTGTTCACTTACATATATATCTTCTCTTTGTCTTTAACGTTCTTCTGGTCAATCAGTGTTTCAAAGGAGAGTTACCAGTCTTTGTATTTCAATAGATCCCCACCGAATACTGCAGGTTCAGGAACTGGAATTCTGTTGTCACTTAAAGCTCCTGCAAGCACCTTGACGAGTTCTGGAAACATTTGTAGGGGCAGAGGTTTTGCGGGAGTTGGCACTTGGTTGTCTGCTCCTGCCTCATACTCTACAATGTCTGCCAGGTCTTCTTCAGTGGCCTTGACTTGATCATACACCTGCATTTTTGCTCTTGCTGAATTGAGACCTTTTACTGCTTCCAAGTGCTGTATTCTTCTTTTCTTTTTCTCAAGAGTCTATAGAGCTGTAAACTCATCTTCCAGTTGAGCTTTAATTCTAGCTTCGTCTTCCTCTCTCTTTAATCTTTGTTTCAGCTCTTCTGCTTCTTGCTCTAAACGACGCTTTACAACTGCTGCCTCTTGATCAGCTAACTTAATTTTAGCTTCTGCTTCAATACACTTTATTTCTAGTTTTTTTTTCTTGTTCATTTAACACTTTCATATCAGCTTGACTTGCAGCAGCCTCAGCTGCAGCTTCTTGTTGTTTTACAGAAGGTTTGCTTGATTGTTCTGAACCACTTTTCAATAAAGAAGTGACAGAACCTTATTTGTACAACATTGAGTCAAAGACAACTGCACCACTATAAACCATACAGCTGTTATATTCTTTGTTGTTGTTGTTTTTCTGTTTGTCTCTGTCAAGTCTCAGCAGATGTCTGTTTATCGTGATTCTGCTTCAGCTCCAGGTTTCTGCCTCTTAAAGGAACTTTTGTCTCGTCTCTGTAACTTTGCTGAATGTTGCTTAAAGTGCTCATGAAGGATCATAATGATCATCTTTGTAGATAATATAACAAAGAGCACGGCCTAGACCTGCTCTTTTTTTAAAGCGTGTTCAGATAACATTTGTTATGAATTAGAGCTATACAGAATAAAGATGGAATAATAACGATTTTCATTAATTTATTATTATTCTCTAAAAATAAATAAATTCAAATTCTAAGATTACTACAGAGGCCCTGAAGTCTTTAAATTAAAACATATCATCTTCTGTTTGCAAGTTATTATTTTATGGAAACAAATTATTATCATGTGTGCACAATATTATCTTGTGAAAAACAAGTTATTATGTAGCATGCACACACGAATTGTAGGAAGATATTAACTTGTGGCAACAATCGTCTTATGGACAAGATAATTGTGTTGTGGGTACTCCTTTAAAAAAAAAAAAAAAAAATCTATTTTTAGACCTTTTATATTCCAAATAATTTATTCTGTTTTCCTGTTTTACCAAACATATGTTCGAGACATGTGACCAATAAGTGTGTTGTTTTGCATGTAAAGAATAATTGTATGTATCTGCATTATTTCCCCCACATATCTCCAGCAGCTGACATAATTATGTTCAAACTTGGACATCATGGATGATGCCCTAAAACATGAATCTTCCATGAATAGGTCTATTCCTGCCGAGGTGATCTTATGTCGAGGTAAATCTTTAAAGCTATGATATAATTCTACTTTTTCACAGGTATATTTATGTTCAGCTCCTTCTTCAATTTCTCTTTAATATAACCTTTATCTTCAAAGATATCTTCCTATTAAGCTATTTGGTAAATTTCTCCTATATGTCCTACATTTATTTCTGCATGTGATTAGTATGACGTTAAAAAAATGATTACGCTTTTAATATCTAATTTAAGAGTCTTTGGAAAATAAGTTAAACATTTTAACATGCTTTTCGCTTTAATATATCTTTATTTTACATGTCTTTTACACAATAATGTTATTCTCATGGGCTATGTCATTTTTCACATTTTCATTTACAGAAAAGCACGGTGCCCTCAGTGATCCACGTGTGACTTCATATGTGCTGCGTCCATGTTTTCCTCAGCAGGAGGAGAGAGTGTGATGATGAGGATGATGTGTTTTAACGTTGTTTGCTGACATGACGGGTCCTGTAGATAATAACACACCTGCTGTAACCCTGACTACCCGACACCTTTACGGTCGTTATTGTTATTACCGAGCGTAACATCGCAATGTGTCAGCCTGCAGCTAGGTGTGAATGAAAGGAGGGAGAAGCTGCTCTATAGATCCGGTTCTTTCTGATGATCTCCTGTGGTCCAAAGGTAAGACACTACAGCAGCTTCATGTAATCACTGAGTCGCAGCTGCAGAGGTGGATGAGTAAGGTTGTCAAGCTTTATGAAACAGCTGCTGCACGGTTTGTTTCAGACATTTTTACGTGACTGCAGTTCATTTGACCTGCTGCTGAGTGAAGCGATGACAGCAGTGACAGATCATACCCTGATTTACTTATCTACATACAAAGCTCAAATTCATCTTCAATAAACTGAAAAACATGGTCCATTCACCTTTTGTGTCATCATATCCTGCATGTGAACAGGACTGCAGCTGCTCTCAGTGGGTGGGTGCAGGTTGGGGGGGATGGAGGATGCATAGTGTGCGTACAGTTTTTATATGCAAATTGAAATCTGTCTCATCTAATATAGACGCAGAGAAGGCTTCTCTGCATGGTACAACTTCACCAACTACCAAGGTGCATGGAGAATGAAAGGCTTGAAGATGTCAAAAAGCTCCAGCAACACATGATGTAGTATGAATATCATCTTTAGTAATATAATTAAAGTTAATACATTTGATCTTCACACTACAAGTGTTGCCGTTGGTTTTTTACCTCTTCTTGTCTCCACATATGACTTTGATCCTGGCAGTAACGGGAAGGATTCTCCTCTAGATATATATGTAATATGTTAACATCACTGAAGTGAAATGACAGAGAGGACTTTGCTGTTTTAAGAGATTGAAGCAGTGCACCATGTGCCAAAATTATCAGTTAAAAATTAATTACTGTAAGCAAATTGTTTCAAAAATGTTGACACATTCAATACCTCAAATAAACTATTTCAATAGCTCTTTGTTTATCTTTTCTGCCTTAACGTCCCAATTCACGAAGCCCATTGTTTTGCTCCAGGTCCAAAGTTGTTGCTAACTTCAGGACTAATCTCCTTCACTTTTACCCTCCAGCAGCAAGTGAGACAAGGGGACCTGGTTGAAGTCTGGAGAAGTTGTCCTAACCTGTATTATTTACACACACAGCTTTAGGCTGCCCCAGTTCCTGACAACTCTGTAACTCATGCACAAAGTTTATTTTCACACACTCATTCTACTTCTACACACTTAAATAACAGAGTTACGCTAACACCTGGTATTGTGTGTGCGTGTGTGTAGAATGCCGTCCCTGTCGGAGGACCTGCAGGAGGTGCGGAGTCGGGCTGAAGTGTGTCTGTACTCTGGTGGCAGGGTGGTGGAGGTGCGAGTTGGGTGATGGCTATGGCTAATCTGTCCTTACCCCCCTGCTCCAAATACCGGCACATCGCTGCAGAGACCATGGTTACAGAGAACAGCTTCGGCAGCAACAGGAAGGAGGCAAGACAACACCCCCCCCCCCCCCCCCCACACACACACACACACACACACACACACACACACACACACACACACACCTGTATCTAAAAACACTGAGCCCCTCCAGGACACACAAAAAAGGGATATATTGCAAGTTAGCAGCCTTTTTTTTAATGGTAAAATCACAACACACACCTTTTCTTACCAACAGACCTTTGTAGTAACTAAGCCATCCAGGAAGTGTGTTACCCGGATAGTTTAGATAACAAATCTAATTTTGACAACCTCAGAGCAGACAGAGCCTCTCACCCTCCCTCAGACTTTGGCATCCCACTTTGGGGGCCCGGACCGCAGGTGGGGCATCGATGGCTTAATCTCCACTTGGAAATATACTTACCTGTATAACATTCTTCTCAACAGACACAGAGGCTGGGTGGTTAAAGGTTGTTGGTAAATTTGGTAAATTTGTATGGAACTTCATACACATTATCCCAGTGGCCCAGTGAAAGGTTTGCTCTGGGTTTAGTGAGAGGTCGTGGTCAAGTGGCTCAGTGGCGTCCCCTAGAAAATTTGCACGTGCATGACCTATGGACATGTCGCTCTCATCTGCTGCTGAACATAATGCACTACACACTGCACCTACATTGCAGTGTTCAACTGAATTAGTATCACTCTCTCTACAGTGCCTCACCTGTTACCATGATGAATGAGGAGTAGGGCTGGGAATCTTTCAGTGTCTCACGATTCAATTTCGATTTCAATTTTTGGGTTCATTATTCGATACAGAATCGAGTTTCGATTCGAAACGATTCTGGACACTTGTAAAATAAATACTGTAGACCCATCGTCCTCAGGAGATCACTTGTTATGTAATTTAATGGTTCAATGGCTGCAGTCTAAATAAAAAAAAAAGCCCAAACTCTCCGCATTCAGGCGACCTAAATACATTTTTCTTTTGATTACAGAGAAATCAGATTGTAGATTACCCCTTGCAATGTGACGTTTAAACACAGGAAACACATATAGTATTATAAATATATGTAAACAAATATATTTAAAGGATGTTTTTTGAATTTAGAAGTGGTCTGTATGATGTTTTCTAGACCAATAACAAATACGATCTCTGTCTATGGATCTATAATAGAAACAATGGTTGCTGCTGCTGGATTCAAGTTTTGATAGAATAGAATAGAATAGAATAGAATTACTTTATTGATCCCAAACTGGGAAATTGTGGCGTTACAGCAGCAGGTTATCCAACACACAATATGAGTAAAAAACACAATGTTAGCAAATCTAAACACAATATAATATTAAATACAAAGTAAATAAGTACTAAAAATATCAAAACTAAGAATGAAGAATATATACAACCAGGATTTAACTAAGCATTACTAGTCTTAAAGAGGAAGATTAAATATAGAAGATTGAATGTAAATGTGCAAAAACAGAGTCGTAAATGGACAGTATTGACATAAGTTAAAGTGCATGAGTGTAGTCATATTATCAGCAGAAACTGTTCAATATAACGGCGAGTAGACAGCCAAATTAAGTGAACATGAGTGCAGTTATAATTTGTAAATTTAACATGTGCAGAACAGATTACAGTATGGAGAGACAGATATTATCATGATGACAGTTCTCTGCTCACATGAGGTGAGCTGTTCGGCCTTCGGTAAGAAAGATTTCTTGTATCTGTCCTTGTGACAGCGGAGTTGTATCAGTCTGTTGGAGAAGCTGCTCCGCTGTTTGTCCAGTAGGGTGTGCAGAGGGTGATCAGGATTATCCATAATGGCTAACAGTTTGTTCAGAGTCCTCCTCTCTGTCACCACTACAAAAGAGTCCAGCTTGCAGCCTATCAGAGAGCAGGCCTTCTTAATGAGTTTGTCCAGTGTCTTAGTGTCACCAGCTCCAATGCTGCTCCCCCAGCAGACCACAGCAGAGAACAGTGCACTGGCCACAACAGACTGATAGAAGATCTCCAACATCTTGCTGCACACGTTGAAGGATCTCAGCTTCCTCAGAAAGTAGAGTTCGCTCATCCCCTTCTTGTACACAGCCTGAGTTTTGGCCTTCCAGTTCAGTTTGTTGTCTATGTTGACACCCAGGTACTTGTACTCCTCCACCACAGACACGTCCTCTCCCAGGATGCACAGCGGTGGTGGCTCTGTCCTCTTCCTTCTGAAGTCGATCACCATCTCCCTGGTCTTATCCACATTCAGAATCAGGTGATTTCTTCCTGTCCACTCCACAAAGTAATCCACCAGCTCTCTGTACTCCCCCTCTTGCCCATCACTTATACACCAAACCACCGCAGAGTCATCAGAAAACTTCTGCAAGTGGCATGACCTGGAGTTGTATTTGAAGTCAGAGGTGTACACGGTGAAAAGGAAAGGAGACAGCACAGTCCCCTGTGGAGCTCCTGTACTACTCTCCACCATTCCAGACTGAACACTGCCAAGTTGGACAAACTGTGGTCTGTCTGTCAGGTAGTCAGTAATCCAGGAGATGATGGACGAGTCCACACCCATCAACTGCAGCTTCTCTTCCAGCAGTTAATCTCAAATTTTAATCTCAGATTGAAGTCGAGCGTAGAGTTTGTAACTTGTGAACCGTTCTGTTTTCTTCTTCAGACCCTTGCTTCTCTCCAGAGACTGTCGACTGCTTTGAACATCCTGGAGAAGTACAGCTGTAACTTAACAAAACCCAACAGGCCGAAATACTGGAGGACGGTGAAACACAACAACCCAGTGTTCAGGGCCACCGTCGATGCGATTCAGGTAACTAAGACCTTTTAAATAAGAGGGCAGTGCTATATAGTAAATGCTGTGTGAAAAGGAACTACTCTAAAAATCACAGGAACCTAAAACAAAAGAACCAGAAGGAGCTGATAGAGCCAATAGTTTTGTCGTTAGCTTCTGGCCTTCATGACATTTTCATAGCATGTAGAGCCCGACCGATTAATCTGCCAGCTGATATTATCGGCCGATATTACATATCAAGTAATATATTACTTATCTAAATCTCTCTCTACAATCAAACATCGATCTAAGAAAGATATCAGCAGATATATCGATATCAGATTTGTTTTTATCTCCACAACTTCGTTGTCGGCCCCAAAAATCCCATATCAGTCGGGCCCTAATATGAAGACGTGTCAGTCTACCCAAAATCTTAAATCATTAGCCTTTCATTGTTGCTAATCCCTTGTTATGAATCTCTACAGCTTGTTTTTGATTGTGTCCAAAACATTCAAAACTATCTCCTTTTCCTGTTTCTTTCAATTAAACTCTGAGCACACATTGCTTCCTGGTTGTTTCCCCCCCGCTCTCAGGGAGGACGAGCAGTGCTCTGTCTCTATGGTTACTCCAATCAGCAGGCCGATGGGCTCAGCTTCCTTGATGATATCACAGACCCGGATGTGGGCCGAGTCGCTGCAGTGACCCTCGAAGTGATGAGTCTGAGGATCAAGCTAGAAATGCTTTTTAAGGTATGCACGTGTTGTTACATCTACAAGAATATTAACTGCAAACATGTTATTGATATTTGATGAAATAGAGCTCCTGCATCTTCTGTTTGAAGAAGGGTGTAAGCGTTTAAAAAAATCGTACATCTCTCCAGAGCTGAATAATACAAACAGAGCAGCTGTAAGGTAGAAAAGATATCTAACATTCCCCCTCTCTGCAGGGATCATAGTAGAACTATAGTAGAACTATTTTTCCTAAAGTCGACTGACAGTGGGAAGTTTTGTTGTTTCTTTTTTGCGCTCCTTGATCCACATTCTCATGAAACTACTTGTCTTCTAGACGTGGAATAAGAATTTATTCTATGATAGGATTTGATCAATCCTCTTACTCACTCATTAAGTCTGCATTAATGTGACCTTATAACCATAATACACATGTTAAATCCAGCAGAAACACACTGACGGCACGGTGTGTGCGGATTCAGCCACCAACAAACAAACGTTTTTTAACTTACTGCACTAGGACTGTTCCATTCCAGCCATACGGGGGTGTTTAATGTCTAATTTGACATAGATTGAAACCATCAGTTGTGATAAAAGAAACGGTGTATTCACTTCTTCAATGTAACAAATCTCCTGTTTTGTAACCAGGAACCTTAACAGACAAAGTGATACTCTGTTGGTGCACGTGGTTGATTTGACAACTCATCATGATTCCTTCCAATCAGCAACAGGTTGTGTTTGTAGACTGCATGTCAAAGTCGGTTTCCCTTTATCGAGGCTTTTCTCCCCTCATGCAGCAGAAGCTCTGCATTATACCTCCATGAATTTGTTCTGCAGAGTTTCTGAAGGAGAACTGTCTGTTGCTCTGATGATAACCTGTGATTGGCTTTGCTTACAGGAGACTCATCCACACCCTGAGTTCTACGAGAGAATCATACCTACACTCAGACATAAGGTACCGCCCCTCACACCACAAATTCACCCCTCAGCCCTGCAGTTTTATTATTTATTTTATAAAAATGCAAAAACTGTTTGATGTAGTCAACAATGACTGACTCAGCTGCACTGACACTAGGCTGCTTAATTCATAATCATAATGACAGTTATTTTGATTGATATCACAATTATGAAACACAATTACTCATTTATATTTTTTAACATCTGCATCACTTGAACTTAAACACTCTTAACACTTTAAAGGTAACATATTATCCTCCTCTTCAAGCAGTTTGAATAAGTCTCAGAGCTCCCCAAAACATGTGTGTTAAGTTTCTTGTTGTACACTGTACACTCTCATCCTGTATTTGATCATGTCTATAAACCCCTCTATTTCAGCCCTGCTCACACCAGGCTGTTTCTGTGTCTGTTCCTTTAAATATGTAAATGAGCGGATGATGTTCAAGATCTGTGATGGGTTTTAAGAAATGTCAATCCGTAAACATCTCCTTGCTAAAAAGAAACAATTCCTGTTAAATCAGGCTCTTTAACTCAGCTCTCTCTCTCCTCTCTCCCATCAGGATGTCGGTCTGAACACTGACACTGTGATCTTCCAGTCCTCCTCGTTTTCGGGACATTCAAAGGGTCAGACCAAGTCTCTGGCCTTCCCCCTCCATCATCACTCCTCCAGGAAGAGCATCCTGGTCTCCTCCACCTCCTCCAACAAACACCCCAGTTAGAGCATGTCATGTTTGTTTGTATTGGGACAGGTATAAAGCGAGTAAACTGATGCCAGAAACTACAACATTTATAGCCTAAGCTAATTTGCAATGCCCGTGTTGCAAATCTGTTTGCCCAAGTGGGGATGAAAAAACGGCACCTCATAGACTCCATTAGATGCTCCATGTGTTACAGAGCCTGACTATCTAAGTGGAACCACGAGGTCACCGAGCCCCGGAGGAGCCTGATGATTTAAACCTTTATAAATGAGTTGAAGAGAAGCAAATGTAATTGAATTATCAAAATCTAAAGGTCACATTTTATGCAAAAAATAAAACATGGTAAAGGGTACTGTGTGCTTAAACAGTCCATTTGGAGATTTTCCCTTCATGACATCACAAAGGGCATTAACCCCTCCCCCGGGTGGGTGACACTCCCACAGCTAGGTGTTTGTTCTGCCATCTGAATCTGCCTTTCCAAAGTAAATGATAGGACATGGAGCGAGAAAGCTTGTTCCACATCACCTTCCAGATAGGGGGCGTGGTCAGACACAGGTCATTTGCATTTAAAGCTACAGACACAGAAACAGCCTGTTCTGAGCAGGGCTGAAATAGAGGGGTTTATAGATCATATTCAGACATGTTTCGGGGAGCTTTGAGACGTATCTAAACTTGTTGAAAATGTTTATATAGTAAAACAAATATGGTAACATTGTTAGACCCCGAGCACGAACCGTGCGAGGACCCTCTTGAAACCCTAGCGATTATTATTTTTATTCTCGTTTTTATTGTTCCGCCACTTTGCGGCCACTTTGCGGCCACTTTTGAGGGCCTGAATGTGCCTGAAAAAAACTCAGCAAACTTTCCACAGTCATCAGGTCTCGCGAAAAATGTGATATTTTGGTGGTTTCGTAAACAAATTTTGCAAAATGGCTCAGTGGTGCCCCCTTCAAATTTTCAAAATGGCCTCCCCATAAAGAGTTTTTTCACGTACACTCACGAAAATTGGTACGCATATTAAGCTGGTCATTACGGACTAAAAATCCTCTTTCAAAAAATCCGCCTTTCAAAAAACCCGACAGGAAGTCAGCAAATTAAAGTTGAATTTCACGATAATGGCCCAAAATCGCTGATTTCAGCCTTCCTATTTGAACGAACTTGTCCGAGGGCGCTCATCCGATCAGCGCAAACTCAGTTTCAGTGCATTCTAGACAGTCTCAACATATCGTGTTGTGCGCTGCACGGTATTTTGTCAAAAGGCGTGGTTGTGGCATGCATTTTCAGTTTTTTGAGCGTTTTGGCAAGTTGCCAAAAAAGTAAATGCTTATATCTCAGCTATGCAGTGTTCAATCATATTAAAATTTCTTATGCATGATACGGGACCCGCCCTGAACACATCCATGATTGACATTTTTTGATTAGTCACAGCACCACCTGTTGACAACAGGAAGTTACTGCTTCTCAATTAGCATTAGCCATTGCTACACGGTAGCTCATTTTCCCCTCAAAATTGGTGTGGACCATGCTAACACCTTGGCCATACAACACTTTCAAGCTGAAACGCCTACGCCCAACGCTGTCGCCATACGGACACGTCGCTCGCCGTCAAACAGGAAGTAATTTTTTCACGGGCATAACATAGTCGTACTGTCCTGAAACTCTATACATATAATCCTGGTAGTAAAGTCAAACATCTTATACTGTTTCAGTGAGTGGGCGTGGCTTAATAGCTCAGTGGCGCCCCCTACAATATTTCAAAGCCCAAAACTCAACAGGAAGTCCACAAATCACATCGCCATCAAACAGGAAGTGGCTGTAACTCTTATATACTTTGTCTGACCTTTTTCAAATTACATAGATATGATCAAAGTCAAAGTCAAAGTCAACTTTATTGTCAATTTCAAAATATGCCAGACATACAGTGGAATTGAAATTGCGTTTGTCTCCGTCCTGCGGTGCAATACAACCAAAATAAGGTAAAATAAAATAAGGTAAAATAGATAAAATAAAATGAGGTAAAAATAAGATAAATAATATTGACAGTAATAAATTCTAAATTGTGCAAAAGGTACAAAATGGTAAATAAAATAAATAAAATAAAATAAAATTTAAAGAAAAAGTAAACTTGTGCAATATGTGCAATGTGCAGTAAACTGAGTGTACTTTTGAATAGTTAGCTTCAGAGTTATTAGTCCAGAGTTCTTGGTGGCAAACGGGAGGGGGTTTCAACGTCCAGTGTTCGTGGGGGCAGAGGGGAGGGAAGGAAGAGAGGGGAGAGAGTTAAGCTTCATGACAGCTTGGTGGAAGAAGCTGTTTCCCAGTCTGGTGGAGCCGGCCCGTAGGCTGCGGTACCGTCTCCCCGATGGCAGGAGGCTGAAGAGGCTGTGTGAGGGGTGGGTAGGGTGGGTGGGGTCACGCACAATGCTGGTTGCTTTGCGGGTGAGGCGGGTACCGTAGAGGTCCAGAAGAGAGGGGAGTGGGACACCGATAATCCGTTCAGCAGCCTTCACTGTGCGCTGCAGGGTCTTGCGGTTGGCAGCAGTGCAGCTCCCAAGCCACACAGTGATGCAGCTGGTCAGGATACTCTCGATGGTGCCTCTGTAGAAGGAGCACATGATGGATGGGGGGGCTCATGCTCTCTTCAGCTTGTGGAGGAAGTAGAGGCGCTGCTGGGACTTCTTGGCCAGTGATGTGGTGTTGGTTGTCCAGGAGAGATCCTCACTGATGTGAACCCCCAGGAACTTGGTGCTGCTCACTCTCTCCACGGCAGCATTGTCAATGGTCAGTAGGGGTTTAGGAGTGGGGACTCTCCGGAAGTCGACAACAACCTCCTTGGTCTCGTCGACGTTCAGGAAGAGGTTGTTGTCTCTGCACCACGTGGCCAGTTGGCTGACCTCCATCCTGTAGTGCGTCTCATCATTGTTGGAGATGAGACCAACCACTGTTGTGTCGTCCGCAAACTTCACAATGTGGTTGCTGCTGAAGGGTGGAGCGCAGTCGTGGGTCAGCAGCGTGAAGAGCAGGGGGCTGAGCACACAACCTTGGGGGGCCCCTGTGCTCATGACTGTGGTTTTTGATGTACTGCCGCCGACCCGCACTGCCTGAGGCCTCTCGCTGAGGAAGTCCAGCAGCCAGTTGCACAGGGAAGTGCTGAGCCCCAGCTGGTCCAGTTTGCCGATCAGCTGCTGAGGGATGATGGTGTTGAATGCTGAACTGAAGTCTATGAACAGCATTCTGACGTATCAGTTTTTGGTGTCCAGGTGGGTGAGGGCTGGGTGAAGAGCAGAACAGATGGCATCCGCGGTGGATCTGTTACCTCGGTATGCAAACTGGTAGGGGTCCAGGGTGGCGGGGAGGGTGGATTTGATGTGGGCCATGACTAACCTTTCAAAGCACTTCATGGCGATGGGGGTCAGTGCAACGGGTCGATAGTCATTGAAAGTGGATGGTGAGGGCTTCTTTGGAACGGGTATGATGGTGGTGGCTTTGAAGCACGACGGAACAACAGCCTGACTCAGAGAAGCGTTGAAATGTTGTCTGGACCTGCAGCCTTGCGGGTGTTGATCTTGGAGAAGGTTCTCTTCACGCTGGCTGCAGTCAGGCACAGGGTCTGGTCGTGGGGAGGAGGGGTGGTCTTCTGTGGGGGCGTGCTGTTGTGTGCTTCAAACCTGGCAAAGAAGCTATTGAGGTCGTTCAGCAGAGAGGTGTTGCTGTCACAGGTCTGTGGCTTGGGTTTGTAGTCCGTGATGGTCTGGATACCACGCCACAGGCCCCGCGCATCTCTGCTGTCCTTGAAGTGTCCGGTTATTTTTAGTGTGTAGCTGCGTTTGGCTTTCCTGATGCCACGGGATAGGTTGGCCCTCGCTGTTTTCAGGCAGGCTGCGTCCTCAGCTCTGAAGGCGGTGTTCCTGGCCCTCAGTAGCCAGCGTACCTCTCCTGTCAGCCATGGCTTCTGGTTAGCCCAGGTGGTGATGGTTCTGGTGGTGGTGACATCAGCAATGCATTTGCTAATGTAGGAGGTAACAGTGTCAGAATACTCCTCAATGTCTGTGAGGTTGTTGTAGGTGGCTGCCTGCTCCCAGTCTGTGGTATCAAAGCAGTCTTGTAGTGCAGCAGAGGCCCCCTCTGGCGACACACGTACCTGCTTCAGAACTGGTTTGGTGACTTTAACCCTGGGTCTGTAAGCTGGCATTAGCATTACACTGATATGGTCAGAGTGGCCGATGTAGGGGAGGGGTGAAGCTTTGTAAGCACCTTTAACTGATGTGTAAATCATGTCCAGAATGTTACCTTCTCTTGTGGGAAAGGTCACGTGTTGGTGGAAGTGGGGTAAAACCGTCTTGAGATTTGCATGGTTAAAATCCCCAGCGATGATGAAAAATCCGTCTGGGTGGGCTGTCTGTTGCTCACTGATGGCGTTGTAAAGTTCCCAAAGTGCGTCGATTCTATCAGCCTTGTTGGTGGTGGGGGGAATATACACAGCGACCAGCAGGGTCGATAGAAAGGACGGCACTTAATGATCATAAACATGAGAATGTAAGCAATGCAGATAAGTCTTTTCTTTTTTGTAAAAACAGTAAAATCATGAAACAAACTTGTTTTATAGCACATTCTTTTTTTTTTTTTTTTTTTTTTTTAAAAGAGGTACCTTACTAGAATAACGACACGAAGATGAAGAAATTTTGGTCTGAGATCCCTGTTGCGCATGCTCCAGGTGACGTCAGCTGCAGCCAACAACGAGCCTGTTACGTCCTTTGTACTTGAACGTACATGACCGACGGAGACTTATTTGAATCCCTCTTTCATTAAAAGTAAGTTAAATACTTTATAAAGTGCTATTTTTTTGTAGTTCACATCACATATTGTTTGAATTTAATCGATATTCAATGTGTATTTATTGTGAAAAGTTGCAGCAGACAGCACGAGGCGAGCTAACTGGCTAGCTAGAACAGCTAACAGCATGGACGAATTGGATGATGTCGCAATGTCGACATTAAGGGGTAATGTATGAAAATGTCATTTTAAACATATGATATGTACATAAGTTTTAAACATTATCTTGTGCAGTTTCATTTCTAAGACACTATTTCATCATGCTCCGTTTTCTTCCAATGTGTTTATAGCTGCAAGTATCAATGAGGCAATGATGGGCACCCTGTGTCGTGAAGACTTGCGGGATCTTTTCCCAGGCCCAGAAAACTTTTTAAAAGCGGTCTGGCGTGCCTGTCATGGTGTATCGGAGGAGGTCAGTTTCTCAGTGATGTGGTATTTAAGTAATCAGCAGCACATTGAGCTAAAAGCACATTGTGTCAAAAAAAGGGAATAATGGAATCAGCATGTCATCAAGGACTATTCCTTTTAATACAAACTAAGTTGATTAACGGTGAGTGCCTTGATTCAGACATTTGTCCTGTTTGACCTAAGCATATTCATGGCGTCATAACGCATATACATCTGTTTGCGAGGGTGTTTCACATTTTTATAACTTATGAACAATAATTTCTCCTTAATAAATAAATAAATACTGGTTTATAGATGAATTGATAGGTGTTCATATATTTGATTTCAGTTCAGTTGGTTGAGATATTCAACCTCTGAAATGGAACAGATCATTTAGTTATACTTCTGCAGAGCTGACACTGCTTCATTGCAATTTGTGTTATCACAGGGGGAAAAAGAAAAGTTGCCTTTTGCAGTAGTTCTTTATCTTTTATCTTACAGGAAACTGGCCAAGAAGACTCCAAATTATCGGGCAGTTCCTCCATTAATGAATCACCCATGCGACAGATATCCAGTCCTGTGAATGCAACTCCTGCAAAGTATGCAACCCCTGAAAAGGTTGTGAAGTTATCCTTTCCAGAATATGTATTGCACACCGACACAGAACTTGAGCAAGTCAGACAGCAATACTTTGAGTTGTCGAAGAAAGGTGTCGCCTCATCCGAAACACCATGACTAGTATGATTGCTATCCTGAGGGCAAAAGGGGATGGAGAATCACACAGATACCCATCAAAACCAGAAATTACAGCAATGGCAAAGAGAATAGTACTGTACTACCCCATGCTGCAGGATGAAGGCATCAAGAATACATGGGTAAGTGAAGTGCATCCAGTTGATGACCAAAGTGCTTCATGTCAAGTCATTTTTATTAGCGATTTGAAAAATGTATTAAGTGTCTTGTGCAGGTCACTGTGTACGCACAGCTATATAAAAGATTGCAAAATGTGAGATCCCCCCAAAAAAACACTACTGGGAGACAGTCAAAGAGGTAAGGCTGCAACTAATTATTTTCATTGAAGATAAATCTGTTAATAATTTTTCAAGATTAATTGATCAGTTGTTTAATCAATAAAATGTAAGAAAGTTGTGAAAGCCCAAGGTTACGTCCTCAAATGTCTTGTTTTGTCCACAACCTATAGATATTCATTTCACTGTCATAGAGGACTAAACAAGCTAGAAAATATTCACATTTCAGAAGATGAAATATAATTGGACAGTAATTTACACAAAAAAGAAAGGAATGACTCAAAATGATCAACTATGTCAAAGTACTAGGTGACTGAGTGTTCTGCCTCTAGTGATTCCTTACTTGCGATAGTGTTGTTCAGTTCCAGTATTTAATGAGTACTCCTGTTTCAGTGTTTTATAGAACTACAAAGTGATTGCTTTCGATTTTGGTTTTTATTGTACGAAGCACTTTGTGTTCCATTTTGTTTGTATGAAAAGTTCTATACAAATAAAGTCGATGGATTAATTTAATAATTGACAACTAATTGATTAACTAACTTATCTTTGCAGCTCTACAAAGAGGCGTCGTCTTGAGCTGCCAAGAGACACAGATGAAATTGAGTCAAGTGACTCAACCATCATTCTGGATCGGTCCACAGAAGGGAGTAGCAGCCCAGACTGGAACAGTAAACAAAATGAGCTAGAAGGTGAGCTTTAACATTGCATTTACACATTTCCCCTGTGAGGTATTTATGTTTCAGATAAACTAAAAAAAAACATTATTGAGTCAAGATGACAGTCCTGACATGACCCAAGTAAAAGGCTTTAAAATGGACATCTGAGGATAGCCATTTACACTATATTGGTGCTGTTTTACTATCAATTCATTGATATTATTTTAGAAATTAACTTAACAGAAATCTGGCATTATACCATCAGTTTTGTGTTGTCTTGAGAAGTCAACTAAAACTATGAGGGAGCTATTATGTAATTTACCGAGGGGATTTCTTGAATTAAATGACTACTAGCTGGATTCCTTACACTATTAACTGAAATGAACTGTTAAAATTATTTGAGGGCTTCTGATAATAAGCAACTGAAATTTTTATTCTGACAGTCTAAACTTCTAAATCAAAATCAATTGTCCTCACTGTTTGGCTGTGGTAGCGAGATGTCACATCCGTAACGATCCTTAGAGTACATTATCCTGACAGAACGATGTCTGTGTTATGTGTTTAAGGAAAAAAAAGACCCCGAAGCCTTAGTGAAGAAGCACCCTCTCCCCTGTCCAGTCCTGATAGTGAGTTTGTCCAACTGCCTCATAGCTGTGTGTGGTGGGTGTGTGTGAATTTTTTTAGGGGTGTACTTTTGTGGCTAATTGCAATTGTATTTGACTGCATGACCATATGTGTTTAGAGCAAGTTGTTATAATGCATTTAGTAAAAAGAAAATAATTAAATTTTTGCTTTTTGCATTATTGAAATGAACTCGCATTCAAATGGTGCGAATAATGAATTAGTATTTGGTAGTAAGGATCAGGACTGAAGTTTCTTAAAATAAACTCCCTGAAAGTGTATTCTATAAATGTATGATTTTTTTATGGCAGATTTTTTACACATCTTTTGTCATTTAACAACATGAGATTAAGTTTTTTAAAGTGAGGCACATTGATTATGTATTTTTGTGTCTTCCAGCAAACAAGCCTGCAGATATTGACAGTCCAGACACTTCCTGTCCAGCAACCCTGGCCAAGCACTACAAGACCCTACAAACATTGTATAAAAGAAAAAATCCAAACCACCAAGATGTCTCTCATGGCCTGGATTTGGAATTTGTAGCTAGAAGAGCATTCATTGATTCAAATACCATTCGCGAGGAGGACAGAAATGATAAAGTTCTAGAAGCATATCCTTGTTTCAAGGACATTGGACATGTAAGTCAGAAATGACTGCATGATTAAAACCATAATGTTTAATATACCAATTTCCTCCTCCTAAGTGATACATTCAAACGTCTGTATTGGTATATTTAATAGGTGATGGAGGAGCTTCAACACATTTTGGATAGGGATAATGGCAGCTTCATCGATGAACTGAAGGGAAGATGGTGTGACTTCTGCCAGAAGGTGCAGTTTTTCGGTGTATGGAAAAAGATGCTGAAACCCCCAATGGGAATGGACCAAGGTAAGAAATGGTGTTTTGGTGTTATTAGTGATCAGTGTTTAGGGTGGACCTTCAGGTATGTTAATTGTCAAGTACATGTACTAGTGTCTTGTCATCCTTTTTCATCTATGATGGCTATCCCGTCACTTGCTGAATGTTTGTTTTTTAAAGCATTGTATCGAGTATATATCTTTAATCAGATTTGACAATGTGCACTTTGTCAAGTAATGAATCTTTTCCTTTACAGCTGAACAGGCTCTTGAGATCCTACGTGTGCTGCCATCACTGTTCCCCTCCATGTCTGCTCCTCCAAAGAGAGTACGGGATGCAAGTGAGGCTCTGGTGCATGTCCTTGAGGTGAGCTGTGTAAAATGTTGCAGTATTGAAAAAATTAGAACTGAAAGTGATGCCTTTGACGATTCTGTTCCTACATGGTATGTTCTAAGCCTTGTTTTTGGAAAGATGATTTTCACTGGTTGCATGTATGTGACTCTCAATGTCACGATATGCACAAAAATGGATGCATCACATGGTAGCAGATTTTATCACCCTAATAAAAGCAAGACTAGCCTAGCCTTGGTTTTCACTTCAGGCTGTAAACACTACAGAGGGTACTGGTTACAAAATACCAAAATGATCCTTGAAACAGAAGCGTATTATCCTTATAGAATGATGTCTGTGTTGTGTGTTAAAGGAAAAAGAAGACCCTAATGTCTACTTAAAGAAGCGCCCTCTCTCCTGTCCGGTCCTGATTGTGAGTCCGTCCAACTGCCTCCTAGCGGTAGGAGATGTGCCAATAACTACGTTTCCAAAAGACAAAGTTACTGAGGGTGCTTTATACCTCTTGGCGTACAATTATACACTACACCTTACATACCCAAAGTGTGTAGCCTCTCTGCTTTCAGTCATACAGATGGAGGTCCGCTTGGACAAAATTCATGAGAGAGATCTCACATCATCTTACAAGAAGAGCATGGCTGAGTGGAGAGCTTTTATTGGCCAATAAAACCAGTGGTCAGATGTGGACTGTAGGATAGTGCTTCCTCTCTCCCTACAAGGCTACTACAGTCCACATTCATTGCTTTTGATTCTTGGTTGGAATTTAGCCCCGTGTTAATAAGGGGGCACAGGACAATGTCAACCAACATGCCGATATCCACCGTTATATCAAACTGATAAAAATATAGTGCTGTTAATTCTGTGATTAAATGCACAATGTTAATGCCATGTCTTTACAGATTGAAACTGCATATCTTGTTTAGTTTGAACAATGCAATCCAGTTGTGCCTATTTTTTAAGTTCATTTCAAGTTTTAAGTTAATGTTGAGATTTAGCAACAGTCTGTTGCTAAATCCATTATCGTGCATGCTTAATAGTAATAATAATACAATGGTCATTGGAGTATCGGGGACAAGTTGGTCACATGTTCATGGTAATTGAAACCTTTTAATTTGAATGTTACAATAATAAGCACTTAATATTAAGAATGGATGTCAGAGGCTGAGCAGTTTGTGTGCCTAGTAGTTTGTCTTGAGGGGCTCATGGGTCAGATGTTTGGATCCGACCTTAACTACTCGCTCACATATTTGGACTGTTCTGCTATGTTTACATATTGCAGTTCCATACACACAATGAGCCAAAATGTTTATAAAAAGAAAATATCTTTCTTTATGTAGTCCTCAGTTTATGGGACTTTTTGCTGTATAAACACAAAATAAATGTGTTGGATTAATGCAAAACTAGTTTTCATTTTTTCTGTTTTGTAAGAAGTATTTGAATGTCTTGAATCTAGAACAGTATTACTATTGTAGAGCTTACAATAAGGTAGATACACTTGAAATGATTACGGGTTGGAAAATTATGGCAAAAAAAGCAATGCCTAATACTAGTAAGCAATGCTAACTTCAAGACATTTTGTCTCAAAATGCCAATTTCTAATCTTATTTCAAGTCGGTTGTGGATTTAAATCTAGAACAGTGTCACTATTATAGAACTAAAAATGAGTTTAATAGACTTCAAACGAAGAGGACAACATGCTACTTTTGAGAGGAAAAATTCAAATTTTGAGCATTCTAAGTTTATTATGAGACACAAAACTTCACAATACTAGAAAAATATGGCTAAGAATGAGTTTTCTCAGCTATTTTCAAGATCTCTCTTGTAAAGCTTAAATCTAATGTCTTATTTCAAGATATCTTATCAAGTGAATTTTCACTTGTTCCATTGGCAGATTTTTTTGCTTATTACAAGCAAAAAATATCTAACTATTCAAAAGTACACTCAGTTTACTGCACATTGCACATATTGAACAAGTTTACTTTTTCTTTGAATTTTATTTTATTTTATTTACCATTTTGTACCTTTTGCACAATTTAGAATTTATTACTGTCAATATTATTTATCTTATTTTTACCTCATTTTATTTGATCTATTTTTACCTTATTTTACCGTATTTTGGTTGTATTGCACCGCGGGACAGAGACAAACGCAATTTCGATTCCACTGTATGTCTGGCATATTTTGAAATTCACAATAAAGTTGACTTTGACTTTGATCATATCTATGTAATTTGAAAAAGGTCAGACAAAGTATATAAGAGTTACAGCCACTTCCTGTTTGATGGCGATGTGATTTGTGGACTTCCTGTTGAGTTTTGG
This sequence comes from Labrus bergylta, assembly GCF_963930695.1. Lineage (NCBI taxonomy): Eukaryota > Metazoa > Chordata > Actinopteri > Labriformes > Labridae > Labrus > Labrus bergylta. Next base: position 29,375,780 of record NC_089198.1, on the reverse strand, counting down.
GCTTTGAAATATTGTAGGGGGCGCCACATTAAGCCACACCCACTCACTGAAACAGTATAAGATGTTTGACTTTACTACCAGGATTATATGTATAGAGTTTCAGGACAGTACGATTATGTTATGCCCGTGAAAAAACCCTTTGACAAAATACCGTGCAGCGCACAACGCAATATGTTGAGACTGTCTAGAACGCACTGAAACTGAGTTTGCGCTGATCGGATCAGCGATTTTGGGCCATTATTGTGAAATTCAACTTTAATTTTCTGACTTCCTGTTGGGTTTTTTGAAAGGCTGCAAGTGGATTTTTAGTCCGTCCTGACCAGCTTAATATGCGTACCAATTTTCGTGAGTGTACGTGAAAAAACTCTTTATGGGGAGGCCATTTTGAAAATTTGAAGGGGGCACCACTGAGCCATTTTGCAAAATTTGTTTACGAAACCACCAAAATATCACATTTTTCGCGAGACCTGATGACTGTGGAAAGTTTGCTGAGTTTTTTTCAGGCACATTCAGGCCCTCAAAAGTGGCCGCAAAGTGGCCGCAAAGTGGCGGAACAATAAAAACAAGAATAAAAATAATAATCGCTAGGGTTTCAAGAGGGTCCTCGCACGGTTCGTGCTCGGGGTCTAACAATGTTACCATATTTGTTTTACTATATAAACATATTCAACAAGTTTAGATACGTCTCAGAGCTCCCCGAAACATGTCTGAATATGATCTATAAACCCCTCTATTTCAGCCCTGCTCAGAACAGGCTGTTTCTGTGTCTGTAGCTTTAAATGCAAATGACCTGTGTCTGACCACGCCCCCTATCTGGAAGGTGATGTGGAACAAGCTTTCTCGCTCCATGTCCTATCATTTACTTTGGAAAGGCAGATTCAGATGGCAGAACAAACACCTAGCTGTGGGAGTGTCACCCACCCGGGGGAGGGGTTAATGCCCTTTGTGATGTCATGAAGGGAAAATCTCCAAATGGACTGTTTAAGCACACAGTACCCTTTACCATGTTTTATTTTTTGCATAAAATGTGACCTTTAAATTTTGATAATTCAATTACATTTGCTTCTCTTCAACTCATTTATAAAGGTTTAAATCATCAGGCTCCTCCGGGGCTCGGTGACCTCGTGGTTCCACTTAGATAGTCAGGCTCTGTAACACATGGAGCATCTAATGGAGTCTATGAGGTGCCGTTTTTTCATCCCCACTTGGACAAACAGATTTTTCTGTTCAGGGGTTCAACATGTGGATCACTTGACCTGCATATCTCAGTTGGAGGAGGTGGAGGAGACCTGGATGGACCTGAGACTCTGGTGGTTGGAGGACAGGGAGTGGCTGCTCTTCCTGGAGGAGTGATGGTGAAGGGGGAAGGCCAGAGACTTGGTCTGACCCTTTAAATGTCCCGAAGATGAGGAGGACTGGAAGATCACAGCGTCAGTGTTCAGACCGACATCCTGATGGGAGAGAGAGGAGAGAGAGAGCTGAGTTAAAGAGCCTGATTTAACAGGAATTGTTTCTTTTTAGCAAGGAGATGTTTACGGATCGACATTTCTTAAACCTCATCACAGATCTTGAACATCATCCGCTCATTTACATATTTAAAGGTACAGACACAGGAACAGCCTGGTGTGAGCAGGGCTGAAATAGAGGGGTTTATAGACATGATCAAATACAGGATGAGAGTGTACAGTGTACAACAAGAAACTTAACACACATGTTTTGGGGAGCTCTGAAGAGGAGGATAATATGTGTATAAGAGTGTTTAAGTTCAAGTGATGCAGATGCTACAGCATTCACACTAACAATAAAGATTTGGATAACAATAGTGTGAATGCTGTTACAGCATTCCCACTAATAAAGATTCACACTATTGTTATCCAAATCTTTATTATTATTATTATTATTAGTGTGAATGCTGTTACGGTTATCCAAATCTTAAGTGGGAATGCTGTAACAGCATTCACACTATTGTTATCCAAATCTTTATTATTATTATTAGTGTGAATGCTGTAACAGCCTCTTACGCTTAAGAGTCTTAATATTATCTGTTCTATCCCGGGTTAAGACCACATAACAGCTGCTGCTCCACTTGGACACTTTGCCTACATCATCATATCCTCCACAGACAGAAGGAGGGGAACAGTCTGCTCGGGCTTGCAGAGGCGATCCTGTGAACGTGAGAGGAAATGTTCATTTACACAGACAGTGGCAGACGTGTCTACTCTTCTGTTTGTGTAGGTCGACTAATCTCTCAGGAGGGCTAGTGAAAGTGATGTGAAGACACCATTAATCACGATGACAGAGAGGTTATGTGCTCGGATTTATCAGTGTTTCTCTTGTAAAGTCCTTATTTCAACACTGACAACTTAGAAAATTCATTTCACAATACAACCTGATGTTCATACAGCTGTGACATTACCCTCTCAACGGTATTGAAGGAACTGCTTTAGATAAGGAAAATATTACTGCGTAGTTTTGTGATTATTAACGGAAACTAACAAAATACTGAAACACTAAATAATCAAAAACATCTCTGCAAACTTAAATGAAAACAAAATGCTTTACAAACACAAAGACAACTGAAACTGTATTGTGTCTAATAAATTACATAGAATTGAATAAAGTTATAGAGATAATGTGTTAAGTTTATGTCATTGCCACTATATTTAATACATATTCAGAGTATTTAGGGTGGTTGTGACCTCACTCGTCTGTGTTTGTAATGAGTCCTCGTCTTGCATCTGGGTGGCAAAAGTCAATTTGAATACATTTTTAAAAACCGCTGAGGTTTTTAGTTTTTATTACCTATTACTTTTTCTGTTAGTTTTGGTTCTCGCCCCTTGCAAGTGTCCCATATAACAACAAAACATAAACTAACACTATAACACTAAGTAGGTGTCTGGCAATGAGAATTAATTCAAATTGAACTGAAATTGAAAACAAAACAACAAAATAATGAAATCAGCTGAAGTATGTTTACCTTGATCGCCACACTTGTACACATGGTGTGTATTAAAGACGTCTGCTTCCATGTGGCTTTAATAAAGACCGACTCGGAGAGTAAATGAGCTTTGGTCTGTGTGTTTAGTTCATACAGTGGGAAGGTGGAGAGAGGGAAGCATTAGAGGCCAATTAAACTCTGAATTATAAAAACAAACACACAACAAAGTTAGAGCATTAAACAAATCGTCTGGTATTATAAACTGTAGTAAAATCCAACAATGGACTAACTCTGATGGGATCAAATGGGATTTAGCAGCTATTACATTTCTGTTTAAACACTAAAAGAGTTATGTGTTGGTTATTTAAAGAGAAATAAAAACTCTGTTCAATGATCTTTCCCATAAGAATCCAGCAAAACATGCAGCACACAGACAAAAATTAAAAAGTCAAACTCAAACTTCTCATTGTACAATAAACCTTTAATAAATAGTTTGTCATTAGTTTCCCATATTTACATAATAACCACCATTTACTTATGTTGCCATACTCATTTCTTGGCTAATTTTAGGCACACAGAGAGGGGGGGTTCAGGCCACAAACCACATCGTACTAAAAACAGAAGTGGCTAGCAGGTAAGTCTTGAGAAATATTGAATAATAATCGCACCATACAACCGATTAGATCAAGAAGTGGCCGTCTCCTCGAGCAGTACATATATACATTTGCTGTATGTACAGGTGATCTGTGTACATTTACAGTCTTGGAAGTTGTACGAGTGCACATGGGGCTGGTGCAGAATCTTTCCAATTTGAGAATGACTTGAATTTTTGGCTTAACCAATAAGTTGGTCCAATAACAACAAAAATATATTTATATGATATTCAGAGAGTAAATCAACAAACAAAAAAAATGGCCTCCTGTATAGTAAATCCCCCTTCAAAAATAAAACTCTGACAGGTTTAGTCAAAAAGTGGAGGGTATAGTGTGGTCAACATTTACAGCTTGGAACATTCAGTCACTGTTGTCATGATGTACTGAAGAATCTGGGAAAATCTGCTTCTCAAATGTAACCAACCCGGTGAAATGTTTGTTATATAATGAAGACCGAGGTGAAAAAAAAAAGAAGAAAAAACAGACAGATGGGACATTCAATAACCTAACAATGTAGCCACAATGTTGAATAGATTACTAAAAATGATTGGATGAAGTTTAAAAAAAAAAAGAAAAAGCTATAAAAAATAGCATTAAAACTTAAATCTTCAGCCAAAGAATTAAGACAAGAGAAGAACAAAACAAAACAATAAAAAAAAAAAAAAAAAAATCCCTCAAGTACGCAGGCACACATACACACAAAGTATGAAAAAGCAAAATCAACATTTGGCACAAATTATACGACGCACATAATTCCTACGATAGGTGTTAATTAGCATGAAACCAACTTTAAGCTACTTCTCCCTACCGGCTCGTGTTTCGTCTTTTTTTAAATGCACTTGAGGCATTTATGAACTGACTGTTAAAACTCGACCAGGCTCAGATGATGCGAACGAAAGGGAACTCTGTGTCACTGACGCAAAGGACCTGAAATAAAACGGCTTCAACCGATCTTATCCATTTACAGCGCTGTAGCGGTTTTAACGCCTGCAGTTCATGTCCAACCAGCGCCATCTACAGGCAAGACCAACCACAAACGCTGCAACTCTGCAAATGTACAGTTCTTCTTGATAATGTGCATATTAAGGTCTTCCATTTCTTTTTTTTCTCCAATGTGTCACATCTAAAGATTAATTCTGGGACGACTCAGTCCACAAGGGTCTCACTGATTGATTAAAACTGTATTTCTTATTAAAGATGTAATATTGAAAGGAGGGTAGCAAGGACGTAAACTGAAACTCGTTGTATAGTAAACTTGATGATGCCATATTTCACTTCACTGCAGCTTTTTTGTAGCCCAATTTCCCAGCCTTTTTCCCCCCACGTCTTGCCTGTAGGGGGTGATAGACAAGAATTCTTCCTCATTTAGAAGAAGAATACTATTGTGGCGCACGTTGGCATGCATAGACCTGGGTGAACTACACCCGTCTGAGAAGAAGACTGCTAAAGGTGAGAATTAAGTTAGCTTAGATTTGTATGTATGTAATCTTATAAACTTTAAGGATTTTGTGAAACCATTTCATAGTTCGTATTAAATTATCACCATAGAACTCTTTATCCAACATATTATATAATATATTTAACCTTTGAATTAACTACTGCAGCAGCATGAGAGAGAACCTAATGATATCCATTCAAAGAGTCTGTATCGAGTGTCGAGACCTGACCTGCTGATAACAATGCTCGAGCTATAAATAATTGTCCGGAGGCTTGTAGAAAAAAAATCCATGGTTCTGTGAGCCTTAACCTTGATGGTGATAAAATGTCAAGAAAACAAAGCGACAGGAAGGGCATGAAAACAAAGGGAATTCAATGTGTGTAAGAGCTCCGATGGGAGCAATAGCGTAAGATTACAGAGCCTTCTCAGACCATGGTCTTCATACAGGTTACGTAATTAATATATATACATTTTTATATATATATATATTAAGTCACTTCGAGGCAACGTTTGTTTCTTGAATAAGAACTTGAAGCACAACTAGCCTTCAGTTTGAACAGAGAAAAATATACAACCCAAACTGTACTACTTATCTAGAGAATGGCAAGTAAACATTGAAAAAACGCGTTCTGCTAATAAAGTGGTCTCTCTGCACACTTCTCTCTGCGAGAAGTGTGAACAAAATGTGATCACACAAAAAGCTTCCTATATCTGGTTGACCCGTCCTAACTTTTGATTAGGCAGCGCCTCTTTAATATCGGTCTCCCTCACAGGTCTACAAGTTTGCTTTGCTTCGTCGCCGAGCACATGGGGGAAGAACTGTGTTCCCTTCTCCGAGCTGTCGCAGCAGCAGCAATATGCATCCTGACGATTATTAGCTTGTGAGAGACCATTAAAGAGGTGTGCAACTAACGGTTTGTTACACTCCCATTGGACAAACAGGCTAAGTTGCCACTTTACTGGCTACAGAGGAATATGAAGAATCACACTGGGATTTAGTAACATCTGAGATACACCCCACTCACACTCCAAATCAAAATCACTGTTGTTCTTTTTTAACACCAGGTGGGGGTAAAGCTGTGGCACACTCCACTCTGTTACCGCTTTATGGAAACCAAAGATTGGAGTCCTGCTCAGCCAAGCCACACACACCTTTCCACTGCAGCCCCAAAACACTCAAAACGCCCTCTTCACACAGGGTCTTCAGAGTCCCCACAATACCCTGCTTTTTTTTCCTTTTTTTTTTTTGAAAGGGCTGTTTAAGTGGGAGTGGCCACGTTTTGTGCTGTGGACACAAACACCTCTTCATGGCATTGAAGTCTGATGTTTGCCTGAGGCAATAGTGTGTCCAAAATGTGTGTATCTGTCTATGTGTGCAGGAGGTTGGAGCAAAGGTGTCTGCCCCCCTTAACTGAGGTTATACACTGCTGTCTTCCAGAAGCGGCTCCTTGCCCTCCGCCCCGCTTCCTTGAGGGCTGTGGGAGTGACTCTGCGCCCCGTTGCTGTGCTTCTTATAGGCCCCGGGCCGCATGCCAGGCCCCGTGTGCTCCGGGATAAACAGTGCCACCAGCAGAGAGAGCAACACTGAGCATGCTCCAAACAGGAAGGGAGGACCTGGGATGATGGAACTCTGAAGAAAAGATAGTAGAAATGATTTGTTAGAGAACAGCAACCGTACATGGAACTACTGATTTGATTGTATAGATGATTTTGTTTATAGATTCAGTTTTGCAAACCTCATCAGTGGGGTTGGCCATGTTGGGTTTGGCACCTTTGTCAGAGCCGTCAGTGTCCGTCAGCTCCACGTGGAACAGGTAAAACACAAAACCGTAAAGAGCAGGGCCCAACCCGTTACACAGGCCCCGGATCCCAGTGATCATCCCCTGGACAACACCTGAAAGCAGACAGAGAAAGAGAACACATGAGGAAAATATCCGTCAGACGCTTCATTTCTGTGACCAAGAATAATGAGAACAACAGGTAGTTTCAAGCTAATTAAAAAGTGAAATTTTCTTTTCTTTAAAAAAAAAAAAAAAATCAAAATATCGCTCCTCAGCACCACCAATTAGAAAATGATATCACACATATTCAGTATAATCACCAGTGCATTTTTATAAGCCTTATACTTGCAAGCGCATACACACTCTATGCACCGTGAAGCAGTCACAGTACATAAACGTCACTCTCTCTCCTATTGGCTTGAGTTGAATTCTCTGGAGAATATCCTGCTGCGTTCTCACATCAGCGTACTCGGACTTGCAGCGGAAAGAATACTAGGGGGCCTGGCAGGAGAAACTCTGGCTGTTTGCGTTCAAACGTACAGCTCTTCCTGAAAATATCAGGAGTTTTTCTGCAAGTGTGAAAGCCCTAATAGTCAACTGAATATTCAACTGACAAGTGGGACCAGTATTTGTATTCATTTCCCCTTTGTTGAGTGTACCAGAGTGCACTGATTAAGGCAACAAGCTCTAAAATCAACAAACTAGTTAATGTACTGCATTCTTTCTTATCCACAAGACAAAATGAGAGTCTCGCAAAAATAATCGTCAAAAGAAGCAAAGAGTTTATCTCTAAACTTACCTTGTTGGTCAGGGTCTGCGTTACGGGACACAATGGCACTGATAGCAGGGAAAGTGATGCTAGACATGGCTGCAACAGCTCCAGCAGCCCACATCATCCTGCAAACAACAACGCTCATTAGTCAAAGATACAAAACACTATTAACCTTCATTAAGCCGGCTCGATTACCTACATTAAATAACTTGATGTCATCAAACTGCAACTAAACAACAAGCTGCTGTAACGTATTTAAAGTCCAAAATGTCAAGCTCATTTAGAAGAATACAGCCAATATTATATATATATATTTATATTTACAAAACATTGTAAATGATGAGTTGTTTATGTCCATGATGAGTTTTCGGAGCTGTCCCTGTCCTTAAAGGTAGAGAAGCTTGGTGCAATGGACGCTGTCTTTATTTATCTTTTGTCTGAGATCATGAAAAAAAAGGGACCTTGATGTAATGCAGCCAACTTGACCTTTATCTAACTTAATTCTCAGGTATTGATCACAGCGAGAGAGGAGCACCGAGCAGACGTGTTGTGAATGTTTTCTTAAGAATCAATAGATATTATAGTCCCTCTGCCTCCGGGCCAAAACAACAAGAGAGACAGGAGGAAGTGTTTTTTCACCACGAGGGAAATTAAACTCAGAGGGTGACCCCACCTTTTTTTTTGGATATCATCTTTTGTCATATTTTCAGGTTTCAACTGAGTGACACTAAGTATCATTAATCATGATCAGACACTCAAAAGTTTTTCAAAGAGAATTTTTTTTAATTTTATTTTTTTTAAAGGTAGTAAATCTGAAGCTGAAATTTAAAATGCAGCAAAACATCTGCTGGTTTTTATAACTGCACACTAAAATCCATTCAAGCATTTACATCAGTCAAACAATCATTTAGGTTACAAAACGATATTGATGCCTTTGATGAAGTTAGTTATCCCACAGCAGCGTCACCAACAAGCTGGAGGCAGTGATATTGATTAAGGCTATGCTGCCCTCTGATGGTTGGCCAGGGCATTACAACAACGGTGGACCATAACATATAACTCACTAAAAATTAAAAGAGTGCATGGATGGACGGGGATTTAGCCATGACCACATAGGGTTTTATGTAATTTACATTTTTTATATTCTTTCTAAAGAGTTGTGTTAGTATCAGCCTGTGCTTAAGGTTCTTTGAAACCAAAATAAAGTGAAAGGAAACATTCTCGCATATTTTGAACTTCACAAACCTCTGTCATAGGTGGTAAAACATTAATCTTGAAAGGTTGTATAAAGAAAAGTATAAATATGCTGTATCTTTTCATGCCCAAGTTAAACATTTGCCATTTCACTGAGGTTATACGAGCCACAATGATCTAATTCACAGGCATATGACAATGTTTCTCACACTGCTGCAGGAAATGCTTAGTCATGCAAGACAAACTTCCGTCTGACACTGAATTATATTTACTTTGAGATTACATGTCCCTGCATCACTGATATCTATTTGTGAAGCTTCATCATTTTAACATTAGCTGAACAGGTGGTGCCATCAGGTGCATGGGAGGTTTGAATTCTTCCATCAAGAATCAAAAAAGTGGGACTAAAAACCCCTTTTCTTAATCTGGTGTGTGTTTGTGTGTGTGTACGTGTGTTTGTGTGAAACCAGGTGTGGATGTTACTAACCAGGGCTGGGAGCCGAAGCCGTACCACGCCAGCTGGAGGATCTGGAAGCCGAGGCCGAGCAGGATTGTGTTCTTATTCCCTATTGAGCGCATCAGGATCCCCAGAACCACCGTCTGTTCAAACACAGTACAGAGGTCATACAAGAGAACGGAAAATAAATGAGAAGATGTTTGTTTGTTTGTCTTTTCAAATTCTTCATGAGCAGGGACTCTGACTGAGCTAACTTATATGCAACACTATTTTGAACTGGAAACAATGATTTATTATTGTGATTAAACCAAACAACTTTAGTTTTGAGCAGCATGAAGACCCTAAGCATATCTCTCTTTTTTATTTTTGAGGCTAGTAGTAGGAATAGCAGAGTAACCTGCAATTTCCACTTGGACCATTCCCTCAGCGTCACCGTTTTGCTCTGTCCTACAGTGCCCGCCCTACCCTACTGGGATCGTTCCTGGAGCACGAGCGCAGCATAGCGCAGCCATGAGCAGCTGTATACACGCCGCACTCACGGGTTCACAAGATTTAGATTTAAGATTTCAAGAAGGAATAAAAAGAAAAACCTCCAAACAACATGTTGCTTTGTCTTTCTGAGGTTGATTTGCAGTGAAATTCTTTTTCCACCACTATCTGACATTATTCCGAAGTCTCTCGCTGTCGACTTCTTGTTTGTGACCTTACCCTCATTCATGTCATAAGCGCCACCGTGAGGAGTCATGAAGTGATGACGTGGTGAGTCAAATCTGTTTATGGTGCTGTTTTTCTTGTCTCTAATTCATATATGTTACAATACAATATTCAGCACCAGGATTTAAAAAATTGCATCACACGGGTCAATATAAAGTTATAATGTTGCATCAATATTTTTTTACACCCTACTGCGCACACACTCAAAGAAACAAAACAATTCTAACAGAGATTTGTCCTCTAAAGCTCCTCCTGATTTTTGTACCCTTTATTTTCCCTGTTAAATGTTCTGTTCCCATTTAAAGTGTGGCTTTGAAAGCTTTCTGAGGTACACAAACGATTTCAAATGAACAACTTGGGCTTTGGGAAATCAAAGGGTTATCTTTGAAGCCTCTATATAACATGTCATTTTACAGCATATGTGTGAGTGTGTGTTCTTTTAAGTACCTGAGCTAATATTGAGAGGATCCCCACCACAGCGATAAAGGCAGCCACTGTCTCTGATGAAAAACGTATGACCTGAGGGTGAGAGAGCATTAAGATAACACAGGTTAAGACAAGACCAGACGAGCAAAGACAACCATGTTCCCCAAACACAAAGTCTTCACCCAGTTGAACACAAAGAAAGAAGGTGGTTCATTTGTAGCCTTTTATAGAAAGATGATGTTTACTGCAGGATCTTGGAACAACAATAAGTGCTTTTCCTTTCCCCCCCTTGTTATTCTCTGGTGTATTCAGTTCAGATGTACAGCAGGAGTAGGGCAGCTGGTGCGAGGTGCATGTAATTTATGACAATGAATGTGGAGAGAGATATAGGATACCGCAACGTCAGCAGAAAGGTGTGTAGAGTAATGTTAGCTCCTACGCTCCAGAAATACTCTCCAGTCTTTTTTCAACGACGACAGGAGGGGAGCAGGACACTGTGCGTTTGTGTGACAAACTCGCCAGACTGGTTCTTCTAACACTGTTTACCCAAACTGTGCAGTCCTCTCTTTAAGCAGCTCGGATGAGGAGATCACACCTTGTCAGGCTTTATCTCCTGAGCCATAGCTGTCACCTTAACGATTAAGTGTCATGAGTGTTCATTTTCTTCCTACTTGTGTTTTAAAATGCATTTGGCATTTTGCTGAGACTCAGTTTAAAAAGCTGCTCAGCACACATGCCGATCCCATCTCTGAGCCGTGGAGATGAGAATGTTTGGCTAGTTTACACAAGTTTCCCAGTATTGAGATAATTATCCGAGTCCCCTTAGAATTTCAGTCTCTCTTTGGCCCCACAAATGATATAATAGAATACAAAAATCACAACTTGTATCGTCCTTAATAAATCAATTTCACCAAAAAAGGGCAATGTCACTGACTAGATCTACAGTGAAAAGGGCTGTTGGTGTTTAGTGTGGATAGTAGGTACCCCTACATGTGGTCATAAATATGCATTTTTACGTGTATGATGCAGTAATATTAGTGGCCTTTGTGTATAAACGTGCAGGCAGGGAGAGCCGTGTGTTACCTGTCTGAGATAGAGGAAGAAACTGGAGTACTGTCCGGCCTCTGGGAGGTAGGAGAGAAACACTGTAATACAGATGAGGAGCACTGTGGAGTCCTGGCCCACCTTACGCAGAGACTGACAAACAGAAGAGGAAGACAACATTGAGCTTGTTTAACATTTGAATCATTAGGGAAAGTTCACAAAACAAGTTAAACTTCTAGCTATAAACAGTAGGAATATTTCACCTGTTGATGATGTCATGTAAGCAGATTGAAGCTTTGATTTGAAAATACTTAAAGCTGCAGTAGGCAACACTTGCTTTATTAGAATCTGGTATAAGTGACGATTCTGTCATTAAATATCATGAACATCATTAAAGTGAAACATCGTCTGATGTCTGACCTGTGAGTCCCCAACACTACGAATTTCTTCATTTTATTTTTAAATCACCAGAGCTGAATTAGACAACCAATCACTTTTGGCTGACACATAACTAGCCAATCTCACCAGGCTCTATTTGAACGTTCATCATCAAGCTTCTATGTTACTTATGTCTGCGGCTCACTCTCTCACTCTCTCTCCTTCTCCTCGCCCAGGAGGTTCTGGGAACACAACGAATGTGCGCCACAAAGCAGCTGCTACTTTTTGAACCTTTTTACAGGATCCAGATTGATCAGCTGTCAGCGTTTTCCGCCCTCTTGAGTCGGACAGATATAGCCAAGTGGAATAGACAGTTTGCAGTGACAACGGTTAGAGTGCATCATTTGGTAGGCGGGGCTTAGCAGCGTAATATTACATATCACAAACACATATATATATATATATATATATATATATATATATTCACATTTTCTGCTTGTTGTTCGTCATTGTTACAGTATGTCTGTTTATTCTCGTTACACATTATTTTCTGTATCTATTTGATGTGTTGTTTTTTTATATGGCGACATTTTAAGTTAATTTAGGTGTAAGCTTCAAACAAGCTCTTCAAGTTTTCTGCTTCTTCCAGCACTCTATATTGTCTTTTTGTTATTTCTATAAATAATTTCTGGACAGGTTTATTTTTCAGGCCTGTCTTAAAAAAATATTTAAATATCTTTTAAAAAAAAGTATTGAAGCGCCCATATGTGTGTAAAAGCATTTTTGATTGCTGTTATAATTTCCCCTCCTAATCGTACTGGTCATTCACATATGTTTATTTTTTTCAAACATGTCTTCAATCCAGCAGACGGAGAACTAAGTTACTAAGTCTGCCAAAGTTTTAGATTTGAATCAGCCTGCTGGCCACTACCGTTAAACGTTTTGGCACAACAACTCTGTTACTAAATATAAAATGATTTTTTGATGGTTGGTATAAACAGAGATCAAGTTAACAGAATGTTTTCACTTTCAATGCAGACTTGTTTCACTGCTGTGCAGTAAAAGTGCACAGGACACCATGAAAACACTCTGGTTGTGGCAACCGAATGAAAACAAAACGTCTGACCACACCCAAACCTTTAAGACTATAAGTAATGCTTGATGTTATCAGGGATGAAATATGGGCGCAAACATTTAATGAGAACGATTTTAACGGTCTCCATTGCAGATATGCAAATGTTAGAAAAAAGGAGGGAACATATCTGATCATATCTACATTCACACACATTCTCAGACTATCATCCAAAAGCTACAACAATGCTCTCTTTCTAAAAATGTTCCATTATAAATAATGAAATCTTGTAAAGGATCAGTGTGGTGCTGTGCAGTCTGAGGTGATGTTTCAAATCAAGAAAAGTCTTGAGATTTTTCTGAAAAATCAAAAATATAGTAGAAAAATGTGAAACTATCAACTGGCAGTTTGAAAACAAACCTCAGGATGATACTGGGTTACACTTGACTGAAAAATAAATGATGTGTTGTCTTGTCACTCACAGCGAAGGGGTCTGCCTGCTCCCATGAGATGGGCGCTCCCCATGACGCTGGCCTCATCTTCTCTGGCAGGGACTCCGGTACGGCCACCAGAATGAAGCAGATGTCGAGCAGGGCGATGGCTGTGGCCAGGATCACCACCAAGGTGTCACCGTAAGTCACAGACAGGTACGCTCCAATGGCCGGACTGGTGACCAGGCTGGCTGCAAAGGTAGCTGATACCTGGAGGAGAGGAGAAGAGTACATGAGTGATCGGTCCGTTCATGCAGTTATCTGTTTTTTAAAGTGATACAGGCTTCTCTATCAAAAGCCTCCCTGATTACATCATCATTCTGGAGGACTTTGTTCTAGTCGACCATCTGCTTACCAAACCGTATGCTGTGCTCCTCTCATGCTCCTGCGTGATATCTGCCACATAGGCAAAGATCACAGAGAAGGTAACGGCAAAGACGCCCGACATGGAGATGACCGCAAAGTACCACCTGAAAGAAAAAAAAAAAAAGAGTTTGGCTTAACCCTAACAACTCAAGCTACATCATACGATTCTGAGGTTTATAATTGTGTTCACTGTTTCTTTTAGGGTATAATTCTATTCTTTTGTGTTTTGTTTAATTATTTTATACAGTCCGTACCTTTACTGAACTACATTTATAGTATGATTAGGCTATTTCATTGGACTACTGTCCTAATCCCACGATACAAGCACGAGGGGACAATCGGTTAAGTGACAGAATTACAGATGGTAGGTGGTAACATGCCCTCTTTCAGCTAGTTACGACTGGTCGACCGTGCTAACAAGTTAGCAACCGGCGGACTGGTTGTATGTCGAACGGTGTAAAACATGGAGAACTTTAAATTTCTGTACATTTCATACATACTCTACACTTCATAGACTTCTGCTATGTGATGCATTTATCCTGTTTGACCTCACATACAAAGCCAGGTGCAGAGTTAATCAATACCCAACCACATTTCCTGGGTGTGTTAGTCCCACTTCCAGAAATTCAAGTCATTAAATTTTTGACATGTTTACATGAATCATAAAAGGCATTAGATGGACTTTTTCTAACGGCCTGTAAACATACTCAGTGTTTGAGCCAGCAGAGGACAAGACTTCACAAAAAGACTGAACAGCTGCTGTGTGTGTTTTCCACTCACCATGGGCTGATCTTCATCAGAGGAATGGGTGCACACGTGAAGAAGACCGTTAGCAGCAAGAAGGACTTGCGTCCCCATACGTCTGAGAGAGCTCCGATCAGCGGAGCACTCAGAAATGATAATAGGCCCTGGAAAAGATGGAGGATGAAACGGATGATTAACAAAGATAGACGGATAGATAGATAGATACTTTATTGATCCCCTGGGAAATTCAAAGCATCCAGTCGCAGTTTAAAAAGACAAACACAATATAAAACATTTAGATGTGGGATGAAGGATGAATCAGATCCTAAAGTGTGTAAGTGGTTTGTTTGATCGAGTTAACATATTCACATGTACTAAACTCTGGCAGCACAGAAAGATTTTATCACGGCTGGGTTGAAAGATTGTGATGTACAAACCATTTATTTGATGCATGATTTTACTTGAATGTCTAACAAAGGTAAAAAAGCATACCAGCCACACATGAAAAACTACATTTACATTTGAAATTGAGCTTGTCCTCGAAAGCCAAACTGACCTCATGAGGACTGTTATCTTAAAAACTATTTGTTTACAATTATTTCCCACTGTTTCCACTATTCTTCTGCTCGCACATTCAATGGATATAGATGTAGTACATTTTTACCTAGAGTCTGAGAAAAAAACAAGATAGCACCCATGGCCTGCTGGTGTGCGGTGCTTGTTTAAAATTCAGTAACAAGTGGAGATACTGATAAACAAATTAATCGCCCTTCAACACAGATGATTTATACAGTTTTTATGTTAACGTCATTTGTGTTATTACAACAGTTCTGTTTAGAGTTTCATGCTTTTAACCGATAATAATTCAACACTATAACAGCCATTATAGAAGATCTAGAATAATAACAAGCAGTCGCTCCATCTATTTTAGAAACACTTTCGTCAGGGTCAAAAGGGCTGTCGAGGTGCACTTCAACATGACGGTTGCTTCTGTGAGTTATTCTGTGGCCACCTGGACAACTGGCTATATTTACTGGACAGCTTGCAGGTGTTAGCATGTCATTGTTTAAGAGTCGGGCAGTGTGAACAAGAGCACACACGCTCAGCAAAAAATAAATCCACAAACAAAAGTGAGTCAAAGTTGCAGTGCTGAAGAAGAACGTTAGTTTAAGTGTTGCACTAAAAAGCCAAAACAACACGGCTGCCGGCATGTTTACCTCAGCGGCTTTATGGGATGAGTCAAACAAATACATTGAATATGTCATTTATCCAGTACCAAGGACACAAACTGCAGGGTTACACATACAAACTCCTCCACGCACAAAGTTGTTTTCCCAATAAATCACATATTAGAGTGGTACATTTCAAACATACAGATACTGCTTTCTATTGAGACACACTGTTAATAAAACACTAGAGATAACCTGTGAACAATCAGGCCCCACTGTTTTGCCGCTTTGCATGTGTGACTGTTATATTGCCCTCCATAGAAATAAAATATGGCGCTCATTTATTCTGTTTGTATGTTCTGATGTCTTACCTTGACGCCATGGATGAGCCCATTCATCAGGAATGTGTGTTGGGGGAATGTCTGGTGTAATACCTGGAGAACAAACACAGATAGCACCAGATGAAACCACATTATTCACAAAGTCAGCATCACATCTCAAACAATCACCGACAGTTGTTGATGCACTCTGCAGAGTTAAGAGTTCAGCCAGAGAGCAAAGCAAGTGTGACGCCATTTAGACTAATAATCTACACCATCAGTGCCAAATGATGAGATGAAGAAATAAAGAAAATAAACCATAAATTCAATCATTGGAGTCTATGGAAGAAGATTCGACACATGTTCAATGTAAGACAATTGTATATTTATATATACATCTACGGTACATGAAAAACATAGAACAAAAGAAAGCCAGGTGTACTGATGAGCCATTTTATAAACATCAAGAAAAAGATTGATAGAATGTGCAATAGTTTCCCTGGTCAAAACATTAAGTATGAAGTAGAGTCAGACCGATTAATCAGCAAGCCGATAATATCAGCCGATTTTAGCATATCCATCCAGTGACTATCAGTATCGGCTACTTTTATCTCAGATATGCGCTGATATAACTACGTTTATTCACCAGTCAATAGCATTTAATTTGAGTTTCATTGTATTACACTAGAAGAACTTTTTCACCAGCAGAGAGCGTTTACTGGATAACAACGAAAATCATCACTCTCCAGAGTGTCAAGCGGTGATGCATGTACATGTACATTGCATTTGAGGGATTAACACGTGTATATCTATATCTTTATTTATATCTGCAGATCGAAGATAACGGCCAAAATATCGGTATCGGACACAAAAAACATCATATCGGTCAGGCCCTAGTGTGTAGCAGGACTACTTAGTTAAAAAGCTGGTGCATGGTGAACTTCATTTTGTGGAAATCTGGGGCCAGTAGCAAAATGTTAAAATTGTTAAGTTGATCAAAAGGAACAAAAACAATCTGAAAAGTTTGCCTAAAGGGCAAAAGGCATTTCAGCTTCCCACAGTCGTATATAATTACAAACATGGCGAGTAGAAACCAAAATGTGAAGCTATGTGAGCCATAATGATACTCATCAGAGCTGTGTATCAGGCGTATCCAGTGTTTAGTATAACTGTCAACATGGTGGGGGGAGCACGGTCTACTTTGTCCACATCGAGCGTGCACTGACACGGTAATGGTGCAGGCTCACTGTAATGCATTTAATGCAGACTGCCATGTAAGGACAAAACGAATACACCCAGCGTAATACAAGCCTTTATAATGGAGCGCACTATGCAGTACCACCAACATGTTACACAACAACAGGAACAGTATGAAGTGCTACATCAAAAATGCAAATAAAGTCATCAAAAATCTAGTAAGGAAGCATCTACAGGTTTTAATGTGAAGTGAAATAAAACATTTCATTGTGAGACCTTTATTTCAGCTTCATCACCCAGCCCTAAAAGAGAATCATTAAACTGGCTCCTTCTAATCTGTAACTAGTCAAATCAACTGTTTGGACAACCTCCTTATATGGATACTCAGGGTCAAATTCAAGTTTGACATTTTAGAGTCCTGTTATCACTTCTGACATGTTACAAGGGGGGGTGAAGAAGACAAAAGATGGTGTTGACATATACCCCCCCTTTTTTTTTTTTTTTTTAAAGGTTTCAAGTAACCTATACTATCAAAAGTTTTGATATCATTGTTGATCCGAGTCGTTATTTATAGCACTATCAATCCTTTTCTATTTGTTGGTGGAAAGATGAGGCAAAAAACTAAATGATATATTTAACAGAACTGGTCATATTTTATATTACAGAGAACACAAACAAATGTCTCCTCCAAACAACTAGAGACTGTAGAGAGTGGGTAGAGTCAGAATGAGTGGGGAATGACATACGGGAAAGGAACCAAAGGTCAGATTTGAACCCAGGCTGTCCGCTTCGAGGACTACAGCCTCCGTACATTGAGCGAGTGAACTAACCACTATGCCACTGGTGTGCCCAGACAACTGTATTGATTCAAATGTCTAACCAAAATTTGAAATTTCTTGAACAGAAATTGAATTGAACACATCATGATGACATCGTTTTAACCTTCACCTAATAGTCATCTTCCTGATCCTCAAACACATCATTTAATAGTAATAATAATGCATTTTATTTATAAGCGCTTTTAAAAACTCAAAGACACTTTACAATGGTTAAAACATAAAGAATAGCACAGAAGGACAGACTAACGGATGGGGTCGAGAGTACTGGTGGAGGACTTCATGCTAGAGGTGATGATGGATAGTTCATTTGGGAAAACAGGGGAAAACTGAGACAGAGGTTGGGTGATGAGGCGAGAGGATGCGGGTAGGGGTGAAGAGGGGACAGTGGGAGTGTTGAAGCTTCAATTTTTGATTGAAAGAATGAAAGAAAAGCGTTGCATTTATCAGCTGTGAAGGAGGGAGAGGTGTTGTCACTGGGTTTGAGGAGTTTGTTTATTGTAGAGAAGAGAGCCTTGGGGTTGGATGAGCCTGAGTGGATGAGGGGTGAGTAATAGGTGGACCGGGTTACGCTGAGAGCTTCCATGTATTGTTTGAGGTAGTCAGAGTATGATTGGAAGTGAACTGTTAAACCGGTTTTCTTGTGGAGTCTTTCAAGCTGGCGTAACTTACGGGTTTTCATTTTATGGAGTTCGGGAGTGTACCAGGGTGCAGAGTGTGTGAATGAGACAGTTTTAGTTTTGATGGGAGCCAGTTGATCCAGACAGAAGGAGAGTGTGTTGTTATAGTAGGTGATGAGTTCAGAGGAGTTATTAAATTGGGGGGAGGGGAGGAAGAGATTTTTCTGGTAATAGAGGCTGAGAGAGCTGAGGGGTCGACTGATTTTATGTTTCTGAAGGAGATCTTTCTTTTTTGTTTTGGAGTGGGAAGAGGGATGAGAATGTCCATGTTTATAGCCAGATGGTCGGAGATGTTGAGGTTGAGACTTGACAGTTGATGGGTTGTGAGACCAGTGGAGCAGACCAAGTCCAGAATGTGGCCGCGGCTGTGAGTGGGGAAGTTGACATGCTGTGTGAAGTTGAGGCAGTGAAGAAGGTCCAGGAATTCTTGGGCAGTTTTACATTGAGTGTCGTCGACGTGGAAGTTAAAATCCCCAAGGAGCAGAACAGAAGTTGAGATGGAGCAGAGTTGGGTCAGAAAGTCATGAAAATCACTGAAAAAAGAAGGGTCCTGTGGGTGTGGTTTGGTTTAGTGAGAAATAGTCCAAGGGTTTTTGCCAGGTTTCGGTGAGACATAGGAAGTCCAGGTTGGTGTCGGTTATAAAGTCATGGAGAATGAGGCTTTTATTGTTGAGGGAGCGAGTATTCAGCAAGGCCAGTTTCAGGTTATGATGTGGTGTTATACGGAGTGAAGGGTGAGAGAGTGGCTGACAGGGGATGGTTGACAAATTTGAAAAATAGACAGATTTAGTGATTTTGTTTTTATTTGGATGCCTTCTTGTAATGAGTTTCTATTGCAGACAATGTCAGTGAATGTGGGAACGAGGGATGAGGCCAGTGGGGAGAACTGGGAGGATGGAGGAGCAGACCTTTGGACGGTAGGGTGGGCTGGTGGGGGAAACAGTTGGGTGTGCTGGAACCATAGAGGAAGATTGGGAATTGGCTGTATTGATGTCGCCATTTAGTCAGTTGTATGGCGTGTACTGTACTGTGTGTTGGATGTTTGTAGTGAGGAGGTGTGAGCCAGCTTTGTTTGGGTGAAGTCCGTCAGCTTTAAAAAGAGAGTAGTAGTAGTAGTCAATGAAGGCCACATCGTGAGCCCTGCAGGTGGACTGCAGCCAGTGGTGGAGGTAGAGGGTTCTGCTGAAACGAGCGGCGTTGGACAGAGGCGCAGTGGGTCCGGAGATGAAAATGAATTTACCAGTTTGTATTAAGAGCTTGAAAAGTTGGTTGAAGTGCTCTTTGGTCAGTTCAGATAGTTGTTGAGAAGTGTCGTTTGTGCCCACATGAATGATAAGGCGAGTGATGGTGGTGGGAAGAGAGAGCAGAGTCTTCCGGAGCCTTTCTAAAATGACGGGGACAGTAGCACCAGGGAGGCAGAGAGTGGTGGCATTGAAAAACCGTACATTCTTTATTATGGAGTCGCCGATTATCAGAGTCGTAGGTGAGAAAAGTGGACGAGGGGGTGAAGCCTGAGTGCCGACAGTGCAAACCCGTGCGTGTCTGGTGACGTCAGGGCAGAGTGGACTCACCGGCTGAGGAGGCGCGGTCAGGGCAGGTGAACGTTCCGGTGAAGGGTTGTCCTACGGAGACAGCAGCAGGAGCGGCAACAGGTGAAGATGACGCCGCAGAGGATGGAGAGGAGAGTGGCAGAACAGGTGGAGAAGAGGCAGAGGTAGCATCGTCTTTTACAGGGGATGTGGCAGGAGCTGGGATGTTCGGGGAAAAGGAGGCAGCGGCAGCGACGGTTGCATCAGAGGCAGGCTTAGCAGACTCAGGTGTGCAGCTGACAGGATTGGTGGGGGCTCGGACAGACACCGAAGAGGTCCCATTAACCTCACCCAGATCATCGTCCTGCAGTGCCGAGTAATGATTTGTGAGGAGAAGCGGCGGGGGAGACCCAGATAGTCTCCCACTGCGTTTTCCACTGCTCACCAAAACCTCGGCCCAGGACTCCCGAGGGTTTGGGGGTCGAGCAGGAGGAGTGTCAGGGCCTTAAAGGATCCCACAGCAAGGTATCTGAGATATCGGAGTGCATAGCCGTGATCCTCTTAGACTGAGAGGCTGCCAAGTCGATGTAGCTGGAAAGCATCAGGTCCTTCTTCCGAAGCTCCTCGGAAAGCCTGCGGATATTCTCTTTAAGGTTGGTAACCTCTCCTCTAGTGCGTGAGAGTGTCAGGCAGCCTTTACAACAAACAGTGTCCATGTTGGGGAGGGGAGATGGGGGGAGATGTTAGCAGCCCTGCTAGCGAGTTGGATCCGACGCTAAAAACAATTAGCCGGTGCTAGCAGCCGTAGGCTACCGTTTGATTGTCACTAGTATGTTCAAAGTGTAACTTGTGTCAAAAGAAGACAAAAAGAACGCAGATTTGTCCGCGGTGGTCGCCTTTGGTCAAAACAAAAAACACTCAGTGATCAGGACATTTAGTGAGCTAACTAGCTTTCAACACAGAGTTCAACATTGGATTACTGATTTTAACTAACAGGACCTCATACAAGGTTTGGGTTGATTTTCCCACGACTGCTTTTAGTGAGGGAGGAGGAGGATGAAGAGGTGGAGGAGGAAGAGGATTTTTTTCTGCAACAGCAGCAGGCAGAGTTGGCAGACTTTTAACCCAAAGACAGGCTGCACTTTGGTTTAATCAGATTCACAATGCTGATGTGCTTGTTGGCTGACAATTCATTTTATTTGAAACTTAATGAGACATCAACGTATATTTCTGCAGCAGTGATATGATTTAAATGACCAGACTCTACTCCAGATATAACATTACGTTACAGGACTCAAGAGACTCGATAGCAGTATCAATAAGCTGATCCTTAAGGAGCCGGGTTTCTACCCTCATTCTTAGTTACAGATGAATTCAATACTCCAACTTGATTGGGTGATTTCTTTAACCTGTTAAAAACTCTGCAAGTCTGGCTGTTTAACAATGGTATAAACTGAAAGAATACATGTTCAACCTGAACAGAGCAGAAGGAAGCAGACTGTAGCCACAAACACTCAAGTGTTAAATTCAAATCTGACATTAAGGAACTGGTTCCATTTGGCATCCGGGAGTAGGGGAGGGAATCGCAGGGTAACTCATGAGAAGATATGATATGTCATGATACAGCGATTCTGTCAAATGTGACAATATGCAGGACAATCATATAATGATACAAAAGTGTCTGGTGAAGCAAATGGAAATCGGTAAAGGGCATCGTTTAAAAAAAAAATGGATAAATCAATATTTGATCATTACAACACAAGTCAGGATAAAGACGTATTGCTGTATTGATCTGTTGTCCCATCCATGTGGGGGAGTAAAATGATCTTTGTTGCCACAACTACAGCCGTAACACATCAGTGACATCCGTCAGATGGGTTTTGAATGACCAATCATCTTACTGAGACACTGCTCTGTTATCAAACGACATTTCAGAAAGGAAAGTTCTCAGCGAGTGCATCCTGTTTAATTTATTCAAGCCACTTTTTGGTGAATTTACATTTATTTGAATTTAAAAGTCAAACATAGAAGAGAGAAAGAGAGAGAGAGGGGGGATCGAGAAAGAAGAAAGAATGCAGAAACTGATTTACATTAAAAAAAAAAAAATCAGAAAAAAAAGTGTATCTTGATGAATGCTATATTTAAAAGATTTCAACCCGCCTCTCTCCAAAAAGAAAACAACCCATACAAATAGAGAATTCCTACAGTTTTTTAAATCCTGCTTTCTTTACTAATGCTGCCATGCATATAAAAAAAACCCATAGGAAAGTATTTCAGGATACTTAGGCAGACACTGTATTCCGTAAAGGCCTTATCTTTGTCCAAAAGGCTGATTCACATTTAAAATCGTTGGGATGTTCAGTTCAAAGTCTATAACGTCAGTGTGCAGACAGTACAGAGTGCAAGTGTCACTGACATGGAGCAGGAACATGGAGCCCGACAGAGACTGAACCACAGGATCTGGATATTGTTTACGGGTATCGTTAAGCTTATGGCATGGCTAAGAAGAATAGCCCCTCGTCCTCTGGGAATCAGTTACCCAACACGCACAGACTGTGAATGCTCAGAGAGGACTGTTGCTGCTGGATACTAATGAAGCAGTGCTCATTGGGAGCAGTGAAGCAGTCCCTCTCATCTTCAGGCGCCCTCTGATTAGTCCAAAATGCAAATCCTGTCTCCGCCCAGGGATCTTGACGGCAACACCCCCCCCCCCTCCATCCTCCCCCCAGTAATTAATGCTTCACAGTTACACATACAACCACCTCTTCAAACAAGACACTGCTGAGAAGCATACACTGCTTAAGCCTGTCTGGTTTCCACCATGTGGCTCACAGATGTTTGCTCGTCATTTGTTTGAGATACCAGTTCCATCAGACTGATATTCACACTGGTAGGAAAACATGTGTTTATCAAGATTAAATGGAGGGGAATACAACAAATACAGAACGTGGCTGAAAAAAGCCAGAAGTGGAAACTATTAATACACAATCCCTGCTGTTAAGTTCTAAAGCATCTTAATGAGTCATCTCAGCATCTTGCTAAAAAAATGTGATCTGTTTTCAAGGGAGAAGTTGTGTTTTCTTAGGTCTGATGCTATCACTTTGAAATGACAAAAACTCAAATGATGTTCGAAGTTGTCTGAAGCAAATGCCAAAACCACCCTTTTCTGCCGTGCACTGAGGTGACTGTGTTGCGTTCCCCTGGCAGGCATCTGATGCTGTGGTCGACAACGCAAACCAGTGACCCCCCCCCCCCCCATAAGCCGTTTACACAAAGAACTGGTGCGCAAACAATGCAACTGTTTGATTGCTCTTTTAGTTTAGTTTATCAGGGTCCCCTCCCCCCCATTAGCCGCGGCTTTTCATATTTCTCAGCCCTGTTAGCACTTGGCACAACATCTGCCAACACTTACAAAAAAAAAAAAAAAAAAAAAAGAACTGCGTCACACAGAACCTCGCTCATTTGATTAGGAATGAAATCAGCCTTGGACACTGGAGGGCCTTGTGTGGTTTCAGTCAATGGAAAAATGACACTCATTGGCTGGGTTTACACCGAAGAGAGGTGTGGGCGTTTGAATATATTACAAACCGTTATGTCTGTTTACATAACAGTGTTGTGTGTATCAGGGCTTACCGCGAGCATCGGGGTGGTAAGGAGACCCCATGCAAAGAACTCCAGGAAGATGACCACCACAGCATGGTAAACACTGGGCTCGCCGATTCCCTGAGGCTGCATGGAGAGAGAGAAACACAAAGAGATAATGATGTAAATAGCTGAGGAGCTACAAAGATTTGAACACGCATCAAAGTGCCTCTTAATGGTAACACATTAACAGATCGAAGTTGAAACGAGAATCTATTTTTAAAGGCATGTGTGTAATGACCCAGAGGCTCTACATCACCTGAGCCTGTGGGACAGTCCGCAGTAAGGTTATTTCTCTTACCCAACTGTGACACATTTATAACTTGCTAATACAGTGCTGAATGTAGAATGGTGTTCAATAAGACAACAATCAACTAATATAAATACATATTAATGACCTGTTTTTTATACTCCCTCCACATAAATATAGAAATCTACTCACAGGTCACACTCACTAGAGATAAACATAACAATGAGTAGATTTACATCCACACATCATTTGATTGCTGTAAATAAACAGAGGGAAATATTTGAGTAAGGCATTTGCATTATTCATCGTCACTCCCTTAGGGTTACTTTCCAAGATGGCTACTAGTAAAAATCTGTATCACTGACACAGATAGGAGACATTTTTACTGAGAACTTGATCACTAAATATAACTATAAACTTTAATCTGATGGTGGTTGTTGGCCTCTTTTCCGCCGTTTTACTGCTTCATACTTTCTTTTCTACGACTCGTGATTTGTTGTGTTGCACCGTAGATAAAATCCCCCAAACAAAATGTGACTAATCTGCCTACATGCTGAGACTAATTTAAAAGCAGGCAAACACTGTGGCTCTATTAATCCAGTCATACTTACCCTAATTACAACATTTTGAAGAGGTGACAACAAGGTTAAGCTGTTTACATCATCTGTAGGATTACTTTAATTGCCCTTACTCTGATAACATATTACTTTTGTGGAGAGCAAGTAAAAGCCACAAGGTATACCTTTTATACTCCAGTGTGAAAGTTATGCTTGTAACTCAAACAGAAACTGAACAGTTTAACTCAAACTCTGTCTCATAATGTGCTGGGTCACTCTTAATCCAAAAATACAAGCATAATGAAGAAAACACAAATAGATATTATTTAAATAAAAATACAACTGAAGCACAGTTAAATCTATACAAGAATGAATGAGGAGAGAAATGTGTTGACGTGAGCGTGGATGTGAAGCAGGTACTCTCTCAAATCAACGTGGTGCAACAAATCTGGAGAGTGAAATGTAGGCCAGCCAGAGCCACCTTAACAGAGTGCTAGTTCACACTCTGATGTGGATTGTCACTTCACTACATGGTGATGGTGAGAGCATCACATCACAGAAAACTTGTCGACAAATTTATATGCGACAGCAAATCTGTGGAAACATCCTCCCTTCTATGAGAAGTCAAGGATCACACCACCTGCTTTGACGTAAAATGAGGAACTGTTTGTAACAGCCTCAGCCCCTATATGGATGTTGCAACTTCCTCTTTCTTGTATGAATGACCTGATACGTCTATATATATGGATTTCATATTTCGCTTTTACCAGAAGGGCATCTAAGCCTATTAGAGTCTCTGATTGGATGTTGAGAGGGAAGCCTTAATGGCTAAGTGGTTAGACCTCGCCACAGTAATTTAAGCAATACAAAAACAATTTTCTGAAATAAGAGCCTAATTGAAAAAAGAGCTGGATCACGTAAAGTGTATGAAATATTAAGAGACACAACTTAGTCATCGGAATCATTATAGGGGCAATACTGAGGAGAAGGATCAGTTTCTGGTTCCCTTACTTATTATTCCAAACCTTTGTGTCTTCATACATATCAGGCATGTTTAACATTGCTTCCCAAACAATGACATAACCAGCACCAGTGCCTCATTGTATTTATAACAATCCGAGCCTTCACTGTTTGCTTACAGCCTAATTAGGAGCCATCATCACTTCAACCATCGCAGGGATCCTAAACACCAGAATCCCTGATGTTTTAGTCAATTGAATTAGATTGTTGCATCCAGTAAAGGGCATATGAGGTACGATTTTATTACTGTCAGAATAATTCTGACAGTATTCTTAACAGCCATCATATATTTACCAACCACGATACACCTGGTGTCAGAGTAAATATCAGTCAAAGTTCACACTAAAATGTTGTGTTTGCTTATGTTAAACCAACCCTGTCATGCTCTTTTTAAATGCTTTACCCATTCACACACCGCAAATTCTGCAAGTACTGATCTGCATCATTGCCTGACTAGTTGTCGTGCATTGTCAGATAAACATTTAGCCAGGTCACACGAAAGTAGCTTAAAGCAGAGTCACAATAACTCTAATTAAACACACATGCTAGTGAGCTAAACCTAGCCAGACTATTTGCTTCCTAGTGATGATGCTCTGTCAAAACGATTTGAGTAACCGTGACACACCCTGAATGCAAAGAGTTGGTTTTATTTGACAGTGTGTGTGTGTGTGTGAGGTAATGACTCACAAAAGGCGAGTAAAACAGTAAAGAAAAACAAAAGCTAACGTTGACATTAGCCGGTGTTACGTCGTGAAATGCATCCCTTCAAAAAAGAATCGCTGGCACCTCGCGGAAGTGTCAGAAAACGGTATAAAACATATTTCTGGGGGCAGATCTGTTTTGACAAAATATGTGGAGTGCAAGCGTGATAAAAATTAAATGTAATTACATTGTAGACTCTGATAAAATTCAATGTAATTACACTGTAGACTCTGTTTTCGTAAAGTGTTTGACTCTGAGTAAATGTAAGGTTGTGTGTAAATTACGGCAGCACAGTGTTTATTAGGTTAAAAGCAAAATTCGGCACTTTACACGTTTTTTTTGTGTGCCATATTTTGCCTTTACCTGCGAGCACATGCAATTTTCAGCAGGTATACATTTCTCGACATAACACCGGCTGACGTGTTAACGACGGGGAGTCAGCGCAGGCCGCTTTGAGCTAAGCTAGCTGGTAGCTACATGAGCTAACCCAGCTAACGGTTTAACCTTATTCTCAAAACACCGGAGACAGAGAGACATAAACAAACACCGCTTCGACCGTCTTTATAAGCACACGTGTTATAACCTCGGTTGATTGGAGCCAGGCTACCTCAACCTGGAAAGCGAAGTGAACGTAAGATAAATAAATATTTAACTCACACTTCCTCCATCTTTTATTATAATTTTCTTTGCCAGAAGAATGCTGCGGTTCAGCCGCTTTTTCTTCTTTTTCTCCCCCGTCATTGTTAACTTATGTCCATCCTTGGTGTCAGAGGGTCATCGTTGCACCTGTCGAAAGTAAAATAATCTACTGATTCCTGTTTTCTACGCTCATAACACATCTGCTACAGACAGGAAGCTAGCAGCGGGCTACACTGATGATTTCTCTGTCTCTCCCCCCCCCCCTCACTGCAACCCGTCTTCCCTGAACCACACATGTACCCGCCCCCTTCCAATACAACGCTGCTCAGCGATTGGCTGACTAATGGAACGGCAACTCCGGGCAGCGCCGTCTGATTGGTTAATAAGACCGCTTGTGCTCCTTGATTCTCACATGTTTGATTTGTGGACACACCGCGGGTTCGACGTACACAACGGAAGTACCGGATAAGGAGAACGGCTGTGTTTACGGATAAAGTGTACACAATGTTCAGCTCACTTCATTAGACAAAAACGGTTCACCCGTAAAGAAAATTACAATACATTAATTAAGAAAATGTATATTTTGTTCTCCCCGAATAAAAAAAAACCTCTATAAGGTTGATCAATATTTGTTGCGGTGTAAAATCCTGTACAGAATAGATAAACACCTTTTCTCTTAAGGGTTCATTTTCCCAATGAATACATGTTTTATTTAACTGGCATGCCTCTTTTAAATGTAATTAATTAAATAAAAGTGTTGCTAGCTAGATATTTATGATTATTTTTGCTTAATTTTGTCTCCTTATCTCAAACTTTGTCATTTCTTTTCTGATAATTGTCACTTCATCTCAGGATGATATTATCTTTACTTATCTTATATGCATGTGTGGAAGTAATGCATACAAAACCAACACAAATTCAACATCATGTTGCAGAAGAAATTTAGACGAATTGTGAATCGATGCCACTATTATTATGAACCCCACTGTTTATTCATTTACATGCTTTAAATGTTGTGATTTAGTTGAATTGAAAAGAGCACAGATTCTACCAAACTGTATTCAGAGGCTGTTCCAAATTAAAGAAAGTCAGTGTGAACTACGGGTCACTGATGTCTTCAAAAAAATGAAAGTAAGGACAAACACAAAGCAGAACTGAGTCTCTGTCAAAGGGGTTAACCTGTGAAATAATTTTGACAAAGACTTAAAAAAAAATTTGTTCACTTAATACATTAAAACAAATGTTTTAAAAAATAGGTAGTGAAGAAATATAAAGATAATACATGAGGATAAGTATTTTTAAAATGATTGCCACATATTGTGCGTTGTTTTGATTCTTGCGAAATGTCTTGTGAAAAGCTGGAACTTTCGAAGTTGTTTCTCTTTCTATTGAATGACTCATTTTGTTTCATATTGAAGTTGAAGACTTGCCTAACAGAACACGAGCATAACAAGGGTTGCCTAACAGCAAAGGTGGGCATGATAAGCCAAAAGCCTCAGCCCCTCTTCGGCCAGTTCAAACCTTACATTTATTTATTTGTAACCTTAACCTGCTATAAATATATGAATTCTTGATATAAATATGTTTTATTTTATTACAGCAAGAGGCATTGGAAACTGTCAGTTTATTTTAGTTGAAGGTATTCAAACTTCGGACAATGTTCACCTACATACGCATTATTCATACCCCATATAAAAGTACAGGCATGCACATCAAAAAAGAAAATCTACATGCATAGACAAAATTTGACTTGGTGAAACTGCACTGCTTTGCAATACCATATAAAAGTGACAAAGGAGAGTATTTTCAGTCGGTTTGGCAGCATTATGAGCATTCCCTTTACAGGTGTGTTGAATGAATGCTCAGTCACAGCAGTGATTTGTACCACAGGAAACAGAACAACAACACAAAACATTTCAAAGGTAAAAATAAAATGCACTCAATGAAGGCACATCATACAACGCTGCCCTCTGCGATGGAGGAGTTCTCATTTTATGGTACACTTACAACTTTTGTTTTTCCCCATAAAAAGGCCAAAACCTCCTCTGAGTACCACATTGGTTCAGGCCAGAATGAAGTCCTTCTGCAAAAGAGGTGCTTGTGTCCTCAATTGCTCCTCATCGTGTTGTCCTGTTTTTCTCAATAGATGAAACAAACTTGTCACACCGCTTCACATGACTGGTACAAAACACCTTCCCATTATAAACTGTGTACTGTACAATTCTGAAATGGATTAAAATCACATGTTTCCATAGTTTAATAAAGAAAAAGAAAAAAAAGGCAGAATAGTCCTTGATGTTGGGTCCGGATCTGCCATGAACGCCCTGAAGAGACGGTCTTTACAACCTCCCATTAAATACAAACACATTCTCAAAGCACTGTTTTTGTAGCAGCATTGGTAAATCTATAAAACAAAGTTTACACTTTCTTTTTTTGTCATACAATTTTTAACACATAATGAAAAAGTTTACAGCTTGTTGTTTCATGTTTAGGTTAGATCTTCATCGTCATCGATGTAAGGGATCTCTAGATCGTCAAAGCTCATATTGATAGTCCTGCTGGTGTCCTGCGGCCTGTCACTTGGTGAGGGATTGTCTTGGATAGGCAGGAAGCACGTGTGTCGGGTAACATCTGTTTTATTTTGTCCTGGTGTGAACTCTCTCTGGTTATCACCTGACAGAGCCATTAGACTTCTGACTCTCTGCGCCAGGTCAGGAGGTTTAGGTGGGCAGTCTGGTTTTTGGGTTTTAATTCTCATGGTCACTTTTCCTGGTAACAAAAAATGACAGATTATCAAATTCTGTGCTTCTTGTACGGCGCACTGTAAACCTCAAGTCCCTTTATAGGTTAGATAACGCAGCTTATTCATGAAGCAGTAAAAAAAACACTCAATGTTTAGTTATTGGTTAGACACATCTGATTATATCATCAACTATGTGGTGACTCTTCAGGCACTAAATTTGTTTAAAAAAAATCACTTGTTAAAGGATCAATCTGTAAAATATCTACTAATTTAGTCATAAAATGGCCTTACTATATCATCAGACATTAAGTGCTGACAACAACGCAGCATCTGGTATGTCCTCCTGTTCAGTTTAGATCCAGATCCTGAATG
The DNA here is from genome assembly GCF_963930695.1 of Labrus bergylta. Taxonomy (NCBI): domain Eukaryota; kingdom Metazoa; phylum Chordata; class Actinopteri; order Labriformes; family Labridae; genus Labrus; species Labrus bergylta. The sequence continues at coordinate 29,345,656 of NC_089198.1, read as the reverse complement.
GTCTGGATTTGTTCTGATCAGGTAATTAGGCGGTTTAAAGGCAGCCCCACACGGCTGTTATGTAAATGCAGTGATGATGAGTGGGGCAAATGTGCAGATACAGTATTTATCATAAACATGTGAAAGCACACATTCCTGGTAGAATACTTTGTAATGTTTATGGCATATTTCAAATGTTTATCTCACAAGAATCACAATGTAGGATTAAATATTTGGGGCCATGATAACTTTCAAACCTCTGTCTCTGAGTGTTATAAAATGTTTAAAAGCAGGGCTGATAAGAGACTTTGACCTTTTGACTAAAAACGCTAGGTGCAGCACATTCGTCCAACCCAGAACATTTCATGCATACTGAGCCCTTCATTATAATGTTTCTGTCATGCATTAGATCTTATCTTTTTTCTACAGACAGCTGTGATTTGTTTGTATAATATATACCATGAACGATTGCAGGGAGACACGATGAAACAATAATTTTAGCCACAAACTGTCTCCTTTAACCCAGAGGAAGGTGAAGGTACCTTACCTCCCTACTGACCTTCCGAGTCCTGGCTGTCCAGTTGGCCTTCGAGGCTCTCTGTGCTCATCCACGATGACGAGTCCATGTTGTCGTTGTCAGAGTTGTCAGAGTTGTCAGAGTTGTCAGAGTTGTCTTGCTCCAGGTCAGGTAACCTGCAAGCCAAGTCCACCCTGAAAACGGCAAAACAAGATCTTCTTTAAAGTCCCTGAAATTCATTGCACACAGTGAAGTTCACTCTAAAATACTCTCATCTCACTTTTCTTGCTTTATGGACTTGATCCTATCGATGAGGGTCCTCTCCGTCTCATCTGAAGGCATCGATTCTGGAGCGTCCACCTCTGACGACTTTTCAACAACCTGCACAGAAATCAAAGAAGTCATGGTGTAACCGACTTGATCAAGACACTGAATTTATTTGCAAAAATTAACAATTTCTTTGAATTTTAAACTGCCGTAAAACTTCAATTTACAGCCCAGGCTTTTATTTACTTCAGTCTATGAATGACCCTGCCTTTATTTGGGACAGGAGACAATATCAGACAAGTCTACGATTATAAATGTACAGGGCCCTCTACCTGAGACCTTCCATTATTTGTCAAAACTTGCAGCAACACCAAGCTCGTGAAAGGGACTGGGCCTTAAATTGGGATGGGCTTTTACTTTAAGTTTTATGGTACTTTTGAAAGTTTTCCAAAGTTTAGCAGTTGAGTGAGTTTATTGCAAAATTCTTGATTTTTAATTATTTGTTGGAACTTTTCACTACAAATTAGATGCCAGCTTCTGACTCAAGCATTTAGTGGTCTTTGAAAAACATTTAGAGGTAAATGTGTGTAATGACACCAATATAAAGAAATATTCATTTTCTAATTTTCCTTTAATCAGACTTCATTAAGTCAACCTCCTGGCAGACATAGACATTTAAAACACTTCTGACTGTGAATTCAAAGTATCAGTGATGGTTCACTGTTTCTGTGGCACAGCTTGGGCTGTATTGATGCATTAAGCATCCCTGCAATATACAGCTGTACTGACAAACTATCAAACTGAATGATTGTAGGAAGCTGATTGACTGAATTTTTAGATCAAGGCACAGCCTTGTACATTTCTCTCACCGTGTTTTGTCTCCTCAGTTTGAGCTGATTGACAGCCAGCGCCTCAGCGTATTCCAGCTGCTGGATATTCTGCATCTTTTCGTTGTAGCGTCTAAACTGCTCAGATATCAGGACCTCCACACACCTGCACCCAACAGGGTCAGAAATCAGTACACACCCACATGTCAGAGAACACATGTAGTATTTTAAAGCCAGGGTTTTTCTAGAAGGGGAGGACTAAAAATTACATAAAGACAGTTAAACTCCTTGAGACCATGGGGAGTTATAGAAAGTCACTTTGTGACTCACCTTGTAGTTTTGGATACGTCCTTCATGCCAAGGAAAGGGTCATTGACATCAGGTGACCGAAGGATGCAGGGGGCGAACACGATAGCAAGAGAGCTTGGAGTCATCTTGTTGTGCTCTTCCTCTTTTGCAACCCTAAAAAAACAAACAGATCAAGATCTCACATGACTTTCATTAACATGGATGACCATCATGACGAGTACATGTTTTTTTTTGTAACCCTTGTTTTAATGCACTGGGCGAAAACATTTTGTTCTAGCAATACATAAGAAAGATTATAGTTCAAAGAGAGTAACAGAGATTTTTCAACCTGACGAGGTGAAAGATGAGCCGCTCCAACGTGTTGTAATTAGCAGGAGGAAGTTCATCCACCTTTTGATAAACAGCTCTTATCCTCTTCGATTCCTCTGGCAGTTCTGAGGACAAAAACATGGAGATCAAAGAACCAGCAAGAGTTCATTTCCATATGGGACATTTTCTTATTTCACAACCAGACTTATTACAAAATTTAAAGCAGAGCAGAAATAACAATCTTTCAACCTATTGCATGATAAAAACTTAATACCCAACTATTTTGATAAAGATGCACAGTACAACTACAGACCAACAGGTTCAATTCAACTCCCGTGGTTTACACTTTAAAATGTAATTACTCTCTACATTCACTGACCTGCAGCATGTAGAAAGTCGCTGTAGAGAGAAAACGTCATGAGGGGGTCCGGCAGCTCTCTGAGCCAGCGTTTAACCAGACCTGTGATGGTGTGGATCGGGTATTTCTCTAAACAGACTCCATCAGGATCTGATGGCAAAGAGATGAAGAAGCACAAACACATGAACACACACAATTCTTCTTTTAAGGTAGAGAAATTGTTTTTTTCTCAGCGCAGCATGATGAAAAAAATATTTCCAAGATATTGATAGCAGGAAAGAGTTTTAGGATCCTTTAAATGTAGAAGGAAACTCTTATGCTGCTCCACACATGGAGGTGGGTGCTCTCAGAGAGGGACCTGAGATGTTCAGTGGACTCCTTCTCTCAGGCAGGATCCAAAATTCAAAAGTACTGGAGCACACAAATGACTTAAGGCAAATGTATTGAGGTGCAAAGGACAACAAACTTTCTTTAGATCCTGCCTGAGAGAAGGAGTCAACTGAAATATATTTTGATCCTTAAAATGTTTTTGTTTAAATACAGTTGGCAATTCATCACAGGTTGGAATTTTGCACTCTAGCCTATTTACAAAAACATAAAAAACAAACACATTAGCAGATGAGGAACAACATTGGAAACACACCAAAAAGGGGGAGAAATGGCTGAAATATGGGAAATTAAAATACCTAAAATATCACAAATATTTTCAAGTCTCTTGCTTGTGGTAATTTGATCCAACTTCCAACTTTTTTCCAACATTTGACTTCTTGTCATTGCTGCAAACCGAACTGCTAACGGGATTTGTTTGGTTGTGACATGATTTTTGTTTTGTTTTTAAAGCTTTTTTTTCCAGCTGATTTGCAAAGAATATCTTACTGGTCTGCAGAATCTGGTGGAGCTCCCTGGCTTTACAGGTTGAGCCCGACTTGCGGTAAATTCCCTCCGTGTAGAGGCCGTTGAGCTCCACGTGCATCAGCAGGGAATCCACCACTTTGGGTACGGGGTTGGCTTTACTGGTGAGGACACACACCTGCACCCCAAAGTGCAGCGAGCCCGGTACACTGTCATCCTATCACGAGCGAAGACGAGACGAGTTTATAGCAGAAGGTCACGGGAAAAAAGCTGTGTATATTTTAGGAAATATAAAATAAAACTTGTATTCATTGCTTCCTACCTGCCTGGCGCACCGTGTCGAGCAGTCTGTGATGATTTTGTCCAGGCATTTCTTGTGACATATTAACTTGCAGGCTTCAAAGAAAAAACAGAAGTAAGAGTAAACATTGATGTTCACTTTCTTGTGTTTTTTTTTTAACTCCAAATGTTGTTGGATGTTTCTTGAACTCACCACTGCACATGTAGGCCTTCTCCATCCCCCAGATGTAGGAGCCGCACAGGTCACATGACTGCATGATGTTGACTTGGTAAGTGCTGAACCGATGATCCAGAGGACTATTGACCTGAAGGGAGGATGTACAAACACTGATTATTTACATGGATTTTATACTGAGACAGTTTACAGTACAGGTAAAGACATTAGACTTACACATGTGTCCTTTTTCCTCCTCTTCTTGGTTGTCTTTGTAGCCTGAGAGTAACCACACGAGAGATTTAAGAGTCAGTATGACAGGTAGTTTATTTATACCCACTGGCTTGGCTGATGAAAGAATTCTCATTCTTTACCTTGCTTGGTTCAGAGTCTGCTCGTTTGATCTGGCCCCTGATGAAGCCGTCCAGCACAGACTGAAACAAGTTGACCACCAGCGAGACTTCAGACTTCTGCTTGGGCCCTGCGAGCGTACCGACCTTGTTTTCGTAGCCCTTCATCAGATCTTTATAGCCGATTTGAGGCTTCTATTGGTCACAAAGTGAGATAGGAAGTACAGTGAGTGAACACTTACATACTTCAAGCTCCTATAACAGACTTCAACTTCAAAACAAAACAGAATTTATCTTCACTCAACATCTATATATGAAGAAGCCAATAAAAGAACAAGGTCTTTCAACATGTATGACACAATGACCATCCAATGATCATGAACTGTATTGTTGCACTTGTAAAATGTACAAACAGACTGATCCCTCTGTCATTTCCTCCGAGATGTAAACGTTTTATCGTACAGGGGAAAGGCGTTGAACTGACCTTGACCGAGTACATGCCTTTGATGGTCTCTCTGAACTGCATGGTGGATGTGTGGAAGATCTTCTCTGTTGGTGACAGCTCTTTTATTCTAGATTGCAGCTCATTCACCTGGGGATGAAGATGAGGAAGTTATGAAGATTGAGAACTTTCCTATTTTTTTCTTCCTTTATATTATAAAGAGAGAGAGAGAGGGGGGGGGGGGGGGGGGGGTATGACGTGCTACAAAGGTCCCAGACAGGAACACAAAAGGGGAGACTTGTGTGGCTTGTGCCTTCCTCGACTTGCCATTTGAGGGCTATAGAATTAAAAAAACAATTTTAAGAAGATAAATATAAAACTATTCAGATCTTGTAAAGCTTCTGAGTTTCCAAAGGCAGGAAGTCCAAGATACAAATCTAATAGAGAGAATAAGACTAAAATACGGCTTTTAATTCTCTCATCCATGACAGCTGAATGTGTAAATAGTTCAAATGTATCATTTCCATCGGGTTATTATCGGTTTATTTTTCAACAGAACTTGGCTACAGTATGACAAAACTGCTAAAAAAAACCCATCATATCTACTGGACTAAGAGTAATATGTGGGTCAAGATATGGAAGAGTTATACATAAAACCTGAGTTGGCAATCTGTGCTCCACATTCAATCAATCAAAAACTTTATTTGTATACAGTAGCACTTTTCATACACCGAAGTATCTCAAAGTGCTTTACATAAAAATAAATAAATCAGCAACAACATGACTCCCTCCCCCACCCCACAATCAAAGAACTAAGGTCAGAAATAACTAGATAAAAACAGGAAACACTATCATTCACTCTGAAAAACTAAATGAGACAACATGAGTTTGAAATGTAGGTCTTGAGTTTGCTTTTAAAACTATTCTATATCTGTGCTCCACATTCCCCTCATCAGGTGATGACCTCACCTGATTTCCCAGGAATTCGTCCAGGTCTCGAAGCTCTTTGGTGTCGGTGATCTCTCGGTCGAGAGACTTGTTCCACTGCGTCACCCGAGTGGATCGGCTTATTCGAATGGTGGGGTTTTGACTCACCCGCTCATTGTCCTGCTTTGGCATGTGGTATGGATGCGGAGTGTAGCTACCCAGAGTCATTGCTGTCAGACAATGGAAGAAAAGGAAATGAAAATATACATAAAATATCTACTCTGTCTATTAAGGGATCTGAGACACCTTCTATAAAATTAAATGTAAATAAAATATCTTTACTCAGTGGAGCCGCTTGATAACACCTTAAGAAAATAAAGTTTAGTTTTACACCGCTGACTCATCTCCAGATGGCAGCAGAGAGAAGGTGATGTATGATAGTAAACTGTGACCTACATTTGTGAGATATTAGAAAATCAACACCAACATTTACAGAAAAAAAGTACATGTAAATAATGAAATTGTCCCTTTTACCTTCTTTTATTTCACATTTAGATCTTTCCGTCTAATAAATCCCTTTTTGTCAATACAGCAACACTTATTGTTGTCCCTGTTGCTGCCTTCAAAGTACACTGTATGTGTGTAAGGGTTGTCATGATACCGGAACTTTAAACTTAGATAGGATACAATAAGAAATACATCAAAAACAATTTCAATTTGTGTGTAATTTCTTGTTTTTATAACCAAAAATGACAGACACACCTCTTTACACTCTCTAATTTGTATTAAGATGTTGGCAATGTTTCGGCACCAAAATGTTAACAATGTTTTTGTGCAGTTTAGACATTGCTGTCTCTTTTTTTTCTCGGCTTCTTAAGGTTTAAAAAAAAAAAGCCTGAAGATCTCACGTTTTGTATTCAAGCTCTGGTCCTTTCAGATAGCTGGTTCTCAACTCGTCTAGCCTCAGGACCCACTAACCCATTCCTCACTGACAAACAGCGAACCAAATTTCTGATCTTTTTTCAACAATTCAGATTAATGTAATAAAAAAATGGTGCAGTTTGCAGGATCCTGTCAACTGATTTGTACCTCAGACCGTGCAAGATGACCAACTAAACCAGACAATCAACAAAACAAACCCTTTTTCAAAAAGCGATTAACAGACTGTTTGACACCAAGGTTTTTTTTTACAGGCACTTTCTTGCCACCCACTGATAACACTTCCGCGACCCACTTTTGGGTAGAACCACTTTTCTAGACTAAATCAATAATTAAAGGAACAAAGATTTTATTGTCTTTTAAAAAACAATTAAAAACGTTAATGTTTAGACAGGCCTATGGGGAATCAGGTCCACCCAGTGTGTAATGTTTTATTGTGCCAATTATTGTTCCTGGTTAACGCAGGATTTTATAATGTCGTCCATGACATACTCATTTTTTATTTTTTTCTTCTTTCATTGTATGTTTGCTGTTGTTTTTTTTGTTGATGTAAAGCACTTTGTGAACTTAGTCTGCAAAAAGCGCTATATAAAAAATAAACTTTATTATTAAAACACATGGTATCAAAAAGCATTTTTTGACCACCTTCATGTGTATTTTTTAAATATCTGCTCTGTACTTGTGAACACATTAAGGTCTCTGCTTTAGAGAATACGTCTTCAAACTTTTACTTACCAGTTTTATCTGAAGGAGATTCATTGTTGGGGGAATATTTAGGGGCACGCTTCTTTAGGAATTTACTGAGAAACCAGATCCTGTAATCCAAAGACAGACTGTATCAGTTCTGTGCAGCGACATAACATTTATGTTTTACCCATGCTTAGAGCCTTGATGAATTTAAATTGATCTGAGAGACGGGTTTCACCTCTCAGGAGTTGTGAGTTGTGATTGGCGAGATCCCTGTTGTCTGGACTCTTCATCGTTTCCTGTGGGTGGAAGACTGAACCTCGACCCATCAGGCTCCGCTGGTAGCCGCTACAGAATCAAAAAATTTACATCTTACATCATGAGTTACAGTATTAAAACAGAAAAGACCATTAAAAAAAAAAAAAAACTTTGAACAGGAAAAACTGAATGTGTTCAGATGTCAGAAGAAGAGGAGTTAGGCCTCTCTCCGCACCAGCTCCTCCACCACCACCAGGCAGGACCAAGTATTAGTGGGATAATGGTAGTCCTCCACCATTTTTTACTCCTCATGCAAAGCTCCACTATCACCTGCCACCAGCTGGACTTTAACCTTTTTTTGCTTCGGTAAGTTAGTACGATCAAAGTTAGTTAACAAATCGATGAAACTTTGTCAGTGTGTTATGATGATTAACATTTTTTTTCTACACACAGAGGTGAGATTTAATGACACATTTACAGATTTTCATATTCCCTTGTAAATATATTCTTTATTTGATGTGATCGGCTGTATAAAGTTTTGAGTGATATCTAGAGCATGACCGATTAATCGGCCAGCCAATAATGTCGACCGATATTAGCATATCCGGACACTATCGGTATCGGATAATTTTATCGCCGATATTACTAGATTTATTCACCAGTCAAATAGTATTTCATTTGAGTTTCATTGTATTACATTAGCAGTTTTCTGTCACCAGTAGAGGGCGCTATATGGATTTCAACAAGCATTATCACTCTCCAAGTGTGTCAAGCGGTGACGCACATACATGCGCAGTTACTTTCCAGTGGAGTGACCATCTTGTCTTCATTATAAATATTTTCCACAAGGTGTTTGATAACTGCATTTGAGGAATCGACACAATAAATGTGTTTATCTAAATTGATCTACCTCTACCGATGGCACATAGAAGGTATCAAATTGGCGGATAAATCCCACATCGGTCGGGCCCTGGTGATATCAATGTTTACCGGAGTCCAATGATTGATTTTGAATGATTTTGAGAAAAACTTGAGCACTTGGGTTTCTGTTAATTTTTGTACTCCCTATACCAAAAAGGGGTACATCTTCATTTCTTTGCTGATTTTCTCTTATGATTGATCTCTTATCATTGGTAGAGCTTTTGACAAAAATCAAACCCTGCTGTCTTTTAACAGTCAGCGGTATAACTCATGAATATCTGCCTTAAAACAACATAAATAGGAAGTCGTTTGTGAATCGTCTTGTTCGACACCTACCCTGTGGCAGCAGTCAGAGGCATTCAAATGAGTTTACAGAAAAAGTCCATCTTGTCCCTGATGGTCTGGTTTGTTTTTGTAGCTCATAAATTGGCACCAGTTTAAATTTTTGTCCGTTTCGTAATAAGTTAAAAACTTTTTGATAAAAGTAAATGCTGTCTTACTCTGTATATGATGAACATTAATTTGCATGAATGTTTTAGTACTTTTGATCTGTAAACATAAAAGGAAAGAAAAAGCTAAAATAACTGAAGTAAAAATCTCTTCATTTTTAAGAAACCAAAAAACATTGAAGTAATAGTGACTCATCATTTTCTGCAGTATTTTAAAACTAAACCTGGAGACTAAGGGCTTCTTTTAGATTACGAGACAAAGAAGGTCAAAAATGAGCTTCGAGATTCCCTCGTAGTTTCTTTTCTTAAGCAACAACAATTTTTTTTTTGTCCTGGGCTGCAAAGCAGAAATAAGAAGTCTCAGAACGATGAAGCCGTCAGTCAGGCATTCGAGGCATACACATGCAAGGCCTGCATGCAGGGGAGCGCCGCTGAAGGTCGAAACGTCTCTTCGGTCAGTACCTTGACCTGAGTTTTGAGGTCCCGGACATCCATGCTACTGACACAGCTCTTCATTTTTGGCCCATGGGGGCTGATTGGAGGCAGCGGAAAGCTCCAGTACTCGCTCTCCTTGGAACCCGCAAAGTTAATCATCAAACCGCTACGGGTGTAGGCTAAGCGCCGCCTGTGTTTGGGCAGCTTGCGGAGACGCACGTTGACCTGATTGGGCCAGGAGAAATGATGAGGCACAGACTGGGAGGCTTTCTCGTACTCCTTTGAAATAGGCCTCCATTCATCTGTTTGTCAGCTTATACCACATATGACCACTGTACATAGACAAAGCCCTACCTAATGTTTACAGGATATTTACTACAGCTATATGAGGAGCAAAAAGAAGAAACCATTAAGTGTTCTCTAAGTGGATACAGAGTTTCTTCGATGATGTAATGACTTATTAGCATCGTTTACCTTGCTGGTGGAAGGGGAGCTATCAGAGCCGGAGGAGCTGATCTTTGATAGTTCATCAACAGACATGGACTTCCCCTTGCCCCTGGTGTTGCAAAAGAGGAATAAGAGCAGAGCTGTGGATTATTGTGAAACTAAATCCCCCTTCAATTTATAGTAACATCATCAAAAACTTGTTGCCAAGTCATAATTTCACAATACAGACACGAAAGAAATAGAAAAACTTCCAGGTGGGCATAGACATACACATTTGTTGTTAAGAGATTATAAAGGTGACGTTAACAGAGCTCCAACATCTGTGAAGAAAGGTTTGGAGTACTTACTGAAATCCTTCTTTCGACTTGTCTCGTCGCCGCAGTTCTGGACTGGAGTCATCGCTCTGTCTTTCCCGCCACTTCTCGGCCTTCTCCTTCATGCCCCCCATTTCTGTATAGCGCTGTAGCGAGCTGGCCTTGGAAGGGCTGGTGGAAGGATCGTTGCTGCAACCTTTAGGGTCCAGTGGGAGGGAGAGGGGTCTGTTCAGAGGGGGAGGAGAACCTCTGCCCTCTCGCTTCTCCCTGCTCCGGTCTCTCTGTGCAGACTGGCCGTTGACCGGGTCGGGCTGCTGGGTTCTGCTGGGACTCATCTCAATTTTGCTCTGCCTCCTCAACTCTTTTTTTGTCAAGCTGTTACAGGAGAATCACTGAATCAGACTGGCAGCAGACTCACTGTACTCTGTGCATGCTAATGGTTCATTATCTGCATTAACTCTGAGTTTACCTGTATGCACAAATAGTTAAAAATAATGACTTCATGTTCAGTCGTTAAAACCTGGACGGATATGATCCTGTTATGGCGTATGGCAGATATATCGGCTGACTTTTTGCAAGCTTTCCAATATGTTTATGCAGTATAATATTTGTCCACCAGAGGGAATGGGACGCACATTTTTAATATTAAAAATTTCCTTCTGAACACATATCTTTACTACTATAATTCAAAAACAAAATCTGCTTTTGTTAAACATCCTATATCATCAGAAAATCAGCTTCCTCACTCATTAACATTCTCCTTGAATACCAGCCTACCTGTGTGGCATTCAAACCTAAACACATAAACATGCTGCCAAAGAGACGGCCCTTGTGCAAAAAGTGCTTCTGAGACTTTTAAAAAAGCAACACATGTAAACAGTCAGAACATTTTGAGTAGAGGCCGCTTGAGCCGCTTGGACTTTAATGCTCCAACAACCAATAAATGTTTTTTTTTTTTAAATGCCTCTGTTGCTTTAAATGAGGTTTTTTTTCAAAGACCAGCACACGAATAAACATAGCTCTTGAATAAACATTCTGTCAACGTGTGATTTTAAATGCAGCTTTCCTGAGAACAGTATTTAGAGTGAGGCTGGGTGGACGGCATACAGAGGCACTACTGTATATACTTCAATCATGCATGTGTTATTTTGCCTCCTAAAAGCTATGCTTGAATTGTATAATAGTGTTAATTCATTACATTTCTACAATGTAAGCGGAGTAAGTTTATTAGTTACCTGTCCCGTCCGGGCCGTGCTGTACCCTCATTCTCGTGTGGGTGCTTTGACTTCTTTAAGGAACTCCTCCATGCTGTCTGGATCACTGTAGCAGCTCTGTTTTCTTTCTCATAAAACTCACGCCAGTTCCTCTGGAAAACACCAAACTTCTTGTTAATTAAAGCCGTCTAGCAGATTTGAAAAATTTGAAAATAAGTTGACATTCAAGAGGACATCCTTAGAAAACTGTAACAATGGGAGTGTTTTGATTGTGTGGTAGCTCCATGAGGAGATTGCCTCTATAAACGGTACCTGTATGATCATAGTGGCATCTTTCCTTTGCAGGAAGTGTAACCTCATCAGACAGCCACGGAACCAGCGCTGCAGAATAATGATGTGAAGCATCACTTTTCTGTTCTGTGAATCTTGTAGCAGTTGTCTCTCCTTCTCCTTCAGGAACACCTGAGCAGGTAAAAGAAAAGGCGACATCTGTAAGGCCCTGAAACACCAAGGAGAACGTCGATCGTCGGCCCTAGCTTTTGTTGCTACCCGTTGGCCCCCGTCTGCCTTTTTTTTGGGCGATTCGACATGTCGCTGTCGGCGCGGTTGGTGAGAGGAATCACTCTGATTCACGGGCACGAGAAGAAAAACGGAAGTGACGCAAGCAGGTGAGGTTACTGTGTGACCTGGAGTGCATTTCAGTACATGCATTACTTCTTATGTGACTTTCATATGTGTGCATGTCTTTATGTAAAGCAGGAAAACCACAATGTTGGTGACAGTGTTCTACCACAGTTGACCATAAAACTTATGGGACATTTGATATTCAAAAACATTTTTGCATGTCAGGTTTTAAATCCAAAAAAAGACACATTAGACAAACATGGTGTTATGCAGAACTCCTGGGTAATCCAAATGTGAAGAAAGGATCTCATATGGCAACAGCACTTCAATCCCCTGGACTTTGTGAAACAAAAATAAATGACTGCTGCTGTAAATATGTTTACCTGTGTTTTCCCGATTTGATAGGTGTTCTTGTGTAGCTCCATCTTCACGAGAAGTTCTGTTATATGCTCCGGTGTTGCCGTAGCTCCTTTAGGTAGCAGCATTCTGAACTTATTTACAAACTCCTGTCAGCGAGAGAAAAACAAACTATCAGAAGTCCAAATATACTTCGCTGTCATTTTAAAGCACAGGCGTGTCTTTTCATCTTTAGACTACTTTGAATGTACAGTGAAGTAGGAGAGTTATTTACATTTATATATGATATATAATCACATATTTTTCTAATGATTGCAAACCTTAAAAGTGTATTTGGCGGTGTAGCCAGACTTCTGGACGTGAACAATCTGCCCTATGCCGGAGTACTTGATTTGCTGCAGCACGAGTTCATCATCAAAATGGAGCTCCTTCTGTGAAAACAAAACACTCTTGCTGTGATCGACTGTCTTATACAGAACACGTGTGTAACTTAACAGCATGTTGCCACTGATTCACAGATGATTTTTTTTACCTTCTCAGCATTGGAGCGAAGACAGAAAATGAAGAAGGGCTCTGCTTTTTCCATCGTCTCCATCAGCTTCCCGAGCGAGGCCTGTCGGACGCATAAAAGCTCAGTGAGTGACGCAGTTTTCTACGATGAAAGGAATCGTTAAGAGATTTTTTTATGCTTCTCCTGTTTAGTTGAAATTTAGTTTGCTACTTAGTCAAGAAAGACAGAAATGTTATAAAGACAGTTGACAAACCAGAGAAAAACATTGAGTGGGTTTTTATTCAGAATTGCAAAAAAAAAAAAGAAGAGTATAAATATTGGGATGTCAAACAATTTAAATTTTAAGTCAAGATTCATTGCTTAATTTTAATATTCAAACACGATTAATAGCATGTTTGAAAATCCAATAATTCACATTTAAAAATAAAAACAGTTACGCTTTTATTTTGAATAATTGTCTTAAGGTGAGACTACTTTACCTGCTGTATGAATTTAACTCTGCTTATATTTTGAAATAAAGCGAGGACCTTGTGGTAGATTGAAGGTTACGACATTAACTTAAAGATGGAAAAAAGAACTCACTTCAACTAACTAAATGAAAATTGCCATGTCATGAGGTGGATATTACTTGAAACTTTCCAACTGAGCAGTCTGAGAGTTTATTTATTTATTTAAATAAGCCATTCAAATATCCAGTAGTGTCGTTCTTTTCCATCACTATGACTACAGACACTGAAGGGGCTCATCTACGGTGCGCCTAAAGGGACAAAATATATTAAAAAAAGATTTTAAAAAAGCATCAATTCGAAACCTTAATAAATCACAATAAAGTAGTTCATCGTGACAGCCCTAATTAAAAGTTGTTAGCTCTACAGTAATTAACTAAAGTGGATACTTGAGACTACAGCTCAAGTCCTTCAGATGGACTCTATGGACTTAAGTGTGTGAGAAGCATGTCCATATAAATAACAGAGTGTAAACCGAATTTCCCCTCTGGGATTAATAAAGTATATCAAAATCAAAAAAAGCTGTTTTGTTTTTAACAGTGAAATTCTTCTGGAAACACATCAAACTATTATTGTGCAAAACAATGCATCCTGAAGGGATTAGAGGAAGAACAATAACCTCATAAATACTTAAAAGAAAACATGTGATTTAGTGCGCTCATTCACAAATGTTGTCAAAAAACAGAGAATAAACAGGAAGAATATGCCACCTGGGATTTCAGATAAAATGTTTGATAAATGTAGAACTGACATGAGATCCGAAGTGCCAGATGTGCTTGATATATGTTGCATCATGAGAAGAGCATCAATAGTCAGAAAAGACATGTAAAAGAGGACAGACCTGGAACTGGGCGTTAACTGTGGGGGGCTTTGTCGTCCTGTGAGGGTGGAAGATAACTTTGCTGGTTCGGTCATGTGCAGTCAGGCCAACGATATGTTGGATTGAGTTGAGATTCACGAGGTTCTGTTCATTAAAGCACAAACATCTGTTAGCATTCAGTGGACACATTAATGAACAGAGGATTGAGACGAAGAATTACAACTGAATCTCTATTCAGATTTATGCTGAATTATTAAAAGTTTAATCAAATCTGCACACATTACGCATGCCTCTACCTTTGGAATCAGCTGCTTCTGTCGACCAGCTCGGCTCTTTCTGCAGACAGTACAAACAAAATATATGACTCTTCAGCATACAGCTCTGGAAACAGACTCAGAAGATGATAGTTAACAAATTAAATTCCAAAGGCATGAAGCTCACTTACTTCTTCTGCTCATAAGATGTATAGATGTCAAATACGTCGAGAGACAGATCATCAGAGCGATCAAAGGAGAAATCCAAGGTCAGGCTGTTGCTGGAAATATAAGAGAGAGAGATGCTTTAAATCCATCTGCAAGGAGTATTTTCTTTTCTTTAATCTCTAATTCACATTAAACTTAAGATGTTCAGAATATACGTGTTGTCTCTGAGGGTCATACTTTGTATTTTTAAAAAACTGTCACAAAGGGAAAACCGTTTAAATGAATGTTCAATATGTTTGTTGACTCTTAATCTGATGAGGCCTGTGCCTGTCTACTATCCCATTTATTCTGGGAAAACTCCCCCTGACATGCAACTAGCCCCTGATCCACATAAACAAGTACTGTACACGTAGCTTCAATACTTCCTCATACAGACTCTTAAATGGGGGGACATTTATATTCTCCTTTAATACTGGTAAGACCTGCAACACAGCTTGAGTAAGAGACCCTCCTTCCTCTCAGAGACTTGTTTATACGTCACCTTTAATAATACTATCGGTCTAAATGACATTTCCTTAAAGAGGACATATTATCCCCCTTTTCCACCTTTTCAAACAGTCCCCTGAGGTCTAAATGAAACATATGTGCTGTGGTCAAAATATAACATGAATCAAGCACCAGAGGAGGTTTGTGACCCTGTATAAACCAGCTCTCTCAGAACGCTCCGTCTTGGTGTGTGTGTCTCTTTAAATGAGCCCACCCTGAGTTTTCCCGGTAGACATCACTCCTCTGTAGCGAGAATAAAAATGGCAGATCTGCGCAAAAGTTTTGTTGTAGGCTGGGGGTGGAGTCCATGGATGGAGATATTAGGGAAGGGGAGGGGATTTTTATTACCAGAATCCCACTGTGATGTCACAAGGAGCGCAAATTTGAAACTGAGCATTTTTCTCTGTGTTGTAAGACTTGTGCAGACCACAAACAAAGGACTGGATGGGTTTAGTTCATATTTTGTGGGTCGGCAGACACTCAGGTTACCCAAATATATGTTCAAAAACACTGTAAAAGTGGATTTTTCATCATATGTCCCCTGTAACAAATAAAATGTGAACTGATCAAAATGAGTCAGTGAGTGAACAGAACATAACAAAGAAATGTCTGTTTCTGGATGTAAACCATCATGGCTGATGGAATTACTCATCAAATATTAATGCTCTGAAACTTAGTCTCTGTGTGATCCAGGAAACAGTTTCAGTTTCAAACATTTTGAACTGACACAATGAAAATCAGTGGAAGTTTATGTGGAGGATAGGCATGTCAGTGGACTCAATATCCACTATAACTGAACTTACCTGGACAGCCTGTTGATGGGACTGCTCTGCTGTCTCATGCATTTGAGAGATATCCGGGAGTTATGTCTGCTTTTAACTGAGGTGACAAAACAGCAAGTCAGTTGTATATTATCATTAAAACACAATATTTCAATCACATTTTATTAACTAAAGTCAGGTAAACTAACATGCTATTGTATCAAAAACACACAAACACATCCAAGATTAGCTAAGAATGAAACTGGATTAGCAAACATTGCTTCTTACTCAGTTCAGCCCGCTTGCGTCCCATGTTTTTGAACACTGAGAGGATGCGGATGGTGGCTCTAAGGACTCCCCATCTGAACTGCGCCACCGGACTCGACGCAACCAAGTGATGCAGGAAAGACCGCTCACTGCTCCGTAGAAGTGATATAACCTCAGGACGCATGTGCTCAGTGTTTTTCTCCCGGAAATCCTGAAGAACAAAAAAAATTGTTCACTTTTATTCTAGCTTTAGATTTAAAAAAAAAAAAAAAGGAATCTGTGCTGTGCACATTTATAACATCATTCACATCTTCAAACTGCACAGTGAAACAATTCTGAGTCTGTTTGGAAGAAGGAGCCTCGTTAATGATTCACTTAGTTTGAACACGTTTCCTGGTTTTTCCCACAGTAGCTTTTTTAACAAGGCTGCTGCACACAAGTTCTGGGTTTCAGTTATCGAGCTGTTTCATATCAAATGTAGACAGGGACAGTTTTTATTTACTCTGTAGAATGAAAGGAGTGTGAAATATGCTGCACCTTGATGTTATACTTGACCCTGCCAGCAAAGTGTTGAATAACAAAAGATGACTCTGTATCTGAAGCGGGTGAGAAGAACGGGCTGTCATGATGCTGCCTCTTCAACTTGTTCATCAAGGTTTCATCCGTGGCCTGAGGGCGGCTGAAAATACACAGAGAGAGGGACAGAGGGTCAATATCAACACATGATATCTTAAAAAGAAAAATGAGATGCAGATTGTGTGGAAATATGGAAAAAGACTTGAGACAGAGTACGTCTGTTGTCAGGCAGGAGATAGTGAAACATAATAGCTACGGTTAACCAGCAGAGATGCACAGATTGATATCGATGTGTAAAATAATAATTCAGCATATGGCCGGATGTTTCTTCCATTACTTCTATGTAATTCATCATGTCTGTTTTTCAAATACGCCATAAAGTCTGACATACTCAAACTGCATGTCGCTGAAATTTCCCTGAGATGGTGAAAGATTCTCACACTGACAAATATTTCTTTAATCCTTGGCCATGAAATCAAATTAGAGTTTGTCCAACAGCATGTGACTTCTTCTGCCCGACTAAAAAAGTTGAACCCTTCGACTGCCACTTTGTGCCCAAATGTTTTAGTTAAAGTTCACCTACCTGCTCTCCTCGTCCAGCAGTTTAAAGAGTCCGCTTGCTTTCTCACCGATCAGCTCAATGCAGCCACTGTTGTCAGAGTGGTCGATGTTTTTCCAGGTGAGGCCCTCTGACACATAGACCTCCTGGAATATATTTCAAACACAACAATACATTGTCAGCAGTCAAAAAGGACAACACACTAACATAGTTACCATGGTATCGGCAAGTTTTAAGCCTCCTTGACGCCAAAATTAACGAATAAAAAAAATAAAAACAAACTGAAATGAGACAAAAAATTAAAGCACTAAATTCTTAATCACAGATTGAAGCTACAACTGAGATAATGATAAAATACACAATAATTTATCTGTTTATAAGTTCATATAAAAAGAACATTTTCTGGTACTTCTTACACTGCAGGTCAAATTCACCTGTTCACACAACACACTGACGACAGAGGCTGCTCTGTAAAGTGTCCTTCAGTTTTAACTAATCCAATTCATACACATTCACACGCCGCTGACAGAGCAGCAGGAGAAATTTAGGGTTCAATGTATTGCCAAAGAACACTTAAGAATGAGAAACACCAACTTGTGTAAGCTTGAAGATGTGCTGGTTGTTGTAATATTGCAGTTTCTCGTTGGTGTAGTTGATGCACAGCTGCTCAAAGCTGTTCATGCGGAGGTTCTCAAATCCAAACATATCCAGTACCCCGATGGACAAACACTAAAAAACAAGAACAATTTATATACCGTCATACAAAAAGCAGCATACTTGGTACATGTTTATGTCACTGATGAGCTAATTTAATGGTGTAAAGTCCTGCCAAACTACAGTGTATGTTTTAAATAATCCAACTTTCTAATGACTTTAGAATTTTATTTTATTTTATTATTCCCTTTTCAGAAAAAAACCCTTGGACTTAAGACATACAGTTGTGATAATTGATCAGTTGCAGCAATTTAAAAAAAATCCCTCTACTAATTTTGAGCAGAACGGTTGAAAATGTTAATTGAGTAAAAATGGCCGCCTGCTATTCCTCTTTATTAACTTAGTAGTAATTCCATTAACTCTGTTACATGACTTACAGAGACAGAGTCCTTGATGTCCTGTCTGTTCAGCACTGCATGGTTGATGTGAAGGATGATCCAGTCAAACAGGACGCTGTATAAAGACTTGGCCATGGAGTCCCGCACACTGTAGGCCTGAACACGCAGAAACATCAAACGAAGAAAGTTAGAAAAAGGGAGTTTGGATAAACATGCTAAATCTTACAGTAAATTTAAACTCTGTACCTCATGTAGGTTGTACTGTGAAAGCACAGAGGCGTTGGCACTCACTACTCTCCTCTTGGTCAAAGTCTTCACCAGAAGCTCCTTTTTCACCTTGAAAATAAATATCAAAATAAAATGATTACGACAGCTCATCAACACAAATAATGAATGCACAAGAGAACCACTTCTTACAGCTGAATTTGACCATCAGAGCAGGTTACAGCATGTTTGTTCTTTAACAATACACAGAGTTATTTTAGGTGTAGCGATGACGCACACAGTTCATCACACTTAGTAACTGTGATTTCATCCTAAGTGTAGCAGTATTGAACTAGAAAGTTAAGACTTCATGTCCTTGATTTAGATGAGTTTCATGAACGTTTCAGTGTAGAGACGTACTTTCAGGAGGTCTGACAGTGAGGACAAAACTTCATCAGGTCCCACTTCCAGGACTTCACTGTCTTCAGACAGTGTGAAGGTCACATTGCCCAGGTGAAGGATCGCCGAGAGGATGGAAAATATGCTGCAAGGTGGAAATACAAACAGAAAGTGTTGGCAAGAGAGGTTTTTAGGTTCTTTAATTTAGGAGTAAGAGGTGAAGCGAACGACTTTCTGTAATGCTAAACGTCCTACTGAGTCAATCTTTTTCATTCTGGTACACAGGTTGACACAGGAGGATTTTCAGTTGTATTGCAGAGTTTAAATCTATTTCATTTTGCAACAAATCACATCATGATATTCATTCATTCAAATCTGACTTTTTCCATATTTTGTGCCTTCAAATCAAGTTTCCTTTTTCACAATCTTAAACTTAAAGCTTCACATTGACTGGTTATTCTTCTCACTCCTTTTGTTGTATATTTTTTGATTTCATTATCTCTTATCTTTTCTTTCTTTCAACCTTCCTCACAGTTCATCAGTGTGTCCACGTTAAATCAAAACAGATGAGAAACTTGTCTCTGGCTAACAGCAGCGTCTGATATACTAATCTTTGCTGTGTTGACATTCACATATCAGTGCTGCCTTCAGTTTTCTTTCCTGATATCTCATTAGCTACAGAAACAAGCTGCACATGCAGGTCACAGATACTGAGGCGGTTCATACTACTCTGAACTTTGTGTCTAATTGTGGTTATTCACCAGGGGAGCTAACAGGAACAGGTTACAAACTATGCTGTAAATGTTTTTGTTTTTTTGTGCACACTGTGTCCCGAGGCTGTCAGGCACTCATTCACATGCTTGCTGCATTTTTTCTCCTGCTTGACTTGACAAGCTCTGACCTGTTACTGACAGCAGAACAGAAAGCAGGAACTACTCAACAGTTTTCTGCTAAAAAAAAAAACATGACTATGTTACGTTACTTGTGTGGATAGTGTTTAGACTGGTACATCTTACCGAGCTGTGCAGCTTCATTATCAATCAATCAATCTTTATTAGTTTAGCGTCAATTCATTCTAAATGTTATCTCAAGACACTTTACAAAAAAAGACCTTACTCTTTGTTAAATTATCTACAAAGACCCAACTTTAATTAATCCATCATGAGCACTGAGCAACTTTTAGCAAAGATACAGTGGAGAGGATAAACTTCTTTAAGAGGCAGAAACCTCGAGCAGAACCAGACTCATGATGAACATGACATCTGCTGAAACTGTTCTGGGCTTGAAAAGTAGGATAGATAGAGATGCATTGATGCACTATCATCACTGTTGACATTGTAAACATCTCCAGACTAAGAGCCAAGGGTGAAAAATATGATTTTGTCTTTCAAATATTTAGTTTTAGTTGTAAGGTTTTATTTGGAGACAGGGCAGACGATAGAGCCAGAAATTGGCGCGTGAGAGAGAGAGAGAGAGAGAGAGAGAGAGAGAGAGAGAGAGAGAGAGAGAGAGAGAGAGAGAGAGAGAGAGAGAGAGAGAGAGAGACTTGACATGACATGCGGGAAAGGAGCCACAGGTCGTACTCAAACCCGGGCCGCCCACTTTGAGGATTAGAGCCTCTGTACATGGGTTGCACGCACCAACAACCAGGCTGTTAGCGCTCCCTCTTTCAAATACTTCTGTCACTCCATGCTTGTCATCCTCTTGGTGTACCAACGATTGAGCTTTACTGTAATGATAAATGGACTGTTGGGTCGTTCAAAACAAATTCTACACGTCTGACAAAAAAAAAAAACAATGTGATTTTTTTATAAACAATTGAGGCATAATTACAGGCTTTTTCTTTTCCATACAATCACATTTATAAAACTCAGCAGTCATTTGTTGACTTTTCCTAAAAGGTAGCTTTAGCTCAACCTGCCTGCATCATTTCAAGTTAAAATCATACTTACTATTTCTTGGTGGCGGCCAGGAAGCCGACCATCTCCAAGGCTTGATGAAGCCTCTTGTATTTCTGCCTGAGATTCTCCTCGTCATCTAAAGAGAAGTCTTCCTGCAGGAAACCAGAAGTGAGATGGAGAGAGAAAAGGAGGGGTTAAGAAATGATGCTACAGGGGTGTATGTTTGGATTCAGATTACCTTGTTAATCTAAAGAGTCATAACAAAAAAAGCATCTCTTTTTATTTGTTTCTTCTTCATTATGTGGATGTAAAACGTTGAAACTTTATGTATTTGTCCATGTAGTGCTCACACCTGTCGCTGAGTTTTAGAAGCTCACAACTGAAAGCTCTTTCATCGAAAGTTTTGCACCATTAAAGCACATAAACCTGTAAGTAAATCGTTACCTTTTAATTTACAGAAGTTATTCACTATTAGAGATAGTTCGGTCAAACACAGGAGTAAATATCATGTCATGTTCAATTATTTTGGAACAACATTAAAACAAAGATGTGTTTCGATTTATGGAGTCAAATTATGAAACTGTCAAGAGAGACAACAATCGATGATTCAAATCTATTCATGTGAAGAAAACATTAGCTACGTATGGATCAGAAGAACTTTTTTCCAGGTAATTAGTTTTGATTGGTCAACTTTAATTAAAATAAAGTATCATGTGTTTCTCTTTTCTCAGTGAAGTGTGATGGATTGTACCCACACATGGCTTATGTAAATATGAATGTACTTAAACATGTAATCTGGCCACAGTACATTACTGTAATGTATTTAATTTTTTTTATCTTATTTACTTTTTTTCCTTGTACAAAGGGCAGGTTAATACGTTTTTCTTCTTCCTGCACCTTTTCGTTTGTTGTATAAGCCAAAGTGAAAAAGAACGTTTCCTCTACATAGTACTGTTCAAACAGAACCAAATAAAACAAATGAATAAAAAGTCTCATTGAGTGAGTCACAGCTGATTTCACTGAACCCGACTGAGCTTTAAATTAGATAGACAAGAACCTATTTGGTCAATTCAGTCACATAAGTCAAGACATGGAGGACTGAAAAGTCTTTTTCACTGTTTGTTTAAAAACAGTAAAACATATATTTCTTATTTTAGTTCTGAGTTTTCAATCTTTTTTTCTTATGTCAGAGGAAAGCCATGAGACACTCAGCAGGAAAGTTTTAGCTGAAGCTAAATCTGTAATCCCATCACAAACAAAGATTAAGTGCGTCTGAATTCAAAGAAACTGAAAATACTTGTTAAATGGCGAGGCTAAATGCTGGTAGTCGGTCCATTTAGAACTGTTAACACAAACAAAAAGGGACCGACCTTTTTTAAGTTATTGCTGAGTCAGCACCGGGGTTCAATCAAGCAACAGCTCTTAAAGGCATTAATAAACAGGATTTAATAAGCAAAGACATCAATATGTCAACTAATATAATGGCGTTTGTTTGAGAGAAAGCAGGGGCACTGTAAGCCCGGTTAAAGGGCAGATTCAGAGTTTATTGGAGTGCTTGTTTATTTACCACTCTGACCAAGCTTTGTCACACATCTATTTACTGCTGAGGAGTTTCCAGATAATGTGGATCTGATTCCATTGAAACATCAACCGCCGGTTTTCCCCTCTTCGATAACATCAAATGAAATCACGCCTAACGCTCACCCTCCTCCCCTCTCTCAGTTACTGCAGCTGTAAAATGGGCGGATCAAAAGTACCTGCTTGAGGTAGAGATAATCCTGCGGCTGTAGGAGGTGAAACTCCTCCTGCTCGTCTTTGGACGCTCCCACGAGCAGGTAGTAGAACACATGGTAGTTCCTGTAAACCACAGGTGAAAGAATGACAACACAATCAATCAAGGCTGTTATTTACATAAACTTTCACTGCACAAAGTAGGAGGACATCACACTTCTTTAAGAGCGCTCTGCTCATGTTAGGCGCCAGGCATGTAAGAATAAAAAATAACAATGAATGAGGCGTGTGTCTGGGAGGATATGAAATTCCATCTGGATGAGTCTTCACCATACCTCTCATTCTTATCTCGGGACACCACTCTGCACTTTTCCAGCAGGTACTTCTCAATAAATGCCCTGAAAGAGAGAGACACGCGAGAAGAGAACGTCAACCATGTGTGTGAACATTTGGTGGGTTGTCCAACATCATCCAAGTACGGCCAAATTACCAGATACACAAAAACATTTATCAACAAAATAACTTCCAGAAGTGAGCACAGACAGTCAGGGAGAGAACTCAAACACAAAGCCTCACCCTCTGATGACGCCGCTCTCCAGATAGTTCAGCTGGATGAACTTCCCAAAGCGACTCGAGTTGTTATTCTCTGCAGTCTTGGCGTTGCCGAAGGCCTGTTTGGAACATAGGGAACATCAGTTTTCACTAAAGTAAACAGAAAAACTTTGTGGGCACGTTTTTCACAGACGCTGGCACCAGGGACCAGAACACTGTAAACACAGAACAGCTTTCAGATAAATCTGTTCAGTCTGTAGAGGGAAGGGGCCCTGTTCCAGTTAGAAACCTCATGGACATGGATGATTGAGGTTGGTGGGAAGTATGGATTTAATTTACGATGTTCATGATTATAAATTAATCTGTTTATTTCTTTCTCAGCTTATTTAGAAATCTTTGATCGATTGTTGCTGAAGTCATTGTTGCAGATGAAGCCTGAACTAATTAAAGGTTTGCAAATCAGACTCATGGATGTAGACTTTAAAAACATCAGAAACGTATCAGTATTCAGTAATACTACAACTTAAGATCATAACTGTAAAAAAACAAGTAGGTTATGTCTTGATAATTTAAGTCTCTTGAATATGTTAATAGTCTATGTTGTGAATTTTAAATTGTTTTTTTTTTGGGGGGGGGGGGGGCTTTTTGTGCCTTTATTGTAGCGATAGGACAGTGGATAGAGACTGAAATCAGGGAGGGAGGGAGAGGAGAGAGAGAGAGAGAGAGAGAGAGAGAGAGAGAGAGAGAGAGAGAGAGAGAGAGAGAGAGAGAGCGGGAGGAATTACATGTGGGAAAGGCCACAGGTCAGATTTGAACCTGGGCCTGAATTTAATATTGTTTCTTAACTGAAACAGTTTGCATTCAAATTAACACTGTGATGGATTTTATCCTTCAATCAAACAATATGGATACCTGTTTGTTATCCATAGCAACAAAATGAGAACTCTTAAGCTTCCCTTATGTAAGAAATTTCTTGTTTTCAATTACTAAAAAATTGCAAGCAAACTCCTGCAGACTGTCGATATTACATAAATACATTGTCAACGTTTCATAACGTCTGCTGTCACCTCCTCTGCTTACTGTCTGTTAGTAAAGGACGTAAACTTGACTTTTGCGTCTTTATAAGATGACAAAAGGACTTGAGAAATGTCATTATTAGCAGACCTAAGAATTTGAAAGGACCACTGCTGCTCTGTCACTTTCAGCTCTGGGTTCAAATGTGACTGAAGGTCTGTTGTTTTATTTTTAAGCTTTGGTTCTTTTGGACACTATCAGTCATTAGAGTAACAGTATTGTTTTAAAGCATTTGGTATCTTAAAGTATTGTACATCCACATCACCAGCAGTCCTGCTAACTGCATCAACACAGATATACCAGGAGATTTCCATATGTACAAAAGAAAATTCAAGGATTATGAATGACGTTAGTTGCAGAGGAAACATTTCACAACAGCTCTGATTGTTTTGATCCTGAGACTGGAGACAGTTACTATGGGCAACAGCAACAACACAACTGACACCGCCCAGTCACTGGATGAAATGACGCTCATTAGCTGCAGCTGAGCCCAAGTCAGCACCTGGAAGGTATCCTTCTTCTTCATTCCAGTGTGAGCTTCCCTGAGGGCCACGCTACTGTATGTCTGCACTGACTGCTGTACTCATGCAGCACTGGCAGGTAAAGCTCTGCATCGCTGGAATGTTCCTACCCGGTGCACCTCTGTCAACACAGCACGGGAGGTTCAAACCTGGCTTTTATTTGCAGATCTATCACACCAACATAAAGCATGTGCATACAGCGGGGAAAAGCTGAAAGGCATGCAGAGAGAGGAGTGAAGATGGTATGAGGAAGAGGGGGAGAAACAGGTGTTTGCCACGTCCCACTTTAGACCTTTAAGAGGAGCTCCTGTGGCCCAACAGAGGAAAAGGAGATAAGTGAATTCAAGGAGAACTTGTCTGCTCATTAAGTCAACAAAATTCCAACTTTATCACAAGGAATTTGGCCTCAAAAAATGTCAACAATGTGGGAAATACCCAGGGTAAGTTATGGAGAAAATAAGCACATTGAGTACGATATCTTGGGGATTTGGTTTCTGTGGTGAACATATTAAACTAATTATCTATATGACATCAACCAAACAATGAACTTTACTAGTAGCTGGACAAATATCGATACGCTTTTCCTGACTGGTGTGGTGCAACTAGTCGTATCGCTGGTGCCAAAAATGTCTATTTTCATTTTTCACACGGTGGGGCTTATGAAATGAACCAGGGTGACGTGATGAGAAGGTAATTGGTTAAAGACAAAGTCGACAGCAGGATACTGTGGGACAGCGATGTGGACGTTATAATGGAACAAGCATGATGAGAGAAGAGACATCAAGTTGTAGTTCATGAATACAGTAATCCTGCACTTTCCCTTTTAAGGTGAATTGTATATTCTTTAGTTAAACAGATGTCATGATGTATCATAATGTGATTGTCATGACATATTTCTTTTTTTTTGGCTTTTATCGTAGACAGGACAGTGGATAGTGTTGGAAATCAAGAAGAGAGAGAGTGGGGAAAGAAGCCACAACTTCAAGGGCTACCCACTCTATCTAACCACTAGGCCACCGGCGCCCTGACATATATTATTAATGCAGAATCACTTTATTGTGTTATTATGATGTGCCATATATCACGTATCATATTGTATCGTATCCTTCCTCATCAAATGTAACTGCGTAAGTGCACGGTGTGATTTCCATCACCAGCAGTTTAGTGTGTTGACATTGTAAATTCTGCAGGTTTAGAGAATCTCTAAATGTTATGCCTGTGACTCATCATTATTTAGTTAGTTGCACTTGATCTTTTTTTTTTAATGCCAGGACAAAAACAGAGAAGAGTTTTACTTTTGAATTTGAACACTTTTAAGAAAAAGGGAAACATTTATAGGAAAAAAATAGAAACATAATTTTCTTTTATAAGATTTATCCCCTAACATTTATCTGGGAACTTCTTGTTTATGTGAGTCATTTCTCAGTTATCTATGTCAAGGGACTGCTTTAACATTATATTTAGTCTACCAAAAGCAGAATGATGAGAGGATACTGTGAGCCACAAATAATATGAAGTATTTTTGTCCTAAACAAGTTAGTCAAATAAAAAGACCTTCAATTACAAACATCTTGAAACATTAACCATGGGTCTGTATTACGTCTTTAAAGACTCAAACTGAGAGAATCCAAGGCCCCTGAGTTCATACACGGCTACATGAAATAAGAGAGGGAGAGCAGGAGAGTGTTTTCAAAGAGAGAGAAAATGCAAGAAAGGAGGAGATTTCTACTTTGTAGTGTAAGTTCACCAGCAGACCTGGCTGAGCCTGTTTTGACACGTTTCTTTTTTCTCTTCTCTCTCCGGTGTTCCCTCAGCGACAACGCCCTGCACATTCCCGCTGCAGAGCTCACCTATCAGCTTCCTGAACACAAACCTGGACTCAGTCAGGAAACCAGCACACTTAATGAAAGCAAGGTGCCATCACCTGCTGGCTGCAGATTTGTACAGATTTGAAACGTAAATTACTTAAATCATTCTTTGATATCTTCATAAATGACTAGATTTAAAGGAGGCGTTGTTTGTGTTAGACAGAGGCAGTTTTCTTACGTCTGGCAGACTGAGCTAAATGCTGACATATAGAGAGATAAAACAAAATCAAAAGTAACAAGGAAGGAAGTGACACATTTCTGACGTCTGAGAAACAGGAACAAGAATCTCAGGTTTTGACTCGTATTTAAAAGGAAATCCCAAAATGGCAAAAGTGATTACTGCAAAGCACCCAAACTACCAAAACCTTTAAAAAAAAACAGATTAACACATCAACTAATCCTGGTTACTACAGAAAGGATCTCACCCATAGGTCTCAGCTAAGCCTCTATTGATATTCAGCTCTGGTGTAAACACTTGTGCAGGGCCTCCTCTGTTGTTGTGGCTTGACCTCTGTCTTCAGTAAACTTGTTCCTTATTTCCTTCAATCAAATCACACTTTAACCACATGACAAGTCTCAACTCAAATCTCAGCTTCTTGTAATGCCTGCTGAACAAAAGACCACAAAAAAACAACAACTAAATGCCACAAAGATCAGTTAACGAGAGAAAATCTCAAGCTGTGTCTTATTTCATGAGGAACTTGTTGAACTTGTTCAAAGAGGAAGAATACACATCTAGTCAAACCACGCTGGCCAATGGTGATAGGGTACATGAGTATCAGTGTGATCAGTAACAGTAAGTGTTGGCCAGGATCCTTTGTGTTAAAGGTTACTAGGTCTTTAGATGGACTGATAAAACATGCACTTCGCACTAATCTCCACTCCTAATACTTCTTCAGAATTTCCACATTTTGGAAGCAGGAAATGTTCACACACAAAAATCAAGTTAAGTTCCACAATGATGAATTTGAAAACAACTAATGCGGTCAATCTCAAGTCCAGAACACCGAACAAAAGCAGGGGGAACTACCTCCATAAATATAAAAGGTGTTACGTTTCAAGAAGGAAGGGATTCCCTTCAAAAAGCACTGGGCCTTGTTTCACATTGATTATTTTGTTGACACATTGTGCGCTATTCATGAAACAGAAAGCACACATAACAAGGAAATGTGAAAAGTGTCTTGTTACTCATTGACTCGGCACAATGTTACAAAGAGACCTTTTAACCCAAATGTGTGAGAGTGAAACTGAAGTCATGTGGTAAAGAAGTGTGCAAACTCCCTTATCGACCTTTTTTGATTGACTCAATTCCAAGCTCTGATAATTGGATGTTTGACTGATTAGATATAGAAGATGAAGAATGGACATTATCGGTTCTCTGCCTCTTAATGAAGCTGATGAATGTTTTAGGCCATTTGTTGCATTTTCTCTGACACATAAGTGAGTAAGAAGACACCACACGGATTAGCACATGTAGCATTTAGTGGTTAGCATTGATTACATTTGCTGTTTTTCATTACAGCAGGAAATACAAACCAGAATAAGAAGATATGTATTTCCTGTACTAAGAGAGTAGGTTCTTTCTCTGCACGTCTCCGTTTTTCAACCGCAGTAATCTGCACATCCAAAAAAAAGATTTGAGTTGAGGGAGATCAAAATAAGAATACTTTAAAGCTCCTGTGAGGAGTTTTGAGTTTGTTTGAAAGCGACTGGAATAAGTATTGATGCATTTTTATGACCTGCAATAGCAAACTACACCATCAAGAACTAAATTTATTATTTCTTTATATTTATTTAGAATTATTATTTCCACTCAGGTTAGGTAGGAGTCACATGACTGACTACAGCATGTTGCCGAACATTCTTTTTACCTTGCAAAGATTGGCAGAGAGGTTCATTTGTCTATTGAAAAAAAAGGGAAGATAAGATTTTCTTGTAGACAAAAACAACAACTAAACAAAACCTAACCTTTTTTTTTAGCTAACTGTTAGCCCGATGAAGGTCCCAAAATGTTGCCAATAAATGTTACCCTTCAGCAAAATGTCATAACCTTTGCATGTTAAATTGCAGTCCTCATTCGGCTCCACTTATTTGTCTTATCCTTCTATACTCTTTCTTGTATCACTTATTCCAAGAATTTTTTTTATTGTGTACACTTGATAATACTAAGAGATGCTAAAAATCCAAAGGAAGTAGCAAACTCCTTTCAAAATTGCATATTTACACAACGAGGACTCCTGAAACAGATGTGTGTGTGTGTGTGTGTGTGTGTGTGTGTGTGTGTGTGTGTGTGTGTGTTTGTGGCTGACTACACATCACAGTGACCTACCTCAAGCACCGGTCCTGCACCGAGGATGGTTCGTTTCAGCCCGCTGCAGTACGTCTTCTTGCTGAGGGCGGTCAGGCAGTGGATGAGGTAACTACTGCTTTCAGTCTTCCCAGAGCCACTCTCACCAGATATCACAATGCACTGGTTAACCTGCCTCTTCAGCATTGCCCGGAAGGCCACATCTGCTATGGCGAATATATGAGGGCTTAGTTTGCCCAGTGGCTGCTTCTCATACATGTTGACATACTTGGGATTGTAGTAAGTGGGTAGGAACTTATTGGGGTTGAGGGCGATGAGGATTCTGCTGGCATAGGTGTAGATTTTAAGCTTATAGAAGCGCTGGCGTAATGCTTCAAGGATACTCTCCTCAGTCACAGTTTGGAGGTTACAAAGATCATCATATTCCTCTGTGATGCTTTCCACTTGGTCGTCTCCACTGTTAGCTTGCTGCTGCTGCTGCTGCAGGATGAAGTAGTAGCCTTGGGTCTTAAGGTGCCACCTCTGCGTCTCTGGTGGCCACAGCAGGACACGCTCCAAAGGGGAGTCTCCAGCCCGCAGTAACCTCTCCTCTCCATCGATCTCCCTCACCTCCAGCAGGCTGTACTTCTGGCAGGCATCCAGGCCCAGCGTGACCACGGCGTTGTGGATGACTGTCCTTGTCGTGTCCCCACCACTGACCTGCAGGGGACAGTAGGCAGCTGTGTCCTGGGACGGCCTGGGGTAGATCTGCACGACACGGGCCTCTTCGTCCCGCTCAGGGGCCCCGGCTCCATCTGTAGCGCTCATCCTGATATCCTGATGTACAGGCAGGCTTCAGCATAACGCACAGCCCCACCTTTCTGCCAGTCTCCACTGGGGAAAAAACACATTTCAGAGAACAAAATGTCAATTAAAGCAGCTCAAAATAAAGCCTTCTCAAGTCAAAAGCAGTGGTACTCTTATTTCTAACAGACTCTTTACACCTAAATGTAATATTTCCAGTATTAAAACGCCATTAAAAATGACATGACTATAAAAATGGGAGTTTCTGTTTACCCTGCTTTCCCCAGCAGTATCAACATGAACATACAGAATCCCAATACACAACATGCCAAGTAACAAATGACAAACACTTAACAAGTGTCAAACAGGACAACATGTCAAAGTCTTACCTTTCGAAAACAAACCCTCAGTTCATCCTTAAGAGCCGAAGTATTCCTAAAATTGAGGATAACAGGACAATCTCTTGAGAACTTGGGAGCGTTGACGAATTCCAAATACTGAAAATATGGGCTACAGGAGGTTAAAAAAAAAGTTTCCCTCACCTGTGCTGCCCAAAAAGGTGAGCCCAAAAAAGCTGCTTATTCGCTTTTAAACATGATGAAATAGTAACTTCCCGGCAGTTCGGACACGAAATGAGTGATATAAGTCACAGTTTTCAGAGAATTTGAGGACTGACGTCTCCCGTCGTCCTGGTCGAGAAGTGAGGTTACTTCCTAGATTCCTCCACACACACACACACACACACACACACACACACACACACACACACACACACACACACACACACCGACACCGACACACACACACACACACCCACCGACACACACAGCCGTTGACGAGGTGAAGATATATGGAAGTCCACCCTACTCTCACCGAAAGGAGGCGGAAAAACAAAGCCAGTATGTGATAAAACTGCCGGAAATAAAGCAGAAGAAGAGACTGTGACAATCTCACATTACGAAGGAGGAGATTTTTTAATAGGGAGCGTTACGAATGAACACTTTAATTGAGCCCAATTGTTACCTGAAGTTCAACTGTTGCAATGGCGCCCCCTGCTGGACAGATGAGGTATCACAAGACATTATTTAATCACATGAAAAAAATAGTCATGGTACTTGTTTTTAACCTGCATTTTAAATGTAACTGGAAAGCAAAGAAGTGTTAACATACAACTATAAATTAAGTAGCCTACCACATGTAAGGTAGGCTTTCATTAAGACTGCCCTTTGAATAATGTGTAGGCCTATAGGTGTATTATATCCTTGGAGTATTAAGTGATGGATTAATGTGTAAATACTTTTAATGTTTCAATGCTATGTTTCTATGATGACCCTGATGAAGGCCACATGCCAAAAACGCGTCGGTCTAATTTGATAATAAAGTTGATCTTCGTGTCTCTGCAGCATTTTGACCTCTTCTAAGCCTTCCACTCTTACTGCACCTATGTTTCAAAACAGCAGAGAAAAGGAGCACATGTACTCAAACAGTGATACATCTTCAGGTGCACGACCGCAAAAAAGACTTCAAGAAAACAGAAAAGTCAGCACACTCAATGTCCTTTAAAATTTATATTAGAGCTGGGTAGAGCAGCGTACAGCATGCTGCGTTTCCCCTTGAATAATAAAAGTATTATCTAATATGAAATACAGGTATTTATCATTCAATTACAGATAAGTAGGGCTAATAATAACATTTAATGCAGGCCTATAATACAGGAAAATCAGCACGCAGGAAACAATGATAGAATAAAAGTCTGAGTTTCTGATTGAATTGAGAAGCAACCGTGTTATAAGAAACAAAAATCAATATGCATTTTTTTTTCTCTCTGGAGGAGCTGTATGAATTTCTGCACATGTTGCATTATTTTATTTTGTTGATAAATGAGTTCACAGAAAGATGACCCAAGGTGAAAAAAGCAACTGTTCACGCAGCACCTCAACAACTGAGGGCATCCAAAATCAATAAAATGTCTTCTGATGATCAGTTTTGCTTATGCTAATGCCGCGCCTGTCCATGCAGGTTTATAATGACTGCAGCGGTGTTGAGCCGGTGTTTCCCAATTTAGAGAAGCAGCTTGCAGACACTCTGACAGCTTATTATAGTGTGAGGAATGAAGAGAGGCATGCGTAAAGTGTTACTCAGCACAAATCAGCTGCTGCTGATAACCACTACCTGCAGAGGCAGCCAGATTCAGCCACACTGGGACACAAATTAGGATACACACATATGATATACACAGAAACGGACACACACACACACACACACACACACACACATCTTTTTTTGTGTCAGAATTGCAAATTCATCATTCCTGTCTAAAAAGCTGCTCATATAGGTGCTGTGATTTACATGTTTTTGGTCATTTCTGACGTGCTCCTTCTAATTATTTCAATGTGGACGATGGGAGGCTTGTTTTATTAGATGTCACTCTTGTTCCTGCTGGACTGAGCCAGTTCTGCAAAGACACACTGAATCCAGTTCAGTAGGCACAGGAGTACACAGCTGGAAAAAGTCCACATTATCACAATCTAAACATTTAACAAGTAACGATTCAAATTTAAACTTTGCAAGGTAAGTTGGCCAATAGTTGACACATGAATAACGTTTTTTTTTTCTGAAACCATGAATATTTTTGGGAGCTCTGCAGCTTTAAGACAAAATTAAGACACTACTACCTAAAACAGATACAAGTATTACTTCCCACAAATCCTCCTGAATAGACCGTCTGTGATCCAAAGTTGCCATTCCGTTTTCTTCTTCTTCTTAGACATAAATCAGGAGAAGCTACATGCTGCACAGTGTCTGGACCTGCAATGACTTTTACAGCATTCCTTCATTACTTTACTGTATAGGTGGCCCTGACAATTTCAATCCCACGCATCTGTCTTCCCTCACCTCTCCACTCGGCGTCAGCCGGGGCTCTCAGGTATGCGGGCGCTCATTCTTTCATGTCAGAAACTGAACTTAGCCACTGTGAACAATTCCTGTTTGGTTCAATGCTCACTAATGAACTAAGTTCTGCATCTTCAGAGAAGTCATTGTTGAGTGGGAAAATGGAAGCGTTCTGTTTTTCATTCTACAAGAAAAACAAAACATCTTTATTTGACTGGTGAAGGTGATGGCATGTTAAATTGAGATCATGGGTGTAATTGATGTTTCGATCATGCTCAGTCCTGTCAAAGTCATCATTTCTGCTGCTGCTCTCATGCTGTGGTTTATGCAAATGAAAACTCCAGATCCAATGTGATGGGAAAAGGTCATTAGGTCTGAAAAAACCCTTAGAGAAAATATGCTGGTAGAAATAGTCTGTTTTAGTCTGATACGAAACCAGCCGTTGAATGTAAAATATGTTCCCACAGAAGACGATTGGTTGGTTGGAGTTACACCACAGTTTAGTACTTTCAAATGCAATAACTGAACAGTTGTTTTGATGACATTTAAGGCATTGCTTACATCACTCCTTAAATCCAGCATCAAGAGTTACACAAGGGCTTAGATAAGATACTAAATTAAAAGTGAAAATACGACTTAAACTAGAAGTTTCTATTTTATTTGTTTAAGTTAAGAAAAGTAAATGTTCTGATTATGTTTAGTGTATCATGTTTACTTACAACATCTGCGTTAGAACCACTGGCTGTGTATAAAGACTGACAACGCATCTCCACCTCCTTATCTTGTACAACAATGAAGCCAAAATCCCACCACTTGAATCCAGAGTCTTCGAGGGATTGGCCGGTGGATCCACTGATGATGACACGTAGCTTACTCGAAACCTAAACACACATCAAACTTAGAGATAAAAGGTCAAAGGTCCCTCAGATGGGTACAGTCCACAGCAGAAGTGATTCTTGTGTCGGTTTGAAGCAGACACTCACAGTTAAAAAAAGGTTCAAAGACTCTTGTGGTCGTGTTTGTCACACTTCTACTCACCGTTTCTCCTCCTTTTTGTTTATTTGTTGCTCACAGCGCAGCAGGAGCCGTATTTGTCAACAGAGCTGTCAATCATGGCATTTTTTACTTTTTTTTATAGCATCAAGTAACTAACTACAAATAAAACATTTTAAAAACAGAGGACTTGAACACAAATCAATGTGACGAGAGCTTGCCATTGTGACAGAAAACAGGTGTGAGAAAAATGTATTTCATGTGTATTTTACATTGAAAGTTTGCTCCATGTGTTATCTGCCAACATCGAGGAGGCGGGGTTTATGACCTATAGTGCAGCTGGTCAGTAGGGGGAGCGCTTGTGCCGTCCATTTTTCTTTTATACAGTCTGTGGTTTGAACATTGCTCGACATCTCTTATTTTATGAAATGTTTATAATATTAAGTCTTTGTTATCTACTTTGAAGAAATAAGTTTGGAAAGTTTTGAGCATAAAAAAAACAGAAAATGTAAAGTTTAAATGCATTCTTTGTTTGCAACTTGTCAGCACTGTTCATACTGTATTCGATACAGGCCTCAGCATTGAGGTTTATATTACTGTATGTAAATGGCGTGATCACACGGTTGTTTTTAAGCTTTAACTGCACATATCAGCTTTCTCTTTTCACACAGTACATTTATTTCTTTCCCTGACTTGCTGTGAAGAGTCCTCTGCCTATTATCATTTGTACTCAGATAGTTTGTCTGAGCCTCGGGACACGTGGGCTCAGTTTTCAAGACAAACTTTTAGTCTGCACGAACCAACGGAGGTTTCATTACATCACTGCTCAGCGGTAAACAACTTTATCTCACGGTCATGCTGCCTTGATCTGGAGCCAAACAGAACAACTATTACACACACAGCCATAGATAGTGTCTTGATATCCTGATATTTACTTTACTTTGGTCATTTGAAATTGGCAAATCATCAGCTGCATAAGTCATAAGATCCCGCCTAGGCTCTTGTTTCCTCCAAGTTACATGTTAAATGTTGAGATTATGGCACTTGTACAAATATTTCTCAAATCTCCTTATAATGTCTTCATTGTTTCAATCCCAAAAAGTAATCTACATAGATCTCTGTCCTCAGAATTACTTGGATTTCACACTCTTGCAGCGGCAAAAGTCCTGTAAACACAACACAAGAGTGAGATAATAGTTTCAAGGGTATCAGTGTCCAAGTGAGGTTACCTGAGCTCTGCTGCCATTATGTCATTTTTCACTCTGCTTCAGGAGAAGAAAAGGCAGCTGCAGCCTTTGTCATCCCACCACCTTCTTCCCTGTGGAGGAGAAGTGTGATGATCCATCTCGGGGAATAACAAAGCCTCCTCTGCTGCTTTTTTTCTTCTTCTGGCATTTCTTTGTTTTAATTCTGTTCTGCCCAGGTAATGATCATTTTCTAGAAAAGGAGAAGTTGTTCAAAGAAAAAGTCGGTGTATAGGTAGAAATAGAAATAAAAAACAGAAAGACTAAACGGCACAGTCTGATACACTCCATACAGGCAATTCTGCAGCGCCGTATTCAACAAAAATAATCCCATATAGAATGCATTTTAATGCGACACAGTACACATCTTGAAATCAGATATCAAAATTCATGCATCTTTTCTTATGAGTACCGGCAAATGTTTGGAATCTCAACTTACCTGCACAAAAAATAGGTGGGATAACAAGACAGAACGAGGCCCCTCAGTGCTGTCAAACCTGAACAATCTTTCCTGGCTTCTGTTGCATGTTCTTAGCAAGACAGCGCTGCTTTCTGCTGCTCAAGCTGCTCAGAGCGAGTTCTGGGTGAGCAAGGAGGGGAGCATGTGTGAAAAGAGAGAAGGCACAAAAGGGGAGGAGAGGGGTGGGGGAGAGGGTGAAGAGAGAGTGGATGATGGGACAGGTGTGGAATTTACACACCCTGCTGGTAAAGCACACTATTGGCATATTTGTTTCAGCCTGATGAGTCACCCCTCTTATGGTGGAGGTGAGAGGGATTGTGGGTTTGTGAGTGAGAGAGGGAGAGACACAAATAGAAACGGAGAGGAATACATTTTCTGCAGAATGCATCACTGTTTCAGTCAGAGACAGATGTGTCAAATGTACATTTTTTTTTGTCTTTGTGGAGTTAACATGCATGTGTTTGCAAGAATTAAGAACAAACCTGTGTACCAAACCTCCACTAACCTGAAGCAGATAGACATTTTATATTGCATAATTAGACAACTAATAATTTGACAGAGAAAAACACTTTGACAACAGTCAAAATAGTCCCATTGAACATTTAAAATAATGACTTCTGTTTCCTCTCCTTTTCTACCTTTTCATGTAACAGATGGTCAGTCTCATCTCAGACAGAGAAAGATTTTTACAATTTTCCTGATTATTTCACCTGTTTTATCTTCATTATTCGTTATGACTATTTCTTTTACAGACTGCACAGCACTTTATTTGACCTCATGCACCTTTCCGTGCCGTGTGTCTGAACTGTTTCAGCGTCTGGTTCAGTGTAGTTGAAGTACCTGTTTGACACTAGAGCTGTGGATTTTTCTGTATGTCTGTACTTCTGATGTTTTCTTTAGTGTACCTGTCGTGTCTGGTTGCCTGTTGCAGATCTAATTTCCTTCGGGATAGTCATGAAGTTGAAGTCAATACACTAACTAAAACATTATTCACAAAATAAGCAATTGATGTTGACGCATGTATTTGAATATATAAATTAAAACAAAGAAATTACCTTAAATTGCAATAGCGCATAATGGATCAAAAGCCCTAAAAGGTTCATAAATTAGACTTTAAAGTAAATGACAGATTTGGTTTAACTTTAACGGAGATATCTGTTTTTTTAAATATTCAATACAATAAATCTCATGTGTGTATGATATGTAATGAGCCATGAGAGAGACAAACAATGACGTGATCAAACTTAAAAACTGTAGCAATGTTTGTGTAGCCAAAGCCTGACATGGATTATTCCTTTGTGTCACATAACAAGACAACCTAAAGTAATAAATACACAGTGAAACATACAGTTACATATTCCTCATCAAAAAGTTTATTTTCAGTTGATGCTTAAAAATACAAATCAGAATCGAGAACCGAGTGTGAATTAATTCAGCAGACAACAGTCCCCATTAAATGCACCATTAACTCCTTTTTGTGGATTTTTTTAGAACAACTGGATCAAGCTGTTTCAAAACTACAAAAAGTCTTTGGACTGAGTATCACAGAGATACAAATTTAAAGGATGAAAGAAACTGTTTAACACATAGTTGGTTTTGTTTTGGTCTTTTGAAGTACTGGCCTGATTAATTAAGAAAAATCTAGTATAAATCATAGAGTGTATAAAAGATGGACGAAACAGCAGCCCCCTAAAGGTGAAGCCCAAACAGAGAACTCCAGTGTTGAACAATTAAGCCAACGTAGAAATTCAAAAAACTGCACTTTCTTGGGTGTCCACTTGAGGCTGGCTCAAACAGACCTGGAGGTACACAACCTACATATAAAAATATCCACTTTTACAGCGGTACAAAAAATAAAAATAAAATTTTTGGCTGGAATAGCTCATGTTGGAACATGCTATCAAGTTTTTAATTTTGTGCATAACTCATCCATTTAGATTTTATGAAGGGTAAGAGTAATATATAATCAGGGGTGAGTCTGATCTGACTGCTGGTGTGCTGAAGCTTTTTGTCAGAAAACTCAAGGCCCGTCTCAGCTGCACCTCTTTGACTGGTACTTTGTTGACTGAGAGGAAGCCTTATCAGTAAAGCGAATGCCATCAACAGGCTTCAAAAGTGGGCGTCAGAAACCATTGGGTGACATCACATAGACTAGTTCCATGTTTTATACAGTCCATGGTGAAGCTAAAAGATTTAGAGCTCCCCCTGCTGACTGGCTGCAGTATAGGTCATAAACCTCAAATCCAGATTCTGTGCAGATGATGAGTTATATGATCACACAGGTTTACGTCCAAGTGTTCATTTTTTATTATTCGATGCAAAAAACAAGAGGAGATGGAACATCATGACAACAGCTCCTTGCTGCATTCTCAACCAGATTAGCAGCAACAGGTGAGGAACAGTGAGAGAACACAAGAGTGACTGAACTTTCAATAACTGTGTCTGCTTTAAACTGACCCAAGACTGTGTTCTGCTGTGGACTGTACCGTCCACTTTGTTTGTTTTCCCCTTGAATGTATTAATAGTTGCAGTGATTCTAAACATACATAAATAAGATGCCACTCAGCAGCTATAGTCTAAGATTAGTTGTTGCTAACTTTGCCTTGCTATTACAGAGCAGAGAGAAAATGGAAAAATGTCACCTTCCATCACCTGAGGGCCCTCACGTCAGTCACCATACCCTCCCTGCACATCGTGCCCTCCCTCCATCAGGATGATTGTTTTGATTTGACCGTAGTAACCCGATATCCAGCACTTCCATACATGGTTGCAACATGTCACTGTCCCTCTAGTGCAGGGCAGCGGCTTGGAAAAAAACAGGGTGGCTGTTTCGAGTTGTTTTCCTCCCCTCGCCTTTTAAGAGCACTCTGCTGCGCACTCCTCTTTGGCCCCTAATGCCCCCGGTCCATTTAGCAAGGCAGAGCTGTGAAACCCAAGATCACAGGCATGGTCGAAAACAATTTCACCCTCTGATTGAGCCAATATCCACTTTACATTTTAAGGAGAAACAGGAGCCTGGTTTGTGTTACTGTACATGCACTATTACAAGTTCTACAGTGTGTGATCTGTTGCAAAAGATTCAACTCACATTTTACCTACATTTGACAACTAGTCCCAATATTATCTGCAAAAGCTCAGGAATTTGTAATATTTTTCCAGATGCCTTGTATTCTTTACTTGACCTTGTCGTGTTGGCGACCTAATGCAAGAACATTTTAGTTTGAGAGCATCAACAAACATTTTTACAGGGGTCATTGTTTTGGAGCGAGAGTGGCCCCAAGTACAAAAGAGGTGAGACGGCCTCTGTGTGAAACCAGATCCGGTCCTGAGTGTTGGGCAGTGCATGGTGGGAGTTCTGGATGCATTAGCCCAGGCTAATGGGCTAGCTGGCTCCGACAATCCTGACTGTCCATTATGTAAGGCTACGGCTGGAAGAGTTTGAAGGCAAGCTGCTTTTGACTGCTCTGATGTCCAACAAGCCCTTTAACTCGCCAGTTGTTGTGTGTTACTAAAGTCATACAACAGTTTGTTATGACCAAGCAATCTGATTGGACAAGAGGCATTCCATGAGTCTACACCATCTTTGGTACTTTTCACAATATGTTGCCTATCACTTCACCTTATCCAGGTGTTTAGAATACAGTCAATTAACATTACAGTAGCCAGTTTCTTTATTTTACAGTCTGGTACATATGAATGACACTACACTGTAAAAACAAATAAATACCCGAAATAAAGTCATGATAACATAAAATCCTAAGTTAGTTTAACTTCAAGTCTATGAAAATGTTGTGTTAACTCAATATTATACATTTACTGTAAGTCCCCTCAAATAATTAAAAGTTTTCCAACTTTGAAAAATGATTCATATTAACTTAAAAATGGCGAGCTCTATTTTCGATTTAGAGGAGTATTTCTCTTACCTCGTTGCAGCAAGGGGGTTTTGGGGATGTGGATGGAGATGTGCCTGTGCTGGGCGGTGAGTCTGGTCTGAACGTGTTCTTATGTAATCTGGAGAGTGGCTGGATTTCCCAAGTTTGTAGAGAGAATACAGAAAAAAGATATGCTTAAATATCCTATCAGAGTTGTTTGTTGGCAGCTGGACGCTGCCATCATGGATCTCGCACTGTCTCGTGAGAGTTGCGATCACAGTGGCATTGGACTTCATCCTCCAAAAATAAACTTACCGGCCTCGACACCCGAATCGCCTCTATGCTAAAGCCTTGAATTCAGCCAGGAACAACTTCCCACAGACTCTGTCAACAACATAACTTTCCACGGCGTTCATTGTCTTGGACCGAAAAACAATAATAAGAGAGACAGACCGAGGGAAACTAACAACATGCAAGAAGAGGGGAGGGGCTGCTATGGTTCACCTCGGGAACCTTGGGGAGTTGCAAATGCTTGTTATGGATGAAAATAAATTGTGCAAAAATAATGGTCCATCTGAGTTTGGGCCATAGAGGCTACCTATTGTTAATGAACTATATTGTTGACTGATATGTTTATGATAATGAAACGTCCTTCTGGGTCTGTGATTGTGGTGTTGTGAACAAAAGATACTGAGTACATACTCTTTATAGGCAGCCCAGGTGCAGACAATCTACCCCTTATCATCAAGCACTATATCTACCCTGGTCTTTCACCACTCGTCGCCTGAGTATCCTATCTCTCCGTGTGATCCTGTGTTACGTGCTCGTGCCTGTCTGCCTGATCGCTAACCTGCCCGTTCACCGGTCTGATAACCTCACTTCACTTCAGGAACTGTGTGAAAAACACTTGACTGATTTTAATCACATTCTTATTTATTTCAGCTTAGATCTCGGCATGACGTTTTTAAAAGCCAGTGATTTTCACTGTGTTGGCAAAGTGCAACAACACCATCTAGCAGGTCACTTAAGGTATTGGCTTTTTGCTCACTGAAGCCATTAGATGTTCACTCTAAAAGCCCTGCCTTTCAGCACTCCTGGAATAGCATTTGTTAGAATAATATGATCCTAGTAAGAGTATTCTCTAGTCATGATAACATAACATTCTAAGTTAGTTTTACTTCAAGTCTATGAAAATATTGTGTTAACTCAATGATATAATTTTGATGTCACCTCAACTAATTGAAAGTTTTCCAACTTTGAAAAGTTATTCATATTAACTTTAAAATGGCGAGCTCTCAATATTTTTATTTTTGGTTTGTTTGTTTTTCACTTTTTGTATACTATTATTATTATTATTATTATTATTATTAATAATAATAATAAATTGTACTGACCTTTTATAGATACATAAACTTTTTTTCCTTTATCTGTTAATTAATATATTTATTTCCCTATTTTTTATTATTTTGTTATACTATTATATTTCGTATTAATGTTATTTTAGATTACAGAGACCTATCATATTATAATATGTTATTCTATAGACCGATACTATATTCATTCAGTCAGTTTGTCCCTCCATTATGACTGAGATTCAAGGCGAAGTGCACTGGGGCATTTCAACAGTCACAGACTATTGACCTGCTAAACGTTCTTCTGACGCTTCAACACTCTGTCTGGTGTCTCCTTTGTCATATCTGTCATTTTCATTTAAATGTTTATGCAGCCTAGGAAAAAATACCATTTGGAGCGTGAGATTTCTCCCAAAGCACCCTGTCTCTCACCCACCCCTGAGACCGAGGGCGAGATCTCTTTCCCTCTTTCCCTCTTCTCTACCACCAAAAGCCATAAAAAGAGCAGGAAAGAAAGCAGAAAAACAACAATTTAGCATTCAAGTTTCAGTTGAGTTCAGAAAAAATCTGTTATTTCTTTTACTTTAAAATACGATGTGAAGCTTGTTTAACTGTTGTATAAAAGCATATCACACTGGAGGTTGTCATGTTGTCCTGAATATCAGCACTGCTGTATTTATCTATAGCCCTAGGCAGTTCAGTATATCAGTCCCTCTTGAGTGATATTTCTGTGTAAAGTGTGTAATATTTCTAATGGATTTAAACAGACTGATATTCAGTATTGTATTTCAGAGTGGTTTAATTTCTCTGCCAATTCCTGTCGGGCAGTTGAGCTTTTTAATGACGGCCACATTATTTCAATCTGTTGGGTCTTCATTTTGACCGAGACAGTTTCTTCAAAACTATTAGGCTTTATGAATAGCCATTAGATACTTTTCAACCATTTTTGGTTTCGATTCAGATAGCCTATAAAAAAAATATTGGTCTAGGGATTGCCATGAAATTTGTTGAAATATTTGTGCTCATATGGATTCAAATCACTTTGTTGATCCTTCAACTTATTCATTTGATCCATCACAAGGTCAACATTTCTCTTGCCTAATAGGCTACAGTCGTAATTAATGTAATTCCCATCAGCATTAGCTTTATGTTGTGTTTAGGTTTAATTACCAAACTTTAGTATAGTAACAGTTTAAATTTAAACATGGTAGTCCTATAGCCCACTTACAATCTATGGTGTAGGTTTGAAAAGCCAATTCGGATGGCAGTAATCCTCGATTCTCTCTCTATGACAGCAGGGGGTGACAGCACTGGTTTCTAAATGGTTATACAATTTGAAAGTCTTTTCGCTTTATCTATCACTCACCTCAGATATGAAGGAAACATATGTTCCATAGTTTCAAACTTTATTCAGTTCTGTTTTTAACCCGAGGATCCAGAGTAAGAGTAAAATCGACGATAAAGCATGGGACATTTAGGGCAACGTTACTTCTTGATCGTCTTAAGGACCTTATGAATACATTTTGGAATTATGCAAAGCAATGTATAGTTCTTGCCCTCTTTAAAAATCCCTCCAATCCGTCATTTTTATTAATTTGACGTTCAAAGAAACGCCATAGCATATTAGACATGGTCTGTGACTGACCACAGTGATGGTGGTCTGTGATGGTGAAATCGGTTGATTGAAGGTGAAAAATTAGGAAATGATCCGTCCTTGTAGGGGGTTTGAAGGTCATTTTCACATCTACTGAAGTAGAGTGCAGGATGGTTTTGACCAGCGTCAGAAAAAGAGAGGAGCCATGTAATGAGTGGCTTTTTAAGTAGAGTGAAGGTGATTGATCTGCATCCCCTTTGCTGCATGCAGAGCCAACAGGAATTTGGGAATGAGTGAGTAATGTAATGGATCAGGAGAGAGAGAGAGAGAGAGAGAGAGAGAGAGAGAGAGAGAGAGAGAG
The DNA here is from genome assembly GCF_963930695.1 of Labrus bergylta. Taxonomy (NCBI): domain Eukaryota; kingdom Metazoa; phylum Chordata; class Actinopteri; order Labriformes; family Labridae; genus Labrus; species Labrus bergylta. The sequence continues at coordinate 29,303,291 of NC_089198.1, read as the reverse complement.
AGAGAGAGAGAGAGAGAGAGCACTCAGGCAGGAGTTTTTTTTGGATGCACTGCAGGATTTTGGAGGATGTGCCGTAGAGGGTGCTGTTGCATTAATCAAATCTGGAGGTGATAAACGGCTGAATAAGAGATTCAGCAGCCAAGCATGAGTATTAAGGACATAGATGGGTGTTTTTTCATGGTTGAAAAGATTCTTTCAGTCAGCAGAATGTGTCATAATAACATCCTTGAAACTTACTGAGACAAGCAACATAATTTTAAAGGATTCTTTGCTATTTGGGATTTAACAGATATCCTTAATTTGAAGACAACAGTCCAAAAACAAATAAAAATGGGTTTGTATGTGACACATTAAAGCAGGAATAACTTGTTCCTCTAAAAAAGATGACCTCTAAAAAAGATGACCTGCAAAACAACAAGGATCATGAGTGCCACCTACTGATCATGCTATGAATATGTATTCTTATCATTTCTATTAATTGTATGGCTGCTCGGTTTAAAAAAAAATGAAGGAGGAGAGCAATAATTTAGTGTTCAGTGTTCTTCATGCAAGATCCCTGACTTTGTGAGCAGCTGCAGAATTTGTATCACATTAACCTGATGGCCTGGACTCCCCAGTGGGATCAGTAGATATCCAGTTGCTAACAAAGAGGAAAACAACATCTGTGAAAATGTCTGTGAGACCTTTGACCCTCCCAGTGGTTAGTGGGAGTCAGAGTGACACTTGTGCATACCAAGCTTTCAGGTCGGTTTGGCCTCTGTGGTACGAGTGGTATCACACAGGAAATACAGAGGAGCTAATTATACTGACTGAAGTTTGTTGTTTCAGTTTATAGGAGTGTATAAATAATCTTCCAGAAAATAGGTCACAGTGTGTTTTTGTCTTTTCTTTTTTTGAAATTGTGGATATCTCACTCTGGAATCAAAGTCTCAGCTCTGTTTTTGTTGCGTTCTGTGAAAGGGAAAGTTGCTTCAGTTTGCTGCAAGTTTAACAGACAACGAACAGGACATGATACATGCATCATGTTTTGTTTTTCCTCTTTTTGTTTTCCTTCTCTTTGCTGCCTATGTGGTTGTTAGAAATTTCATGAAGGTCTTGTATGGAGGGACAGAGAGGTGTCATGCTTCCTAATGGTTAATTTATTAATGATGATGATTAATGATGTTAATGTTCTAGGCTCTGTAACTTTTACAGATCAACTTGCTCATCAAATTGTACGATTGGAATCTGTGCACTTCCACACTTTTACCCCATGTCCCATGCATGTTCACGTTGTATAGTTTACGTACTGTATGTGTTTATTAGGTATATGAGACTCTCCCTGCAACCACATTTACCCAAGAGTATAAATAAAGTAACCTGAACCTGAATGCAGCTTTTTCATAAATGGTTCATCTAGAAGTTATTGTTTCATGTAATTTATAAACATCAAAACAATAAGAATGTCCATCACAATTTTTGGCTCGTTCATATATGGTTCATATGTTTAAAATTAAAAAAAACTCAGTTAGCTATCAAAATAAAAGCATCAAATAATTAACCCCTGGTATTTAAAAAGTTCTGATTCTGAACATTGAGGAGCCAATCATGATTATTAATAATGATAAACTTATTAGTATATAACCCATTGATCTGTCTATGGTTCTTTTCTAACTCCCATGTTGCTGGTTTACAAACAGTTACTTTCACAGTTATCTCCTTAAAAAAAAATATATAAAATGCTCCTCCTTACCCATTGACTCTAACATCTTAACCTCACAATTAAAGGAAAAATGTTTTATTAATATTAAATGGAACGTGACCTTCATGTCCTTTTTTTCCTGTTCCGCACACATTCAAATTCTTCTAGTATAAAATGAATGTTTTTAGAACACTTATTTCTTATTTTGTCAATTTATGTCAAAGTTATTTAAACACAACACATGTATTACCCATTATGACACAACATTAATCATGATTCTAAACTTCACAACTAGACATATGCGGAATAAAAATGGTCCCTTCTCCTACAATCTGCCCCCTCTACTCCAAAGTGTTCAGTGAATCGAATGTTTATCATTCGAACTATCTGTTAGGGAGATTCTGACTGAGGCCAGCTGCTAATGGACAATGGCAAAGCACCAAAGTGCTTCATTTATCTTTCAGGCACCATGTAGGGATTTTCCTGTTGTTGTGATGTGGTGTAGATGATGGTGAAAAGATGCTATCAGATGGCACATCGACACACTATCATGCTCGTCATATATTTCATTTAAACTCTGATAAACTGATTGAAGATGAACAAGTTTTTTTGTTATTGTTTACACTTTTCAATAATGATTAAAACCAATTTAATTTATGTTAAGAATGACAAAAATGGAAAGATATGTTTTTTTTTAAAGAATGAAGGATGAGGAATTTGCAATGTTGGAATCAAACTCTCTGAGGGGAACTCGGGCTCCTGCTGCATGCCGGGGTCCATCAGCTCATACATGTAGGGCAGCCTCTATAAGTACAAGTTATCGACCTGTACAATATGTCCATATTCTTTATATTATCTGTAAACTAGTATAGCATGCTCACTGCACCTTAATCTGTATATTATAATCCTAAGAATACACTTATATTTATAGTATTTATTTATATTTATAGCATCCCATTAATCCAGCCATCCATATATACCTAATAATTCACTTTTTTTAGTCTACATCTGTAAATTTTGTAATTACTGTACATAGCACAGACTCTTGCACTTTCTGCTTATTTGCACTTCTGGTGAGATGCCAAACCTCATTTCGTTACTCTATACTTGTATATGTGTAATGACAATAAAGTTGAATCTCATCTCATCTCATATTCCTGTGATATTTTCTCCACAAACATAAACTCTGAAGGGAACTTAATCATGTTTAATTCTCACAGGGGAATCCAAACGGATACTTTTGGTACAGTTTTCTTCCAACAGGGGAGCACACCTTTTAGAAAAATAAGAGTATTCATGTTCTTAAAGTCAGAAATGCGTTCCTCAAACACACTACATAAACATTGCACAAACAAAGGAGATTTGTGTTTGGTAGATTATTTCTTTGTTGTAACAATGCTTCTTGGCAATACATCCTATACTGTTGGAAAGCATGTTTATTTCCTTTTTAAATGGTGTCCCATTTGTAAGGAGCATGCATTTGCGGGATGAGCAGCAGAGCTGAGTATGTGGTTTGCGCCCAAATCTCCTCTGCCAATGCCAAATAAGACAGTTTTTCGTCACAGTTTTTTTTTTAGGCGGGGCCGAAAGCAGTTGGGCGCCTGCTAAATGTGGTACACCGTCAGCTTTTATATTCGTATGTGGTCTTTTCTCCACTGGAAGGGCACTCTGAAGTGAACTTTATCATGTTTTATGTCTCATATGGGCATCCAGATGGATACTTATGGAACATTTTCTTCCAACAGAGAGGCAAATCCCTGCAAAAAAACAAACAGTGTTGCTCCCAAATTGAATTTTAATGGTATCCTAAACTTTGACAAATAAGGACAAATGGCTAGACTTTAACTGGAAAGCTTCCTCAGACAGTCTTTACAAGAGCTTTGACAATGATTTAGAGGACGAAAAAAGACTCGGCTCTCTGAGACAATGCTGTATGAGAGCAGCGGCACTAAATAAGACACTGCCACTTAGGAAAATAAGTGAGGCTGCATGCATAGAGCCAAGATTGAAAGTTGTGTCAGCACAGTGTGTTAAACCACACTCACAGGCTTGGCTGCTTCTGGAGCTGGTTTTCAACCAAGGTCTCGCAGAACTGTCCGTCTTTCTTAAATGGCTGTTTACAAAGCATAAAAACCCTTTTCAACACCTCCAATGACCGTCAGATTTATCTTAAAGAGCCCATATTTATGCCCTTTTGGGGTTCGTATATTTAATCTATGTACCTATGTACGTTCACAATAGCTAAAGTCCGAAAAAAGTGTCTGTTTTCATGTACTGCTCCTCCTTGCTCCCTCTCCGCTCTGAGTCCATCAGCTGCACTCTGTTGAGCCCACACTGTTAGACCCCACGTGGGCCAAGTCTGCTCTGATTGGTCTGGCGATCCACTCTGTCGTTATTGGTCAGTTGCTCAGCATGCTTCTCGGAAATTTCAACATGAGCTGCAGGGCTTGCCACAACGAGCCAATGGGCTTAGATCAGTGATCTCACACTGACAATGACGCCGCACTGACAAATTTTTATCAAGGGGGGCTAGAACCGAGCGTTACATGCAGCTAATGCTACAGCTAACAGGAGGAGGTAGGAGGAGGTAGGAGAAGCTGCGTTTCCGCGGACTTTGAATTTTTGCACATAGATGTGCCTAAACATGCACAGGACACTTGGAAAACACACTAAAGGGCATATAAAACCAGAAAAAGCATAATATGGGACCTTTAAATGCAGAGGCTGCATAAGGACATCTTGGGATGTATTCTCTTAATGAGGTCACGCTGCTCTTTTAATGATGCTCGATTTATGTTGGCACACTCCTCAGATCAGATGTGGAACAAGTAATCATCTCTCTATTGCTGTAAAGTATCTCTACAGTGCATGAGAAGTTCATTTTCCATTTCCATTATCTACATAATGAATGGTTTTTGAAACATCCAAGACTGCACTTACACTTTTCAAAGCTTATGTTTGACAATGATTTTTAGTCTTGTGAAACACTGAGCAAAAAATGTTGTATTTGACTTGATCTTTTTACCTTGGAGAAATGTTGTACTATCTTACCGGATAAGAAATTAAGTACAGAAGACATCAGTGGGCTGTCGAGATGATCACAGCTATGATCCCTCCCTCGGTGCTCCGCTTTAAGTGCCTTGCTATTTATCCAAAAAGGCCAAAATCGAAGGTTGCAGTCTCCACAGTTTGTTATGAAAGGCAGTGACGGATATGGAATGATTCAGCTATTGTTTATGGGTAAACATGAGAGATCACTCTGAACAAATGGACAGCCCTGAACTTGAAGGTTAAATGAAATGCAGAGTTTTCAGAGTGCTGCTTGCTCTGTCGCAGTGTCTGTGAAACCAAATGTTCAAATCTGCAGGAGGCTTGTGGACAGACAGAAAGACAAAAGAATTGAGTTAATTGTCTCTGCGTATAAGGTTCTACACCAAGGAAGCTGCAGTAATTATATTAACTTTGCACCTTAGAATGAGTTGATTAAATGTGAATAAGGTAGGTCCACGTTTAATGAATCGAGAATCTAATTTCTAAAGTGTACGTGATTGGTTTTAAATATTTGGATTTCTTGTTTTCTGAATCATTATAGTCTTACTTTTTTACCTGATTCAAAAAGAGGGATTTTTTAACTGTGTCATTCAAAAGTTATTGAGAAGCTTAAAGGATTAAAAAAAAGGAGTAAAGATAAAAACATTCAGAAACATTTTATATCTATTCTGGGGCTTTGTTGCTAGAGATGCAAATGATGTTTGATTGGTGTACCTCATGGCTCCAGACGGAAATATGTTAACAACTATAGTGGATGGATTGCCATGGAAGTTTCTAAAAAAAAAAAACCTAGCCCCCCGACACTGAACCACAGTGTCCTTGATTATTGCCTCTATTTTCTCTAGAGGAGCATGAGGTAGTGATTTTTGATTTGGAGTGAATTGTCTTGACGGCTGTTAGAGAAACTGAGATTAAATTTCATCAACATACTACGCTCCCAGCATCATGAAGTGTACTGAATTTGACTTTTCTTGTAGCACCGCCATCTGTTCAAAGTTTCAGTTTGAGACATTGATAATCGGCTAATGTTAGCATAAATACAATACGCACGCTCGGCTTTATACCTACTCAACATCAACATGTTAGCATGATCTGTTCCTACATACAGATCCACACAAGTGCTTGGATGGCAGCAGACTTAATACAGACATTCATCCTCTTGTAAACACAGTAACAGCACGATGGTTTATTAACTGCCTTCAATATGCACGCAAACGGTGAAACAGGAGAATAACGACTAAAACGGACTCTAAATGTAGAAAGTATTTATATTTGATATAACACATCAAAGGTTGTTGTTCACACTTTTTTTTCTTTTCTTTTTTTACAATAGTGAAGTCCATGAAAGCTTGTCTGGAAGATGATTCCCCATCTAAAAATTATGATCAGAATCTTTGAAAACGCTTAGAAATCTCAGAACTAGTCCGTTTTACAAAGAAATTCAGATATTAAACTGTAAACCTTCAAACCCCTTTTTCAGCTGAAACCGTATATATCAGCATTAAATAGTATCTTTAATAAATTCAGGTTCTTATATCAACATTTGTGAACAAAGTATTTACATATTGTGGTAGAAACATAGAAACTTCCCTCTACAGGTTGAAATCAGCTACTGCCATTTAATGTTTCTACTGGCTGATCTGGAGGCCGGTCGATGTATGTGGTGCCAGCTTTCGTTGTCCCTTCCTCGTTCTCGGCATCAGCTGTCTAAGCACTTGATGCCTGTGCTAACAGACCAATTTGACAAGGCTGTGGACTGTTGTGATCGTTCCCTACAGGAGACTCTGGAAGAGAGAAGTCCTCTGCTATGTTTTTTTTAATATTCCAGGGTAGATGCACTGTAGCCGAAACTCTGACATTTTGTTATCCTTTAAATGCACAGTATGTAAAATCTGCCGCCAGGGGGCAAAAGATGATGTTGAGCTGGCGGGGAATCATGGGAGTGATTCTCTCTGCTACTCTCTCCCCCCCCCGCCCCCCGGTGAAAACAGACTCAGTGTTGACCATAGTCGAGATGAAAGGGTCATGTCTTCCTTAGGTTACTAGCTGTGATACCTTAAGTACAATACTTTAATTGAACATCTACTTCTAAAGTCAAGGACCTTTGTACTCCAATACTCGCAGTAAAAAACAAAGTCAAGCAGTAATGGACTCCGGCGCTGGTCATTTAAAAATGTCTGCACTGGATTAATGACCAAAGGCCTTGGTGTCATGCTGTTTAATGAACAATGAGATTTGGGTTTATCTAGGTCAGTGCATGTTACTGCTGCAGGTCAGATGAGAGTGAAAAGAAGTCTGACTGCTTGTTCCTGTTTTATAATCAGAGTCCTGCGCTGTGGGACGACGCCGGGCCAGGCTTTTATCCCCTTTATGTTCCCACACAGATGTTTTCATGTTGCTCCAGCATTTAGTTCAAAGATGAAACAAAGGGTAAGTGCCCTGAAAATGTCAACAAGATGTCCTTTGCTGGACTTCTAATGCCAATTATAGCCACTGAGAGGTTGTGTTATCTGACTCTACAGATGTAAATACTACATCTTGAGCCGTTTTCACATATGCACTCTGGATAATATCTAGATATTTACAGGAGGACTTCTCCAGAGATTCTCCTGAACTAGCCGTTCACATATGCTCCTCACAGCGGGGGACTTTCCCTGTCAGAGGGGAGGGGGCCGCGGGGGATTTCCTGAGGTAAGACATGACGTAAATAAACAACGTGGAAGTAGCGGCCAAAACAATAGAGTCCGCTACACAACGTTAATGAGAATATTTGCCTTTATATCAATGCTATGTGTAATCCAATGGAATGACAACATACTGACGAACAGAAAACATAATGCAGCCGTTTAATTACGTGCACGGTGTGCACGATGTCCCAGTCTGACATGATTAATGGTGGAAGTGAGTATAACAGATCTCCTTTGAGATAAACCAGGCAAATCTCAAAATTAGTGACATCTGACTATAAAACAACGTCTCAATATTTCGGGAAATATGCTTAAAATGAACACACTGCAAAAAAAGCTGTCTTGAAATAAAGTGTTAGGAATTATATCTTAAAACCAGGACTAACACTAAAACCAAGTACTTTTATATGCAAACAAAGATTATCACTCTTCCCAAACAAAAAGAAACAAGACAAACTCTTTTTGTACAACAGAGATGACATCTTGAAGATGAAACGGAGTAAAAGAACAGTTTAAATGATGTGTGTTCCCAGATATGAGAAGAGGGTTGTCTCTGTTCTGTTCTCACATAAATCTATAATAAAACAGAACTGATATCCTTTAGTGTACGAATTAATATAAATCCATGTGAAATTTGGTCTCTGTCTGTTCTCTGAATGGGTCAGTGTTGTTCAAATGGATTTCATGATTAAGTTACAAAACCACAACTGTTCTAGTCAATTTTTTTTATACTCACCAACTAAATGTCCTCAGCCTGATTGCTTTATCTAAAACACCATCATTTACTGCAGAAGTCTTTCCATCATTTAACCCCAGAGCCAATTATCTGGCCAATTATCATAATTTTAAATTAAGTGCACAAAGTGTGAAATAAAGGAAACAGCATAAAGAGTTCCCCCCTTTCTTCTAATTTGACCTCCTCCAACCCAGGTCTCTTTCTAGATTTATTTTTTGATCTTATGGCCTTTATTTGACAGTACTGTAGATAGAGTAGGAAATTAGATAGAGAGAGTGGGAAATGACATCCAGAGAGGGAGGCTCATGGTCGGACTTGAACCTGCGCCACCCACCTGGAGGACTAACGCCGCCATACACGGATCCCCACCTTACCGCTAGGTCCAACCCAGTACTCTTGATCCTCTACATTTTATACTTGAACAAGACCATTGTAACCGTCTTAAACTGATGAAAACATGGCCAGTGTGAGAAGAAAAATGGGGACCTATGACCTTTTGGTTTAAGTCATAATTTTGCCCTTGGTGGTATAACTGGATAACTCATTGAAGTCTGAGACAAATTCCCTAATAGGGACACTGAAGTGTATCGTATGGTATGAATGAAAGCATATTGCACCACTCTCCTGAATTGTGTCTTGTCGTATCTTGTTGCGTCATGTCTCCCGTAGGACTCACATGGAATTAGGGCTGGGCCTACAAATACAAATCTCCAATTTCTTCACACCAAACTTGATTTACGATTTCAATAGATTTTTTTTGTTTTGCTCTTATTCCATCAATAAAAATTCAACAAAACTGGATTTCCCTTCCAGGATTATTGATAAAAGTAACCTTAAATTCTGTTTAGGGTTCAAATAAAAGCTTTGAGCTTGTCTTTAAAAATGCACTTTGCAGTTTCAGGGTTCATGAAAGGTACAGATGAGGCAGAGCAACTTCAGTAAAATATTTGTGGCTGGGTGTCACCATGAACGAGGAAGTAACGAGAGGGGGAGGATGTGAACTACAGGAGCCCAAGGGGAGCGGCGGAGGAAGTTCAAAAGAAAATCTCAGTTTCATTTCTGAAAATGTAGATATTACACAAACCCAATTTATTGATAAAATGGATGTATCGCCAAGCCCTACGTGGCATTATGGGATACTGCTGTTCTGTTGTTGTCTGTCAGGGCCGTTTGTTAGACCATGCTGCTGCTGCTGCTCCATGATAGATACGCTCAGTGCAAGTACAACTATTGTTTTACCGGTAACCTATCACAGTAAGGGTATAACAGTACTGTGTTGTATGGTATGGTATCATTGACTTCCATCTCTACATAAGAAGTCTTTTTAATCAGATGTTACATTTGGAAAGATGAACCATTTATAGCTGCACTCTGGTTTTGTGGAGAACAGTGTTTGCCCTGCGTCAGGTCTTGGCCTGGTTCTCGGCACAATACATCTTGTCTAAGAATTGGCCTTTCACTCATCTGAGGCGGACTGGACCACAAACATGCCCTTCATTTGTTCCTTTTTGTGCTGTCGGTGTAGCGCTGATAAAGCCCTGTCTCCCCATGCCTGCCATTCATTTCTCCAGTCCTTCCTCCTTGTCAGCTTTTATGAAACTAAACCAGGTGAACTCAAGAATAAAATAAAAAAAATGTCTCTACACACTTAGTCCCCATGGCAAGTACAATCTCACGCCATCGGGCTAAAATGAATCATTTCATTCCCACTTTCTATCTGTCGGCCATGACAACAGCTCTGTGGCGTCCATCTCTGATGTATACTTCTCACGGCGATGCTCGCTCTCCCTCTGTCATTATCCCATCCATTAGTGCTTTTTTTTTGCCATTGTCATGTGGATTTCAGGCCTTCTGACTTCTGTGTCCTTGATGGTCACAACATTGAGACAAATTAGCCACAGCACCCTGAGGTCTTTTAAACTCTGCAGATTCACTGTCCGTGCTGTGTTATATGGAGAGTTACATCGACTCAAGGACTAAAAGAGAAAGATTTTTATAAAAACATCTAGCTTCCGATTTCACACTAAAACCATTTTGCTCTCCCACAAAATCCTAGAACTGACTTATCTAATGAATTACATGACACAGCGTTTTTTTTTTTTGTGGCACCGTGATGCAATTGGGTTTCCTGGCTTGAAAATAGGAATTGTTTTATAATCCTCTTTGCAACAGCGTGACCATTGTGTTCCCTAAAAGCAGGACGTGCACGCAGACACAGCGATCACTGATATAATATATGACCTCACTGTGTGTTAGATGTACATGGTCTTCTGTAAAATAGGATCAGAACTTCTACTAGTCACAATCTTGAGGTGGAAAATCTTTTCAGACTGCGGCTTTTTATCTTCTCTCTGTGATTTAATTTTTTCTTTAAAAGGTTTTTGGATGTTTGGACTCCTTGAAGATTAAACTGAGGGCTGAATTGGCTTCATTTATCCGACTTTGGCCTGTTTTTGACATTTAAATTCACCAGGAGTTGGTACTTCTCTATTTCTTACCTTAAAAAAAAAAAAAAACTAATCTCATTTCAAGCCTAGCTGGGTATTTTTCTTGCTACCTCATGGTGATCGTAGCTCCTGAGGAAATGTGGTAATTTACTCACAATAGGAGACCATTGTGAGTGAAATTAGATTGACCTCATCTGCAAATGCAGGAATTGTTCATCCTCATTTAAGCACCGTGTGTTACAGTGGAAGTGCTAAATTATCAGCAATATGCAGACTACTTTTTAGTTGACAGGAAAGCAGATAAAAGACTTTTTTCACTTTGATTTTCTTCATGAAAATCTTTAATGAAAAAGGAGAAGCTGTAGATTTGAGCACCGTAGTGTACCAAAGAAAGCCTCCTCATATTTTATACATTCAGTTTACATTAAAGCATTGATGTGATGATAAAAGTGTCTCCATGGGGCACAATGCTGCATGACGAGTGGGACGAGTCACTGTTGTCTACTGTCTCTTTTTAGCTTGATTATGCAGGGTGGAAATTAATATGTACGTGATGGGGAGACGGAAATACTCATGAGAACATCTTGTTGCTAAACCCTGCAAATAACAAAAAGCATGTGATCAGTGCGTTGTTTGAATTACTTTGTTATATTTAATGGTAAAGAACACAATGTTCACAGAATCTGATGTCTACATGACTCTGTGAACACGATGGATTGTTCTCTTGTGGAGAAAAGGGTCTGATAAAGGTGTCACTTTTTGATCAGACATGATTAAAATCACTATCAAAACTCAAAAACTTCGGCACAGTTTGCGAGGAACTTCAACTTGAGGGAAGGGCTGAGGTCGGAATCAAACCCACAGCTGCTGCAACAAGGACTAGAACCTTGTTCAAGGGGCACCTTGAACCACTAGGCTGTCAGCAGTCTCTGTTGAAACTCAAACTCAAGTATTCTTGCCAATTGTCAAAAACTTTATGGAAACCGAACTTAGAAACTTTTCAGTTATTCAACACTTTTTGTTTGAAAAAAAAAAAATAGCTGGTTCTTTTTTTGTTGCCATTTTGCTTTATTTCCCAGCAGTTCTTTGCAGAGAGAGGCAGGAAATATAGCAAGAATGGAAAAGGGATGACTTGGCGAGGCTGGAGGAAGTTAGATTTATCTTTAGGGGCCTCCAATGCTTTTTTCTTTATTTTCTTAAACCACTTTTCAAATACATCAGTTTAGAAATGTCTTTAGAAACATTGTAATAGGAAGAACAGTAAGCGCAGGCTAAATGAAAAGACAAGGGGGATAAGGAAGACACATGCTAGAGAAGGATGCAGGTCAGGCAATAATGTCTGAATCTTAGAATTCCAGTTTCTTTTCCCATCCATTACCTATACTGTTTTTCCAATTCAGGGTCGCAGGGGGGGCTTGAGCCAATCCCAGCTGCCATTGGGCGAAGGGGAACGCCTTGGACAAGGTGGGTAAAACACAGGGCTGACATGTAGAGACAGACAGACAAACATTCACATTCACACTCACACCTACCTACCGGCAGTTTTAGAGTCACCAATTAACCTAACGAGTATGTCTCTGGACTGTAAGAGGAAGCTGGAGAACCCACGCATGCCCGGGGGGAACATGCAAAGTCCACACAGAAAGGCCCTGTCCGACGGGGTATGTGAACCAGGTACCTTCTTGCTGCGAGGCAAGAGTGCTAACCAGTGCACCACTGTCCAGTCCAGATGTTAAAAGGAAATTAGAATCAGTGTATCACACTGGAAGCCAGTTTAATGCGGCTAAACCTTCCCTGTACTGTATGATGGTATATGAACATTCATCATATCACATGCAGCATCTCTTGTAGAATATTAGCTCTGCATATTATGTGCTGTGGGCCCCTCAGGTCTGCATCACTAACTATCTGGGTCTGTGTATCTGCAGCGGGGTAAATAGGCCACTCACCATCTGACAGAGCCAGCACCATATTGAGCTCTTGTTATCTCATTTAGAAGTATCCATATGTGCTAATTAGGACATCCTGACTCTGGCAAGGACATGAGATCGCAGAGTGGCTGAGTGCGGAAATGTGGCTAAGCAGGAGCCGGGCCAGCCAATTCGAAATCTGTGTGATGTAAGAGGTGCACAAACCAGACGGACCCTAAGGCAACAGAGTCCTAACTTACCTATCTATATGTATGTGTGCAGGCAGTATGACAAGTACAAGCTTTGATATTCCCTTTGTAGCCCGGAGACACGGATCTGCTTGATGACCCCCTGCTGAGAAATCACAAGGCGACAGGTCGAGATGTTGCTCATTCTCTTCTGTCAGGACTTTATAATTACGTATGAGACAGATGGATGGCTAATATACTGAAACATCACACTCAGATGAAAATTTGACGACAACATTTATATTTTTGATTGAATCAAAAGAAATTAAAGGAAAAAATATTTAAATAATGAGAAAACATGAATTCAGACACAGTTAATAAAAATAGTGAATACATAAAAAATAGGGCCAGATTGCTGTTCTTTCTCGGCTGGTTGCCTGTTAAATGCTGGTGGAACAACCTCTGCCAATTTAACAATAGACCACTGTCAGTTTCTGTGCTGAGCCTGCATGTGCTCATATTATAAGACTATTAATCATGAGAGGTGGGCAGTATGACTATATTAGAGTGCTGTCAAACTGTGCCTTTAATTTCTCATCTATTATCATGGTAACTGCATTGGTGTTTTTTGAAATATGATTTTTGCACTAATGACATGTCACCTTCTTTTCAGATATTATATTCACAGGTAAACAAAAGAAAAGTGTGCAATCAGTCTTTTCAATGAATAAACGTCCAAACGACTTTGGGTGCAAGTCGTCCAAATGACGACTTGCACCCAAAAGGTGTTAGTCTGCTGTTTGGGTTGAGTCTCAGCAGCCTCAGAGCCCCTTTCACACATGCACTCTGGACGCTGCTGAAGTCACAATGTTGTGTTTACAACAGAGTTGGATGCCGATGAAGACAGCGCCTTTAAACCAATACTGAGTTTAACCTGACATAGTCACAGTTTAAACAGTAGAGAAGAGTGAAGCAGTTTTATTAAGTGAACTCAGATCCCATCAGTTTCTCACCGGTTGCAGGATGTAAATGTCATTACACAAACTTCACGCTGGTGAATCATTTTCATGAATATTACCTGCTGCGTTCACACATCGCCTAACCATGACTTTTTATGGGAATTTAACAAGGAGGCTGGCAGTAAAAAGTCTGAATAAAGTTGGTGAAATATTTGGCCATTTCAATCACACATGCACCTCACCAGGACAATTTTTATGAAATGTTCAGAAAGTGCAGTTGAAGTGTGAACAGGGCTTTATAGAGTCAGGCTCTAAATCAAACAGTGTTATTTACTGAAAGTAGTTGCTACAATGTCAGCCATGGCTTTGTGGACTGTCATTTTGAAGCCTTGTTTATGTTACTTTGCCATCTTTTATGTGTGTTTTTTCAAAGATCAGCATATTTGTAAAGAAGGGATGGAAACATACTGCTGTGTCTCTTTATTCTGGCTGATAGATCGCTTTGAGACAACTTTTCAAATGCAATGTAGCCATGTTAAAGCAAACCCTACTTTAGAAACTTCATACTCTAAATAGGACTGTAATTTAGAAAATGAACTTCATACAGTGTTGATTACTTGAAAACTTGAAACTGCCTATTAAGACCATAAACTCACTAAGTAGATGCTTAGGGAGATAATAAATCAAATGAGAAGTACAGTCATTTTCTCCAAGACTTGTAAACAATGCACTCCTTTCTGCACTTCACATCTGCACCATTTTTCAGATCCTAAAAACAGCCATGAATTGAAAAAAGTGTTTTTTCTTTTGCAACCAAAGAGCAAAATATTTCCCCTCAGGAGATCAAGGACACTAAAAGCAGAGCCAAAAAGGGAGTTTTTATTGGACTAACACTAACCAGAAAGACAAAATCATGCCTCCAATGAATGGTTATCTTGAGGCATATGTGTGCTAAATGTGTAAACCAAGTGGAAACTCCCATAGTTGAAAAATGAAGCAAAAACCATCAGTTCCACGAGTGTCCACTTGAAAAGCTGGTTACAAAAACCAGGGAATCCTTTAATGAAATTGACATATTAACAATATAAATATATATGGTTTTTGTCTGGGAAACAAAAAAAACACAGAGTCTTTATTGCTAATTTCTTTATTGGTAAAGAGTAATGTGTACGGGGGGATATATTAAAGCTAATAGGTATGTATATATTTGCATAACTGGGGGCGTGGCTAAATTGTCTGACAGGTGGCTTTGTAGCTGTTTGCCAGGAGGCATAAGGCCCACCTCAACGCTGCCTATTTGAGTGTTTCTAGATCGATTACTAGACGGTTGGGGTCAGCATTTCCAATATGGCGACCACCATCTTTAGCTTCAAAACGCCTCTTCAGAATTCAATGTGATGTCACTGAGAGTACGTTTATTTTTTCTAAAGTCTACGGTGTACACAAGCAACTGTTTGCTAGCCTATTAAAAATATCTGCTGGTTCTTCATCACATGTTGTTGTAGCTTGTCTTCCAAAGTGTCCAAAAATAAATAAAGAGTTTTCTAATAGATTTAGCAAACAGTCACTTTTATCACAGTATGGGGAACATCCATTTAATTAAAGAGGATTATATCTCAATCCCCCATCACCTGCCTAAATTAAACAGTAACTTCATAGCAAGAGCAAATTCAGCTTTGCATCCATTTAGTGCGAATGTTAGTGTGTCCATAGATGTAGCCCTCCTGTGAAACACACATGAAATATATATATTTATACATATGATATATGGTTAAATCACCCGAGCTTCGTTTCATCTTGAACAACAATCTTTCCCAGCAGCAGGGACTGGACTTCTCATCCTCCTGCTGGGATGGATGAATCTCCTTCATCCTCCTCTGCTGTTATTCTCAGTCGTTTCTTTTTTTTTTTTAACAACCCATTGTTTTCAGAGCTCCGGCTATTTTCTTTGAAAATAAATGCCTTGCTGTCTTCAGTTGCAGAGGATTATGAGCCACAAAAACAGCTGTGTTATTCTATTTTGGAAAGAGAAGAGATCTTGATTGTTCATCCTGCTTTTCTAATTATGAGCGAGTTTTTTTTCTGTCCGCTTAATCCGTAATTTATGGTTGTATATAGTCAGAGATTATTTTTTTAATGCAAAAACAACAAGTTCGACCTGACTTAAACCCTCTGTTTGGCTTCACTGACAGTTTAATATTATGACAGTATTGAAATACTATTGTATGTACTCAATAGGAGAAGGGTGCTTACCTTTCCACACAGCGCTAGTACAGTAGAACGCATGTGGTTGCCTCAGCAGAGTGAAGTTTTGCTCAAGTATTGAGGAGAAATCTCTTGAAGCAAGGCAATGATAGAGTGGAATTGACAGGAGTGGCAAAGGACAAAGAGGGGAAGGAGGTCGAAAAAAAAGGGACATAAAGAATGGTGAAAAATCTCCCCCTTAGAAAGCCAACGACTCCTTCTCCTTGAGTGCTATACTCACTCATCTGTGTATGTCACAAACCCCACCTCCCCCAGTACTTCTCTCCTCCCCTCCCCTTCCCTCCCCTCCAGTCTCAGTCTTTTGCCAAGGAAGCCCAGGCAGCGTTTAATTGCAGAGTGCAAAAGGCTTTAGTTGGGCTAATGAGCTCAGCACCGGAGCTGGGACTCTTCCACGCACTCTCTGACGGACAGAAAAAAAACATACGGAGTCCTTCACCGGAGGAGCTTCACGGGGCGGCTGGATTTGAGGTGGAGGGGAGAGAAGGAATTTATAAACTCAGGTACAGCCTACTATGTTTGAGAGAATGTACCAGAGGCAAGAGACGGAGTAAGAGGTGGAGAGAGAGAGAGAGAGAGAGAGAGAAAGGAGAGCGGGAGAGGGGAGGGGAGGAAACGGGAAATACACAGCCAGAGAGTGAGTGAGAGAGAGAGAGATAGAGAGAGAGAGAGAGAGACACAAGAAGCCTGCAGCAGCAAATGAGACAGAACAACGAGGCGGGAGAGGTAGAAAGAGAGACACAGAGGGAGGTGGAGAGGGGCCCCATGTAGGAGAGAGGGCTAGAGGGTGAGGAAGAAGAAGAAGGAGTAGAAAGAAAGTTAGAATTAAGTAAAGAAAAAGAAGGTCCAGGGGAAGGGAAAGAACGGGCAGCAGAGATTAACAACTACAGGAGAGCAGGAGAAGGGAAACAACAGACAGGAAGGAAGGGGAGGGAGGGAGAAGTCTTGGGCAGAGCAGGAAAAAAAAAAGAGCTGAAGAAAAAGTTTTTCTTGTGGGAAGACGCAGATGAGGAAAACAGAGCGAGTGAATGACTGGGCTGGAGAGAGCAGGGACGGGAGGGAAACAGCTCTTTTCTAAGGCGTTTTCCACACGAGACACTGGACGTCTTTGGACATGTACACAGAAACAACGGGACACCATCGATTCCTCCAGCACATCAACACCTCCGCCCCCTGCTCCTGCCAGCACTGCGTCCACTATGAGGAGCCGTTCCACCATCACGCTGGGCTTGGATACCCACCAGCGGGATCAGCCAGACAGACGGACCACCCATCTCTGGACTGCAGGAGAGACTTACAGGCTCCTCGGTTTAAAGACGTAGGAGGGAGAGCTTTCCCAGTGGACGGATTTGAGAGAAGTGGTCATCGCAGCCCACAGAGGAGGCCTGTGTTTGCAGGGCCGGGCCCTCACAGCCAGTCAGGAGACGACTTGAGCCAAGTTCACCCCTGGGAGGTGAACCCTGCCCAGTGGAGCTACCCGCCGGAGCCTGGGGTGAGACACTACCCGTCTGTCAGAGAACAGTGTGGCTGTGTGGTGCGTGGCGACTCCCGGACACACCCCTTTAACGCCGGGATACCACATCCTCTGCCTCATCTTCAGGGCAAAGGTCAAGGGTACAGGCACAGGAGGACTATCCGGTATGTTTCAGTGGATGAGGAACGGGAAGCCTATGGATGCAACTGTCATTTGGAGTCGCACAATTACAATGTGGGTCATTCTAGCATGCCAAATGGCCACTGTGGACCAAGGCCTGTGTTCTTTGAGGGAGGGGAGGGAAGAGATAGCCATCAGGACCCGGGACAACTGAAGGGTGGATCAGAGGAGGGCTGTAATGGACGTGAAGACGCTCACAAAGGGTTTTTCCCCACCGAAGTCCCACAAAAACAGTTAAAGCAGAGCAGACAGAAGGGGCCCTACGTCCCTCCCTCTGGCATCACCATCCCAGAGCCCCCAAAGTCGACGGCATCCAATGACGACCAGCATCAGCCGCAGAGTTCGGAGGTGGTGAAGCAGAAGAGAAGGCAGGATTTGGTGAGAGATCAGATCAGACAAGTGGTGACGGATCTGGAGGATGTGTTGGGTGGGCTGAAGCAAGTTCATGTGGAGATGAAAGAGGTAGGAGGGTCTATTATTAAAGACGTTCATTCTCTTTGTTTACATCAGGTGTCCACACATGAAGGTCTGCGTCAGGTGCAGATATGCCAGCCCTTTTTGTTCTCTGTGACATTTACAGAAATGAACACAAAGCTCAAATACCAACATCCATGCAAATCATTTGCACACAGCTTTGTGCGTGCATGATCATGAGAGCATATCAGTACGTGTTCTTGCTGACTGTATTGTTTGTGACTCACTCATCATCTTTTTACCGAGGCAGTGATCGAGAGCAATTTTGCTCTGACCTTTTGCAGAATGCTGGCGAAAATTGGCAGTGTTCCGGCCAGCACATTAAAACACCCGGGCCTGAGACTGTTACTAAATTATGCCACGGTCTTACAGTATCCATTTTGCATGCAGCTGTAAAATAGCACTGATTCCCAGCTGAAGGCATCTATAAAATACCTGGCGTTGTCCTGAAGCAACATTAATGCCATCATTTTGAGTTTGACAACTAAAGATAAACCAGCTTTGATTTCTGTGATTGGATACATTTTTGTATTTGCTTCTCTTTCATTTCAGAGACAAACCGATGTAACAAGTACTCAGATCAGATCAATACCACAAAGTCAAACACTCAAGTAAAAGTCATTTAAACCTACTTATGTTAAAGTACAAAGGTATTAGCTGAATGGATTCAGTAAACATTGAAATATGTAAACATTGAAAGTACTCATTCATGAAAAAATGGCCCCTATCACTGGCATACCATCATTTATGACATTGTTAAATCAATACAGCTGCAACTATGAATACTCGTTTCTATTTTGTTATTGATTGAGATGAAACCATAGACTGTATAAACATGGACGTAGTCTCTTTGATGTCATCCTTTGGTATCTAAAGAGGTTTTATGAAGCAAAATGATGGCAGAAATGCTACCTCAACCTATCTTTCAATCAATGTAGTAACAGGTTGAGGTGGAGTTGAGGCAGGGTTTAAACCTCCTGTCAAACAATGTGCCCAACTTTTATGATAACTTGGCCTCACCCCACACCAAGTAAATGCATAACGCTTAGTATCAATTGAACCAAACAAAAAATCATTCCTCGTTCAGTTTTTACAGTTAAAGAATGATCCATAGCGACTACAACTGTGACTTTCTTAACAGACTATAAACACAAAAATATGAATTTTAACATTGGACCTAATGAGGATTCCTTGGTTTTTAAAGTCAGCACCAAGTGGTGACTGGAGGAACTGCAGTTTTTTCACTTCCTCACTGGCTTAATTTTTCAATGGAGGTTGGCATATGGATAAAGATTATTTTTGTCACATACACAGTTAAATAGTTTATCTAGTGGTTGTTAACCAAGGAGTCAGGGCCCCTCATTGGGGTCACAAGATAAAACTGAGGGGTCGTGAGAGGTCTTATCCGTTCAAATAAATCAAACCATCAGGGAAGGTTTAGAGGGTAAACAACACTTTGGAGGCACAAGGGGCTCCTCACTTGAGAAGAGTAAACAAAAGGGACATTAAGTGCAATCTAAGACTGGAGTTAAATGATCAAATGTCCACTTGAACTGTAGTGGAGTCTAAGTATGATGTGAAATTAACTGAAAAGTAATGCTGGAGTGAATTAGTTTCTTTCCTTAGCTGCTGTTTGGACACAGGTATTGACTCTCTGTATTATCATTCAGGTGGTCCAGCAGATCGATCGTCTCACAGCCAGTATCGACCTCAATGAGGAGACACCCTGCATCACTCAGGGGTTCTCTGGTAGCTTTCATGGCTCAGTTCCTCCAGGTGACCTCAAGGTGGCTCTTCTGCCCAATCACAAACCGGCTCCTGCACCAATGTCGCACCAAGTCGATGAAGAACGTATCATCTTAAGGACTAACTCGCCCTCACCTGTTCACGTGGCTTCTGTCGTCAAAACCAGCCGCTTCACCCCACCGAGCCAAAATAAGGACATCAAGCACGAGAGGCCTGGTGTCAACGGCCACCCGCCTCACCTGTGTCCTCCCAGAGACTCAAACCACGTTGGACAAACTCATCCAGACCCTCCTCCTCACAGCCTAGACCCCAAAGTCATTATTGGTAACAGCACCTCAAATTCAAGAACTCAGAAGCCGCCACTGTACCCACAAAATGGGCGATGCGGCAAAGGCCCATACCTGCCTCCAAAGCCTGTGAGGACCCCTGCCTACCCGGGGGGGAGGGGCCGCCAGAGTGCCAGCATAGTGTGAAGAAGGGAGGGGCCGTCTGCCCCGATGCCATGGGGGCCTGAAACATGAGACCCTGCTGCAGCAAGTGGAGGTCAGAGTGGGACCAGGCAGGGGAACAACTCATGGTAAGTATAGATACAAGAGGACTGGTTGTGTTTCCCCCTCTCTTCTCTTACAGTGTTGATGTTTCCGTCAGAGCCGATGACGTCGGCCGTGTTTACTGGCAGGAGTGGTTTTCAAAGTCAGTAAATGAATTGCAGCGTTCCTCCCCGTGACAAAAAAAGGTTTATGTGTGTGTTTGATGTATGTGTGTCTGTGTGTGGGCGGCAGGCGGAGGGGGCGTAAAGTGTCTGCTTTTGTTGATGTCACATGATTTCCCAGTGTGCTCTCTACACTGTAAAACGTGTCTGTCTTGGCAAGTGAAATAAGACACGAGTGTTTTTTTTTTTATCCTAATCAGTCAGCAGGGAGAAAATTCACGCTAGTAAAAGTAAAATCCAAGGTCTTTTAGTAGAGTTGAGGGATTTTTTTTGCTTTGCAGTACAAAATGAACATTTGGTTAAAGGCTTTATATGTGATTTTTCACACTTAAATGTAATAGAAATCAAGTATATCCTCTGAAAATAACTCTGTGAGTTATGACTGTCTACAATGGGTGTAACACCCGAGTCCCACTGTCTGTCATGCTTTCAGAGTCCTATCTTCAGTTTGTTTACATCGCCGGGACAGCGGCTGACTCCTCCCCTCGCCAATAAAAGTTGTTTAATTGAGGGACTAGAGAAAAGAAGAATAACATACTGTACTCACTGATTAACTGTGTTTCTAGATCACGCTCATTTTGGGTAAATTTACATGCAGTGTGACGATATGAGCTTAATAAAGATCGCTAGCATTAACATGCTAACACAACAATGCACCGCGAGTTGTTTTGGTTTCATGCTGGTGCTCAAGGGCGACATCCGCTGGATCCAAAAATCGCATATAAAGCCTTTAAAACATATTTTATAACATGACTGTCAATATAAGTTGAGTTCAAAATGAAAGGCCTTAAAACTTTTCATCCATATAGTATTTCAATGCTTTAATCTCTTGATTTTGAGGTCAGACAAGAGGACAAATCCAACTTTTAAGTCGATTTGAGTGATTCCTGACCTTGCTGGAGTTCTGAAGCCAGACAGAGATTAAAAAGC
Source organism: Labrus bergylta (assembly GCF_963930695.1). Lineage (NCBI taxonomy): Eukaryota > Metazoa > Chordata > Actinopteri > Labriformes > Labridae > Labrus > Labrus bergylta. The sequence continues at coordinate 29,281,854 of NC_089198.1, read as the reverse complement.
TTTAGACAGACTTCTTTTTTACAGTGTAACTTAGTCACCACTTCGAAGGAACTGAGACTTGGCAGGCACCCAGAGTTTTTTTTTGGAGAAGGACGACCCCACAGCGGCTCGGGTCCAATCATGTGACACAAAAGAGGCGTCATTATATTTACAGGATGATCACAGCTCTGACTCAGAATTGGCACCACTCACTACCAAAGGGCTGATGAGGAGGACCCAAAGCTTTCTTCTCTTGCCACTGTCAGATGTATCATTACTCACTGACTGGGAATTAGAAGCAGACTTAATAACAAGATGACATCTGTGAAAAAAGTCCCTCCAGGAGATACGGAAAATTGAACAGCAGATACATACAGTCAATTATTCCTCCAACACAAAAGTCAACTTTTACAGATGCTGCAGAGACAGACGTGCATGTTTCATTACTTCCCTCTTGTGCAGAGTATGCGTTACTGCAATCTATTTTTCTGGCCTTTTTCTGTGTTGGGCAAGCACAATCTGGTTTTAATCATAAAACCTCCTGGCCACGTGCCAGAACGGAGTGAGGCAAACTCTTGGTATATTTGTGACGTGCTCATAAACATAAGCACCGCTGCACAGTGAAGGAAGCTGTTCTCCACATTATGCTGCAGGGAGTGACGCGATGCCGAAGCTGCAGCCCTCAGGTTGAGGCTGGCAGCCAGAGAAAAAGTGCATATGTCTGAGCTTTGACTTTAATAGAGAAATAGGAGATTAATTAGCTGGAAGTATAAAGTAGATTTTCTGTTCAACACAATACTTTCTTTTCACTTTCAAAGTCTTTCAAAGCACCGCTGCTGTTAACATTTGAAAGGCCTGAATCATCTGAATTAGTCACCCAGAGCAGGTTCAATGTTAAATAGCTCACAACAGATTTTGTGCTAAGCACCCTGACACACACTAATATAGACACACACACACATTTTGTAATTTGTAATCATCCAAGAGTCTTACTGATTTAATGACTACCCTGACCCTAACTAATCTAACCCTATTACAGCACCTTCCCTCAAGGAGCCCTTTGTGATTAAAATGATCAGCGTATCCCCACTAGCTTCCTCTTATTTGTTTCATTATAGGGTGTTGACTTTAAACAAGAAGACGTCGGTCCAAATCTGCACATGAGCATCAGCATTAACAAAAAGCAGAACAACAAAAGAGAAATACGCCAAGATAATATGAATTGCATCAAAAATAAATAAATAAATAGAAAGCGTAATAAGTCATTTGAACAAGACTTTATTGCCGCACAACCCCCGCCCCAAAAACAAAAAACCAAACAACAACAATAAAACAAACAAAAGAAAACTCTCTGATTATGTGATTTGCTATTTCACTTTTCCACAAGTTTCACTTTACCTGAGTCAAAAAGTTTGGACTTGCTGGGGGGGGGGGGGGGGGTCAGGTTTTATCCCTGTGCAGTAAGAGCACCTGTTTTTGCAGCTTGAGCTAAAATCTACCTAGCATTTGAAGTCTGCTCAAAGATCTGATGTTGATGACAGGCAAGGCAATAAAGCACTAAGCTTTTTAAACAATGTCAAGATTACTTTTTTTTTCAAGGCTTTATTGAAAGGACAGGTCAGTGTTTAGAGTTTGAAAGGGGGGAGTCAGGGATGACATGCTGTAAAGGCTGAGGATGAGAGTTTCAACCTGTTGCTGCCGCTTTGAGGGCTTTAGCCTCCGTACAGTACATGACATTTTACCACTGAGCTGATCATGCGTCCTGCACATGGTGTCTTAAAGGCAGTCTCCACTATGCTAAATGTGGACGACCTGGATAATCTTGTCATTTCAAACAATAAATATCTCAGTATGTACAATTTAAAAAAAAGCTGAGCCCTCTTGCACGTAAAGGATCAGCCAAGCTCCCCCACATTTATTCAACTTTGTACTAAATATTTCTATCCATGTCCACAACACCAACAACATCCTCTGAAGTAGCTTCTTTTTAGATCCCACTAGATACCCGTTAGAGATCTAAGCTTTAATAGCTTGTAGCATCAAACACGTCATGAGGCAGAGCTGTCGGTTTCAAGAACAAGCAGATTTTGCAGCTGCATCTCTGGAATCTGAATATAATATTCAACAAGTGCAGACACTTGACAATATGTAGACCTACAGACGTTAAACAGATGGAGACTAAAGCAGTTAAAGATTGGTGGAATATTCCTTTAATATTTTGAAATGATGTACTTTCAATGAACTGGTTTACTTTATTTAAACTCAAACTGTACTTATTTTTTTACAGATACCTGAGATGTTTATTTGCTTGGTGTTTTATTTTGGACTTCAATGACTTCAAAACATGCAGACTAGCACAAACATCTTCACTCTTAAGGTCTAGTGCTAACTTTAGTCTTCATGAGTACAAAAGCTCCTGTGCAAACACTGAGCAGGTGTGATGACAAAACCCTTCAATAGAATCAGCTTTATGTTGCTCCTTGACAAGTGATGCAACATGACCCCACACAAGGACACACACAAACACTGCTTCACTCTCCGTGCAGTACAGATGAAATCCCTGTTTCCATGGCTTCATCAATAAATAATGTGGCAAGTATCGCAGCCTTGAGAAGAAGCACAGTTTGCACGTACAGTGTTTGATTTCAAAGCAGTAGCAAGTCTATTGAGATTGAGATCAGAATTCAAATATTTATATATATTTTTTTGTTGTCCTGATGTTTCCAGGAGGAGCTGATGCCAGCGAGACGAGCTGTCAGCCAGTGGAAACAGAGCACGGCCTGAAGGTGGGGGTATTTCCAAAGGGAAAACTCCCCCCAAGAGTCAACCCACGACTGTATGTCACACACGCACAGAAGCATAGAGGAGGGGAAGACAAACGTCTCTGGAGAATATCTACTTTTGCTGTTTACTGGGTGACGTAGTGTCAAATGAAATGTGAACTGCTACTCAACATCCACCAGTAGAAACATAAACATATCTCTTCATGACAGTGTTTATTTATTTGTACTGTTTTATAATGCAAAGAAATCTATTTTCAGGCAGCTTACACCTCATGTATGCTATGTTAGGATTTACAAAAAAATCCACAATATTGTAAAGATATTTTACAAATAAAGAGTTGAGACTTTTTCTGTTGTTTTTTTTATTTTGTAAGAATAATTAGCACAAAGACATGAAGGTGGGAACAGCAAATCTAAAGTGAAATAGCAATAGATGGATTTTCATGCATTTTTCTTGACTCTGGAGGTGTTGAATGGGCCAATGAAAGTCCTACATTTGGATACAACATTAAACGAAAGACGGCAGCATTGCATGGCCCCTGACTCCAGGGAATGATTTATGCAATCACTTAGTCTGTCAGATGTTTCCCAAATGGTTGTGGAAGTTGTACGAAACACTTATCGGGCTGAGCTGGAGATGACAGCGTGTGATCTCTCATGGCCTTATTCTGTCAGGGCGCTCGCTGTTCTGTCCCGGGCCAGTCGGGGCCAGCGTCAGCGTCTCTTGTTTGTTTAAATCTTGTCTGAGACTTTCCCCACTGTGCTCCCACAACCTCCTGCTGCTGCCATCAGAGCACACCGCTTCCACTCTGACAACTAATATAATTCATCCGCCTCACAACACATCCCTCACTTTTGTCTGCGTCTGTGACGAGGAGATGGAGGTGACAGATGGAGGTGACACATACAAGCTGCTTACTGTCCTGGCTACTTTGTCCCTCACGCTCTGGGTCTGCAGTCATCCAGCAATTTAGAGTCACTGGGTGTGTTTATGTTAGGTGAAAGATGAGGTTGTGAAGAGTTGACAAGCAACCAAAGATAATAGATGGGCAAGGTGAAATAGGCCAATGCACTATTCTTTATTTGGTACCCTGAGCACCCTATGTCACAATGTCATATTTGGGTGCTAGCCTGTAAGGATTACTTTAATTATTTATTAATCTGCATTAAAAACATAGGGCAATGGTGGACAAATTCCAATCCCAGTTTCCTAGAGCTCAATATGACAGCTTATACCCAAAATACAAGCCGGGTTAGGTTTAAGGTTCTTGAGGAGTTTGCAGCTGAAAGAGTCAAATGATCAGGAAAATCCCAAGCGACATCTATGTACTATACTGATACAGTCTGAGTGACATCATGGACTGGTTTCTGAAGAGACATTTAGAGGCCAATGATCCCAGTCACCATATTCAAAAAGCTTTTTTTCCACTTAACTCTTATCCAGAAACAGGGAAAGAGCTGGAGTTCAGACCTTAAGCCTCAAGGCAGATGCAAGCAACTATAATGGCCCATCCAAGACCCAACAATAATCCACCATGAGTACAGCACAAAGCAACATTTAGCAAAGTTACATTTGCAGGGAAAGACTGTCTTTAAGAGGCAGAAACCTCGAGCAGAGACGGACTCACGTTAAACAGCAATCTGCCAAAATATACCAAAGGATAACATTTTCAGTTTTTGTTTGTCTTGCCTTCACGTTAGCCTTTCTTGTCTCATGTTGCCTCTGCCTTGTTGTCATTACTTTGGTCATCATCTCCGTGCATTACCTTGTCACATTTTTATTTATCGTTTCTATGCTGAGCTTTCATTTCACGATAAATAAATAATGAATGAGCTAATGTTGCAACTACACTAATGGTCCATTACTGTATTTGAACACCAAGACATGAACAATGACCAAAACAATTTGAGCCTTAATCTGCAGCTCCTCACAGCTTTATGGAGCCTTAAACAAGTTTCATCTTATTAATGGGATGTAACAGTTGAGGTTCACTCTCACTGCTCTTAAAGAATTGTGATTGGTTACTGTACAGAGCTGTTTCAGTGAAGAAATATCTAAACGACCAACACTACAGCACCAGCACAGTAACAAACAGCAGACAGAAACTGTTTGCAGCTAGCTGGTAAACACTCAATGTAATATTTAGCTGCCTAAGAGCCAATTTCTTTCCCCCCAGGACTCATGTAGACCAAAATCAGAGTTAAAAGAGACTGAAGATTGGACTTACATTCATTAAGAAGACAGAAACCCAACTCCAATTAAATGATAATGTTCACAGCTTGCTTCATCGCCCCAAAGGAAGTTGAAAATGTTATTTATTAAAGGTTTAAATATGCACTTAAATGTGTGTGATAAACAGTAAGGAGTTTAAAGAGCAAATGGACTATAATTATAACATTTAAAGATGTTCTTATTAGAAGCACATTTTGAGACGCTGGGACCATATTCCTGTTTTTTTTTTATAAGATGGATAAGCAGATTGATTAATTGAAGTACCGGCCCAATGAATCAGAAGTGCTGCTTTCTATTTTGTGTTTTCTTGCAGGAGTGCAGACTAAATTTTTAATAGCTTAGTCATTAACTGTGTCAGACTGTTTTCCATATTCCAGGAAAAAAAAAAATACTGTTCTGCTTGCTATCCATAGGAGACGTCTGTTTTGGCAGTGAGATAAAAGTATTTTCTTAAAGACCTCTCTTTCAACTGCTCCCTCTGACTGAAATCTAACTTTTAAAACAAATATCTAATGATAAGACATGTTCAGAACACTGCACGAATACCAAGTTAGTCACCATCGATCCTCAGAACGACCACTTAAAGGTCTGCAGACTTGGATCTCAGAACATGTCTGCTGCAGAGAAAGCCCTGGTGGGCTCTGAGAAAGGCCACGTCTTGGCCCGCAGTCCTTGTCTGAGCCTTTCCGCGTATACCCCGTCCATGAATCTCATCACACAGACGCACACTGGCTGAGCTGTCGGCCGTGCTTCTTTTGTAAATACTGGAGTGACTCTGGAATCTCAGACAGAGATTCTAACCAAGACCAACACCAAACCCTTGGTACTGAAACCCTGTCGTTAACCACATCCACCCAAAAATAATACACAAGTAGGATGATGTTAATACCACAAGTGTCTGATGCTGATCCAATGGAGTATTGTTTCCTAGTCTGTTTGAGCTTCGGATGGATTCTTAACTGCAGCGAAGTATTAATATATCCAAAGGCCCTTGTTAAAAACAGAGCCAGGCAGGATGATACAGTGAATTACTTTATAACCAAATACTGCATTTTAAACCTGAGCTCTATATTTACATATTTTAAGAGAACAATCGAAATATAGTCACAAAAAGTTTTTGAATTTCTCCAGCAGACTGGCTGAGTCATCTGAACAGGTTAAGATGGGTGCAAAGTAATCCTGCGGGGCAATTGTTGATAACTGTCTTGCACTAGACTGACTGGTTAACAGGGTCTACAATCTGGCGAAGTGGTGCAGTTGTAGTCCAGTATTTATAGCAGAGTTGATTGTAGATGATGTGCAGCTGTAGGCCAACTCCTGCACACCTGATCACACTCCTGTAATCAAGCACAACGCATAACACACACACACACACACAGACACACACACACACTGATATGTTGAAGCAGAGAGCGTGACATTACGTCCACTTATATAGCTTTTTTTTCTGCAGAAAACAAGCTGAGATCATGATTTAGTTTCTAATAGCATTGTGGATTACTTACCGAAATATATCTGTGTTTTAATGTAATATGGTTGTGTAAAAAATACACATCAGCCCATATATTGTTGTCAGAATTTTGAAAATGTGTTTCCATTTTCCTCAATAAATCTTGTAATTGTAAATTAATTTTAATGAAGTTCCAGCCCCGCTTCATTTCATTGGTTTACAGTGTCAACTATGGGCCGTGTTGGTAGTATTGACTACCAAGCTTGCTTGCATAAATCGAGTCTGATGCTGATGAAGACAAAGACTGTATAAAACATGGAAGAACTCTCAGTGACGTCAACCATTGGTTTTTAAAGAGGCAATATGAAGCCAAATGATGGTGGTTGCCATATTGGAATTGCTATCTCAGCCTGAATTTCTAACAGGCAAAGAGGTGGAACTCAGACAGGCTTTAAGTCGCCTGGTAAATTTGCTACTGCGCGCCCATCTGTCAATCAACTCAGTAATGCCCCTAATTATACAAATTTATTAAAAACTCTGAAGCCTAATTAAATGAAAACGGAGTTATAAAAAAAAATGTCGACCCCCGTACAATGTGCACCAATAATGAAATCTGCTCTAGAGACCAAAATCGCTTTTTGAACCATGCAGGCTGTAAACATGTACATTTCAAAATGGGACCTAATGGGGTTTCCCTGGCTTTTGGAGGACACTCAAGTGGACACTCGAGAAATTGCAGGCCTTTGCACTTTTATATTGGCTTCATTTTTTAGCACCAGAGGATACCACTTGGATGAAGGTGGCGATGCTGTTTGCGTTACAGTGGCCACCAAGGGCCATGTAGGTTATATAACTGATCAGTAGGGTATAAGGTCATAACTGGGGAGGGATCACCTTATGGACCTCTTATCTTTTCATAAGGGCACAAATATCTTGTGTTATTTCAAATTCATTACACTGGTATTTAAACTGTTGAAAGTTACAAGCTGCTTTACAACCCCAATCAAAACATTTTACCATTTGAATTATGACTCCAGGCTTCTTTAAAGTGCTTCATAGAGAACAAAACAGATTGTTTCTGAGAAGAATTAATTCAGTGTTTGCTGTGAGAGATCGGGAGCTCACAGAAAGTCAGTGCAGTGCCTCAACAATCAAAGAAAAGCAAATCCTTTGAGCCATCCCTCAGAATACCACCCAAGTCACAAAACCACCCAGCTTGAAAGAGAAACAGAACTCATCATGAAACCCACTGGGAGAAGACTCTGCTGTTTTTTGTCGCTGTACTTTTCTCTTTCTAAATTTACAGCACTGTGTCTGCTGCTTGTGACCCCGGGTGAGGAAGTAGCCCAGTGTGTCTGCCCTACATGCCCTGGCTGTTCCACGGCTGACCTCAGCACTGTTCTTAATCTCAACGGGATGGCAGGATTGCTGAGGAATTTCTCTGCTCGGTGCCTAAAACCAACCTGTCAAGACGCTCCCTTCAGGCTAAGCACGTTCCTCTGTTACGTCCCCGGCGGCTCTCACGTGGCCCCTCTTTGTCGAAATATGACCTCAGAATACCAAGACCTGGCCTTAGTAACCTCTCCAAACACTGCCCACCTACGTGCAGATGCATCCGGAAAATGTCTCTCCTTGCCACAGTATGTTCAGTGTACGCTGCAGGCAGATGGCAAAGCCCATCCCTGTCTCACCTTACCTACCTGTACGCTGGATTGTTTGTCAAGGCCAAATGAAAAGTGCAAGGCAGCCTTTCTTTCCTTTCCTTGGGCCTTTGCAGATGCTCTTCTCTGCTTGTGTAGGGCTAATGGGACTCCTCCAGATGTTGGTATAAAGCCCCACAGCTGAGCAAACAGTCGATGTCTTCTTTACAACATGACATGTTTAAAATGACACGCTGGTCCAAAAAGGAAGAGACCAGCTGAGATCTGAGAGGAACACAGCCAGCCAAACACTCATCACTTGATTGGTTTAATTGAAGGGGTCTGGAGGAAGCAATTTTGGTTTGACTTTTCAGTGAGTAAAAAAACACCATTAAGTGCCCAAAGTAAGTACAAACACAGGGATTTATGCCTAGTAGAAAAACAAACAAGATTATTTAGTTGGTGTAAATTGATTTTGAAGTGCAAAATCCTGCAGTTCGTCGAGTGTCTGCTTGAGGCTGGCTTGTGTCTCGATCAACACCCAGTACTGGGGGGGAATTTTTTTGACAACTCATTCATTTTGATTTTATAAAGGATAAGCGTTATTTCCAATAAGCATCTAGCTGACCTGACTGATGGATGAGCGTGATGTAATGGTTTGTCTGGAGGCTTAAAACCCGTCTTAGCTCCAACTCTCTGCTGGTTGTTAGGTTGACTGATTGAGACAGCATTTCTAGCAGGGCGACCGCCATTGATGGGACTCCAACTGGACGCTAGAGCCTCCTGCAGTAACAGATGGGTGATGTCCCTCAGGCACATCAATTAATGTTTACAGTCTATGCTCTGCACCAAATGAGCATTGTTTCACAAGCAATGTGATGTCAGGGATGGCGATGTCTGTCGATGAGTCAGTCAGCCCATCACTTGGTCCAGAATCATCTCAACAACGATTGGATGGATTCCGACACCCGCAGAGGATTGGACTGCTTACCACGGTTATGATCTGGATTTTCCTCTGGCATCACCACTGGGTTCAACTTTTTAACGTTTTTTAGTGAACGTGAATTTAGTTCATGAGAAAATATTTAAAATCAGAGAAATTTAAAATGTTCTTATAAGTGCTCACACACCATATGTAAGTAGAAAACAAAGGTGAAACTAGTCCAGAAGAGCTTCAGTCATGCGTTCTCTGTAATGGCCAACAGGTTGCATAAAGTAGTCTGACTGCTTGAAACCAGATGAGAAAAATACCCTACCATTGGAAACAAGTAAGAAATGACGTAAAGCTCTTGACTAATTATAATCTTTGCCAGTACAGCAAGATGTTCACTCAGTAAATCATGGTCCCATTAGGAGCTAAATCAGCGATAAACCCTGGTAGGCATTAGGGTTTGGCTAGAGTGTCAAGTCAGTACCACTGCTTGTCATCAACTAGGAAAGAGACGACGTAATGCATGTCCACATTGAAATATGGTCACATATTGTTTAAAGAACACAGAGGCGACGGCCAATTTTGATGCTTCAAAATTCATAAACCAGTGAGCAATGTCTCTTGGTTTCGTTGATCTTTACACATGGTATGGCTGTGCTTTGGTTAATGGCAATTGGCAAATATTAGCGTGCTAACAGGCTAAACCAGATGATGTAAACATGGTACAAATTGTACTTGTTAAGCATTAGAATAGCATATGTTGTCATTTTGTGTTAGCTGGCACATGTAAGAGCTGTCTGCTTATGTCCAGATCTTGACTTTAACCAAGACTTCTTTGAAGCAATCTCTCGCTGAAACCGTCACTGTCTGTAAATATTGTCCTGAAAAATTCCGAGACGAACAGGCCTGGAGTCGACTCAACAGGGGTTTGGGGAATTTTCCAGACACTTTCAATAACAGAGACAATCTACTCTGGCAGGGACGCACCTTGGCAACTTCCAACGTAAACCATTTCAATTGCGCTTAATCTCAGTGGTCCGCTGCTTTCTTAAAATGAGACTGAGCTCTGCTTTGTTGTAAATACCCAACATCTGTGCATTTAACAGTGCATACATTGTCTGGAGCCTGCATGTTTTCCAATACATCTTCATGATATATATATATATATATATACATATATAGCTGGTTTGAGAGCGATTGGTTCAAGGTAAAAACATCTCTGAATCCGGTGAAGCACCACCCACCCCAGAGTTAATAAAATCAGCAAGGGTCGGGGTTTGTCCTTTCATTCCTTAGATGTTTGAAATAGTCTAGTGCTTGCAGCAAAAACACATTTGTCCTCAGTAGAACACATTTGTCATGACTCTCTAGAAGGTTATGTCAGGCTTCTCACTCAGAGAAAATATTCATGTGTTACTTAAACCCTGGTAATCTCAGACACTCCCCAGTGGACATGAATGATGCCAGGAAGCTGTCCCTTAAGCGGCTCTCCTGAAATGCGAAGAGGAAGACAGAGTGAGGTGAAAAGGCTCCCATTCATGGTGCTCAGGCTGTGTTTTAGTAGAAATGGCACGGCTGTATAAGATCCTGCAGGATGTGTCTTCACAGAGGTCTGTCAGCAAACATGCCGCCAGCGTCTGCCTGCAGCCATGTTTGTCTCTGAGGCCACAATCTGCACGTGTCACTCAAAGTAAAGGTCCTCCATTTAACAGGACAGAATACAGATTCATCCCTGCACAGTGTGAATATTCAAGTCGCTTTTGTCCAAATAAAGAATCCAGGATTTTAGAAAAATCTCATCTTAACCAGTCTGTGGCACATATATAATACAACGTGTGCAAGCAGCTGCAGCCAGATGGAAACTTTACACAAACGGAACAATTGTGATATTTGGGTGTTGTTTAAAGCTTGAGGTTATCTTTCAAAAGAAAAAGGAGAAATTGTTATAACAATAAATGCATCACCATCTTTATTGCATGGAATTGAACATACCAACAGAATGAGATTTTTTAAACATCGGTAATTACTACATTTTTCCTCATTTTCCGTTCACTCAGTTATACAACAGCACACATTCATGGAAATATTCTCCAACACACCATTCAACACAAAGTGAGACACTTGCAGACAAGACCAAAAAGTGGTGAAAGGATAGACTGTAGGTCTGGTGATAATTTGTATATTTATTATTGTCAACAAATCTACTTAACAAGAAAACTGGCAGTGAACCAGTTCTACTGAGAAGTGAAATCCTTCTACCCAAAGTCTCTATTTGTTACTCCTCTGTGATGAGAAATTCATAGATGTCCTTGAATTATTATGAGACATGCAATTTCATTTATTTAATCAGGGTGAACATTTAATCACGAGTTCATATCTTACACTGGGAATGATTTGCAAATGTTAATCCATGGCTGAAAACTGTTTCCTCTTATTTATGTCAGCGACGGATTCAGACATTTTTCTATTTACAGTTGTGGCTTGTTTGGGGTACAGACTCATGCAGTGGTGGCATGAAGTTTGTTTGTGCAAACACACAGGTGAATAGCTTTTATCTACTCTTTCTAACTCCACTAATTTTATGCACTTCAGCTACTAACATTTCAGTTTCTAAAAGACATTACATGCCAGTGTATTTTCTTTTACTTACTACAGAAAGTTACACAACTGAGTGGCAACAAATAAAGCCTCTAAGCTTAATTCTTTAAGAACTGAAGATAATATTTCATTTTAAAATGTTGTTCACAACATGTAAAAACAATAGAAAATGTACAAAATGTAATTCAGTGAATCCAAAGGAAGTACTGAAGCACACGAATCACTGAAGGCAAATGTATTTAGGGGGGAAAAGGACTAACTTTTCAACACACTGCGTGAGAGTCAGAGTCAAACCTTGACTATATTTTGAACGTCTTCACTCCTCTGAGAGCACAGACCTCTAACCGAGCACCGAGTGGCTGAAGCACAAGAGTTTCCTTCTACTTCAATAGAAAATTGATTACATTATAAATGCGAAGAAAGCTAAAAGTTGCCTGTCACAACACAAACCAAAAAGTTGATTTCAAAGTTAATCCGACCCCAGAAGATGTAAAAAATCAATTATAGTTAAAGGTGTTGGCCGATCAGATTTTGAGTGTGGCCCAAGTCACCCCGTGTTCTGTTCCTGTTTGGAAGAACATTCGGAAAATACTTCAGTGCCCAGCTGTTTTAATGTTTTAATATTTATTTCATTGCTGTTTTTTTAAACACTTTTATTAGCACCCTGTTTTTGTCCTCAGTGGGAACCAATAGGGAGAGACACGGTATGGATGTGAGAGAATGTGACACAGACTAAAAAATTACATGGCTGGTTTTGGTCTGTGCATAAAATCTGTTGACAATGATAAAAATATAGTACATCTAATCCTTTAAATAGAACTATTAAAAACAACATGGTGTGCACATAGCGGTAAAATAAACGAGAAACAACAAGACAAAGACAACATGCAACAATAAACGATTCAAGCTATTAACCAGCATTCAAGAAGTAGACCTATATGAAAACAGTACTTGTATTTCTTAAGTAAAAAAAAAAAAGAAGATGTTTATGAAATGAATCATGGCACATTTGTAGAGATACAATAATCAAGTAAATGTGAGGGTCTCATGTGGGAAATGTACAAAACAAATGGTGAATATGTTTGCATTTATTTCCAGTAAACGTAACACAAGACTAAACGAGCACTTTTACCAATTGCACTTTTTTTGTTCGTCATAAAGTCGATGTTTGCTGCACAGTTCAGGGAGAGATGTTTGCTGCACAGTTCAGGGAGAGATGTTTGCTGCACAGTTCAGAGATGTTTGCTGCATAGTCCTGCAGAGAGTTCTTGCAAAGGGAGGTTTCACCCTCTGAAAGAGGGAGGAAAAGAAGATGTAAAAAGCATCAAAAATAAAACACATAAGACTTGCATCATCTCTGTTGACATTACACTATCTTGCTCTATTTAATCCTGTAGTATGTAACCTATGTAAATGTTTTTCTAGATACAAATGATAAAAATAAAACACATCAGTCCATGTTTAGAAATACTCCTACCTTGTTACTCTGCAGTTGCGTGTCTGCACATAGATTCCCGTGTACGTGATATCACATCTCACGACGTTGTTGGTGAAATCTGACTCCGGCACGTGGAAATTTGGATTAACGGTAACCTGCAAAGATCATAAATAAAAAACGGTGTTGAGCAGCTCTGCAGACGTGTCTGCTAAAGGCTGGATGGAAATTCAACAGGACACGAGTTACCTTCAAGATGTAGTTTCCTGGAGGAACGTCAGTGATGTCGATCCACTGACAGTCGATGTTGGCTGCGTAGACGTCGTGGCATCCCGGGCTCAGTCCCTGAAAAACACAACCCCAACAACCCCCCAGGTTTGTTTTAAAGTTTTGACTCTTCAGACGGCTTTGAAAGCTTTGTTCCTACAAGAGCTGTAAATGAGGCACATTAGAGTTACACAAACAGCTCTTTGGACGCTGTTACAAGACACTCAACTGAGCAGTGCAAAGCCAGAATCACAGAGCCAGACAATACGTATAATAAATATTTTCATGCCCTGAGGATGTTTCTTTTCTTGGCTAGAGGGAGTTGTGGTTATAAAAAACATTCCTTAGAAGTGAAACTGGAGGATCTACAAAAGCCTCCACAACAAAAGTAACACTATAAATCAGGGCCTTGCTACCTCTACGGAGTTTGGTTTGACTCACTACAATTAAAAATATGTTTCTGATAGACCAACGTTGAACCACACAGTAAATAGGAGAGGTACCGGTTTTATGTATGGCAAGCAAAGAGATGCAAAATGTTTGCCTTAATATATAAGATCAATAGCCGGCTTTCTGGCTGTGATAAAATACTGACAAAAACCTGAAGATTTAAAAAGAAAAATTTCAATTAATTTTAGTCTTTTTGTGCCTTTGTTTGGAGATAGAACAGTGGACAGAGTCATAAATCAGGGAGAGAAGGAGCGGGGAAAGATGTGTGAAAAAAAAGCCACAGGTCGGATTCAAACCCAGTCTGCCTGCTTGGAGGACTATAGCCTCCGTACAGGGAGAGCGCCCTAACCACTAGTCCACAGGTGTCCCTTTTCTTAAAGATTTAAACCAGAATTCTTAATCTATCAATCTGTAAAGGAGCACTTTAACTTTTAGGTTTAGGCGTCAAAGTCTATTCAGAGTTCACAGAGAGTTTGAGACAACCTGTAAGAGTTTGAAAATCTCTGTGTCTTTGTAGGAGGTTTGACGGGACTTAAAAAAGTGTCATCACTTGAATATGCTCAGCCAGTGTGACAGGTTTGACATTTTTCACAAAGCCTTGAATTTTATTCTGAGAGGTCTAAAAGACGAACGATGGAGGCGGAAAAGGAAAACAACATCGAGTTACATTATCTACACTTTTCGATCTTATCAGATAAAAATCAGGATATCTAAGGCCTCAGATATTTAGACCTTCCTTTTGAACTTTTAAACTAATGTTTGTCATAAATCACTTTTTATACAATGATAGAGCTTTTTACAAAGGCAAATAAGTCAGGAACGTCTAAGCTCATTTTGAATTTTTTGGGGATGTTATCATAGGCAGAGAACAGCATAAAGGTTTGACCAAATAAATGAGAAAAGTAAATCTGTTAAAGATATTTGTAAGTGCAGATGTTTGTTCTCTTTCTACTGGTGGAAAAGCTGATTCAGCTGAATGTTTTCATATGTGCATATCCATCCTGCTTGTCTACATAATTAGCTCATTGGTGCTACTCTGAACAATCATTTCCTGGAGATTGTCATCGTGTCAAACTCGTCACAGTTTAGATAAACATTTGTGATCGGCCTGACCAGCACCAAGTCAGTTGGATGGAAACCAGACATCTGCCAGAGCAAACAAAAACATGAGCTCACAGATTAGTCTGGTTTCCAAGCTATGATCTTCATGGACAATTTGTAGACTGCCCAAAAGATAAACACGGATTAATCAAGGAACCCTTACACATACTGTACAGTACGTCTTGTCCAATTAAAGCTCCGACCTGCAACAACATTTGTCAGGTTTCAAAGGAACAAAAACCCTGGACGTATTCTGACATAGCTTTCCTATTACTTCAATAAAAACATTTAAAAGATGATGTAGGATTTCTTTTGTGTGTTGCCATTTGGAGCGAGTTATGTGTTTTCTGTATTTTCATTTTTCATCTTATGAAGTGCTGAGTTATTGAAATTTCAAGCTTTAATCAGGCTGACTGGAATGATGCTAGATACCCAACACAAAACTTGTAAATGTTCAACTTCTGGTGACATAGGAATCCAGTCATTTTCAATCCTATCCCAGCCTTCTTTGAGAGAGAGAGAGAGAGACGGAGTACATCCTGGACAGGTCACCAGTCAATCTCAGGGATGCACACTCCCATTCACCCCTATGGATGATTAATACTATACTTACAATGCTTCATCTGATGAGCGTTTCTTTAGACTTCAAAGGAGGTTGCAAAACCCACAGGGAGAACGTGCAAACTCCACACAGAGTGATATTCAAACCGGGAACCTTCTTGCTGTGGGGTTAGAGCGCTAACCACTGCAGCACCATGCAGCCAAAGGTCATCTTTGACACACAGAGGCCTGCCCACAAAATAATCATAATCCCTGATTTCCTCAGCTCTCTTTTGCAAAATAATCTTGATCCCATTTTCTGATGACCCTGTTCATAAAATAGAACACGTCGACTTTACAAGCTTCTTAAGTGTATCTTACCTGTGTATGAGATGTACAGGCGTAGCGGCGCCTGAATCCGGGATCACAGCCCGTGTCCTCCAGGCAGAAACTGGCTTTATGTCCCTCTGCAACTTTAAGTCCAGAGACGGTGTCCAGCAGGTCGTAGTTACTGAAGGCGTCCATGCTGTGGAAATGTCTGACCAAGAACAGAAGAAAACAGAAAATAGTTTGTTTCTTGTGGCGATGCTAAAACCATATTTCTTCAGTTTTAAGGTGACTTAAAAGAGAGCGTGGTGCTACGTTTATATGATGGTAGGGCTGTGTGAACTCACTGGTGACAGCTATGCCAGTCCCACTGGTATCTGGGCTTGACAGGTAGGAAGTCAGTGGTGCCCTGATTCTTCACCTTCTGGGGGAACCTCAGGAGGACTCTGAAGTCGATGTCTCTCACGCTGGGTCCATATGCCGACCTTGGATGGATCACAGGAGGAAAAAGGCATGAGCTGCTTTGGAAAGTACTCCTGGCTGAGCTCCTGGAGTTCAGTTACGTTTAAGTGCAAAGGGTTTGTTCCATTGTGCTGAATGCTTTTGGGAAAATCAACCCAGAACATTTATGTGTTGGCATGACATCATGTTGAAGAGTCACTGCTCTATAATAAGATCAGACCGCTTCTTTTAACTTCATCAACAAAGCAGATAACCTTTAATATTAAACAAGTTAGACATAGTTCTCCTTAAAAAACATTTCCACTAAAACAAGTGAAACAAACCTTAAATGACCAGTTCAACAGAGGAAATACCTGTGTGTGTGTGTGTGTGTGTGTGTGTGTGTGTGTGTGTGTGTGTGTGTGTGTGTGTGTGTGTCTGCGTACTGGAGGAGTGAATCACTTTTGGCAGCACATGATTACCTGGCCAGACAGTTCTCCTCAGCTGCACAGCGGAGCGCGTACATCTGCATGCGCTGGATGTAAGCACCTGCTTGGATGGCATATGGGTCGGGCACCAAGTCTGGTAGACCTGAGGGAGGAGATTTAAAAAGACAGCACCAAGTTTTCAATATGGCTTTGTGATTCTGACAAACGTTTTTTGTCAGTTCATTTTTGGAGAACAATTCAAAGACAGACAGACAGACAGACAGACAGACAGACAGTGTTCTGGCTGCAGAATAAGAGCAGCTGTTTGTGTTTGTTGGCATTATTCAAAGTGTTTTACATTCCTGAGCTGTCAGTCTGGGACTCAAATCCCAAATGTATCTTTTTCCTCTTCTTGTAAATCACTTTTTTCTTTTCTGTGATCTTGAAATAAGACTAGGCTAACTACAAAAAAAACTCAAAAACTTCACAGTTAGTCTAATTTCTAGTCAAACAAATATCCTTTTACACTTACATAAGCCATGCAAATAACCAGTTAGTTCAGGTGTATAAATTCACCTGACATTTCTAGATAAACATCCAATAGTCTAAGACATTTGTATTGTTTTCATAGCTACAAAATCTACTTGGCATGTTTCTGGATCCGAGATCAATCTCTTATTTCAAAAAACTTTACAAGCAAAAGCTGTTTCCTGACAGATATTTTAACTCACTGCAAGAATTCCAGGCCTTATTTTTCACTGCATGGTCTTGAAATAAGATGTGTATCTAGACTTGGTCAGTGTAATGTTTCTTTTTTGGGGTAGAAATTAGACAAACACACTTGGTCATGGTCACATCTGAAACCTGTATAAGCCCTGTCACTACTGGTGGACACACCTAGCCGTCATTGTTTGTTTTAGATCAGTGAAATCAATGCTAACTAAGAAGGCCTATTCCATATAATTACTGAACCATACTCACCATTTTGGAAATATCTCGTTCCATACCCTGTGCCAGGCGGAAGGCGCGTGCGGGCTCCTGACCTCCCTCTTGTGGGATACATGTTGTGGAAAACAGAATTCCTGTGGTTTTTAAACGGGTTTCGAGGGTCATCGTTAATCATGTCTTCTCTATTACCAGCAGCCTCGTTCGCAACATCCTCAGTGAGCGCGGGGAAAGGAGCAGGAGCTGCAGATTCCCTCTCCAGAGCTGTGGGATGTGCTGGAGCTGAGTGTCTGGAGACAGATATGGCCTCTGGCACCGTGCGTAATTGTTGGTATTGCGCACCGGGAGCTGGATCTCCTCCTCTGGTATGTAGAGCAGAAGCGTCCCCACTGATACCTCCAACCCTGCCCGGAAAATCTGTCAAACTCCCCGCTGCAGAGGAGTTCATGGTCGTGGTGTGGTCAGGGATTACGCGTCGTGCGCCTGAATTGCCTGCAGCTCCTGTTAAGTAAGGGCGCTCTGCAGGATGCTGAGCTGTGGCCCCTGACGCACGACCATTAGTAGGTACATACTGTCTAAAATTCTGTCTTTGAGCTACAGATTCTAGCTCCACACCGCTAACAGTCCTCAATTGTCTAGATTCAGCCTGTCCAGGTCTTACAAGCGTCGCTCCTCTGTGCGCAACCGGCATTTGGTTCCTGGTGGCATCCCTCCTGCTGCTCATATAAACCCTCGACTGGCTCCTTGACCGAACCGGAGCCTGGTACTCTAATCCAGTGCTCATTAAGCTATAAACCTGCCCGTTGTTCTGCCATTGAACCCGTTGCCGCCAGGGCCCAGCTGTGCGCTGCTGCTGCCCAAAGATGAGGGGAAGTAGTCCTTGGAAAAGGTATAAAAATAAAAAAGAGAATTTCGCCATGGCAGAGGAAACTAGAAAATGAAATCGAAGAAAAATAAATCCCTCTTGTAAATCAATGCCGAACACGGTTATGAGATGATTTGCTCTGAGGAGAGTGGATGAGATGAAGGAGTGCGCTCTGAGCTCCTCTCACAGAACAACATATCAGGAGGACAAGTGGAGAGAAGAAGAGGGCTGGAACCTTTTCTCGGGTCGTTTATCGAATTCAGCCCAGTTCCCAACGCAAAGTTAAACTTTCTAGCAAGACAATTTAACCCGTGCATTGCCGGGGCGAAGTTGCGTTACACAAGCCTTACACAAGGACGTTTGCAGAGTAAACTTTACGCACTGGTGTGAACTGAAGTCATCTGAATGTGGCCGTTCAGCCTGGTTATTTTCCAGAAACCAGTCGGCCCAGTAGAGGAAAAGCTATCCGTGAAAAGTCTTTAGCTTTAGTTGTACTGTTAAATATACTCTATTACAACAATAAAAGCAAAAACACCATTCAAAACTCACCAAGACTATGTTTAGACAATAACGATGTCATTCAAGTTCAACAACGGTAAGTCCATCATAAATAATAAACAGATTTTAGATTTAGTATTATTTCCCAACCAAATCTACAAACACTTTAAAGAGACTTTGGAGAGACTCACCTGGTGAGCTTCATGCAGCACTAATCCTCCACCACAGGGCGGCAGGCTGCGTCTGTGTGTCACCATCCTACAGACACAGCAACCCTCCACGAGGCTCATTTAATCATACATCCTCGAAGTCCATTTTAGTTTAGTTGTTGTTGTTGTTGTTGTTGTTGTTGTTGGGATTGGCTGATTTTTCTTTAGTGACTATGAGCTTATTAAGCTTCTAGACTTTATCACAATCACCAGCAGACTCCTTAAGTTCTTTCAAAAGGTTTTAAAAGAGAAATAAAATAATCGTAATTTTTTTCCCCACTGACAACACAGAAGCAGTTCAACTTTCAAATATTTGAAAGATTGTTATACAATACCAAAATCATGTGTTAATCAGTATTTATGAATGTATTGCTTTTGCAACTTTGTGATTATTGGGGAAAGTTAAACACAAACATATTTCAGTTGTAGCAAATAAAAAATAAAAAATGTTAAAAAAAATTACCCCAAAACCAGAAAGTTAAAAATAAAATAAAAAGTAATTTCATTGTTTGCCCAGTAGAAAAAAAAACTTTCATGAGAGAAGAAGAACACAGAACAACTTACAGATATTAAAACATTATGTACATGTTTCTCTGAGTTGTAAAAAGTTGTCGAGATGACAAATGAATGCTGACAAGATGCTTCCTTAAAATCACATTTTTGATATTGTGGGAGAAAGTGATGAAGTTTGTGCAAAGTTTCAGATTGGAAGATGTTTCCATTCTTTAATGGCTTTAATAGAAAAAACAGATCCACGCTTCCAAGCTGAGCCACGTTTAGGGATACTATAATCTCAGTTTGAGGCAGATCTTCAAGATCTGATCATGTGCTCAGAGTGAAGTTAGTTATGAAAAAACAGAACACAAAAAAGTGAATTTCTGCATCGTCCTTTTCATGCCATGACCCCGCCTCTCCTTTGTCTGACAGGTTAAAAGCTCCTGCAGTGAGGGACAGGTGTGAAAAGGCAAGTCAGGAAGATTTTAGGGGCAGCCTGACGTAGTCGTAGATGTATGACAACAGCTACAGAGACATGTTTCTTTCTGGAGAGAGTTTCTCTCAGTGTTTGCGTTTATGTGACAATATATGTATTAAAAGAGGAGATAGATTTATTAAGGCTGCATGTGAACAGGGCAGAGGTTTGTTTTACCACTAGGTGCAGTAGCTAAACTCTCTTATGGTCCTACTGCTACATGTTTAACTCTATTTCACAACTCGACTTATAACTAAAGACTGTGGATAAATTCTGGAAGGATCACACACACCCCCTGCTCCGTAGCTCAGAGCTCGTTCCCTCTCAAATGAAGAGCCAAATAGGGCATGAGCACGGTGAGTCTGTGCACTTTTCTATTTTTAGAATCAAGGACCTTCCCCTGGTCTGAAGTCCGGCCCCGCCTGCTCTTAGCTGGTGC
Organism: Labrus bergylta; assembly: GCF_963930695.1. Classification (NCBI taxonomy): domain Eukaryota; kingdom Metazoa; phylum Chordata; class Actinopteri; order Labriformes; family Labridae; genus Labrus; species Labrus bergylta. The sequence continues at coordinate 29,261,325 of NC_089198.1, read as the reverse complement.
AGTCCAGATTTATAAGAGCCACAGATCCTCGGCACTGGTTTGGCACAAGACTTCCCGAGCAGGACATGTAAACCACAAAAATTAGCCAGTAAGTATTCATGTTGAATTGAGTCTTTCTTGTGTGTCTGACCTGAAAGTAAACAAATCACAACAAATGTTGCCACAAAAAAAAAGAACTAATCTTTACTGTAAGCTAGCAGTGTTTGGAAATAAAATCAACACTTTGTGGTTGTTTTCTTGGTACACCTACAGCAGCAGCAGCATCAGATCTTTGTCAGTGTGAAAGACTAATTCTTTTACGCTTTGAATATATCTTATCCCATGAATCTAGGTATCCAGGGCTGCTCACAGCTTTGCTTCTTGTGAGATTAAAGGAAGATGATGGTCTTAAAATGGTTTTACTACAAGAAAACTTCCCCCACAAGGAGTATACCTGTTGTCTTCCCCTGAGGCCTCACACTGCCAGTCTGAGGAGTTTACACCTAAATGATAGATCCAGAGGTTTACCACAGAGCATGGGGAGACAATGCAGGTGAGACGCTGAACCAAATGTTTGAGAAAATGAAATGTCGCTCTGTTATGTCCTGATTTTATTTTATTTTTTAAATAAAAGTAGTTTTTTTAACAGCTGATCTTAAATATAAATCTCTGATAAATGATGAATTACATGATGTGTGACATCTGCAGGTGGTCAGGGGTTCTTGTGACGCCTGTCTTGCTTATCGTTGACTAACCTTTGCCAATAATCAGCGCTGCCAGCGCTCCTTGTGTTTCAGAGTCAGGCAACCTGTTTCTGTATTCACGTTTTTCAATCTGCACGTGACAAATTGAGAGTGGAATGCGCTTAATATGTGAGCTATTAAAAACTGTCTCTTAACACGGCCAAGATATGAGGCTGTGACCTAATTACCCTCTGGTGGGAAGGGTTAGCCCCAACTGAAGGCTGCTTTTGTTTTTTTATGTCTCTTTGTTTGATTAAAGTCTGCTTAAGAGTGAAGATTAAAAGATCTGCAGTTACAGGAAACAGAGATACAATTTAAGTATCAGAACAAGAGTCATTTATCTGATCCTTAAGAACTTGATCAACATAAATAAATATTATCTGGCATTTTCTAGGCCGATCTAAGACGTATATGATATTTTTTTTAACTTTATCATATCTAGAAAATCCATTTAATTATGTTTGAGATGACAAACATGAATAGAATCTGTGAACATGAAAAGATGTACACTACTAGTCAAAAGTTTAAACACACAACATTTACAGTATTATCAATAATACAGTATACTACCGTATATTATTATAATTTACTGTAAGCTGTATCTTTATTTTTTACTATTTTCCACATTTAAGATTAAAAGTAGATATTAAAACATTTCATTTCATTTTTGATTTGGAGAGAAATGCATACATATTATAGGCATCAAGAAACACATATCAAACATTGAAGCATAAACCTTTGGATCAAAATGTCTTCAAGGTAATAAGATGCATTTCAATCAGGTGTGTCCAAACATTTGACTGGTACTGTATATAAATCAGGCTTATTCAAATAAAACATTAAGCAAGACAATTAACAGAAAAAACAACATAATTAAGTTCATGAAAAGACACCTAACAAAGCTGAGATCTACATAGTAACACTTTAAAGAGCCCATATTATGCCCTTTTTGGGGTTCGTATATTTAATCTATGTACCTACTAAAGAATGTTCACAATAGCTCAATTTAAAAAAAGTGTCTGTTTTCATGTACTGCCGCTCCATGCACCGGCTCGCTTCTGACTCTCTCTCTAAGGCTCTGAAGTGCCCACAATCAGAGTCCCCACGTGTGCCAAGTCTGATCTGATTGGTCGGCCTGTCGGCTCTGCCGTAATTGGTCAGTTGCTCAGCCACTCTGGCTCCGAGGGCCGGGGAGCAAAAACATTAGCACCTTAGCATTACTATGCTACCACAGGCTACGGCATATCGTGGGCGTGCCACAGAAGTTAACGGGCAAACAACATGAGCTGCTGGGCTTGCCACAACGAGCCAATGGGCTTAGATCAGTGATCTCACACTGACAAGACGTCACACGTCTAGAACCGAGTGTTACATGCAGCTAATGCTACAGCTAACAGGAGGACGTAGGAAAAGCCGCGTTTCTGCGGACTTTGAATTTTTGCAAATAGATGTGCCTAAACATGCACAGGACACTTGGAAAACACACTAAAGAGCATATAAAACCAGAAAAAGCATAATATGGGACCTTTAAATCCTAGCTGTAGTGTTAAAGGTGCACTATGGAGTTCTGGTAGAGAAATGTGAAGGTTGAAGGTAGGCCTAACCCTAACCCAAGTGTAAAGATTTTGTGGTATATGTTCATAACTCTAAACACAAACTGTCCTCAGAGGAAAATTTGGTTCCTGTAACTGTTTGAAGATAAAATGCAATGTGAGAAGTTATGGTGGTTGGTCCGTAACAGTGAAACTGTAACTCTCCTGGTAGCTTTTTAGCTCCAAACAGTGTTAAGGGACCCGTTTAAAAAAAATAAAGTTTGTGTATTTAGTTCAGAAAGTATAGCATATCATTGTTTCACTTCTCCAACTTTCATATTTCACTACCAAATCTCCACAGTGCACCTTAAAGATATATGTCTAATTATGTTCGTTGTAGTGCGTCTTTATAAATATTTTAATGCCCTAAATACAATTAAGTCAAGTTTCTTCATTACTTTGTTTTCCAGAGATGATAAAATATTAGAATAAAGAATACTGTTCAGGAAGGGCTGCCACATCCCCAAAGCACGCCAAGAAAGAGAGAAAGAAGCATGAACGTGAAAAAGACAGAGAACTATGTGACTTTTCTTAGGTCGTATTTAACGATTTAATGTTAGGACTTAAGATAACTACAGCAATAAGACGCTGTGAATCTCCTCTCTCTGTCCTCTGTTTGGATGTAATGACGCTGGAGAGAGGGCAGCAGTTGTGTACTTCTCACTTGCACACTCACTCAACGTGTCATGAAATTTCCCTGTTACTGCAAACCAATCAGGACCAAATGCCAGTTACATAATCAGACACTATGCTGCCGTCAAAATCAGAACAAGTGATATATATACATGGCCAAGGTGTTGCGTTAATAAAGAACTTTACTCTACTTCTTCATAGATAGATAAAGTTGTATATATAGTTCACCTTTGTAAACCCATGTTACAAAGTTCTTTAAACACAAAGTGGATGGATACAATAATTATATATATACTGTGTATAAAAAGAGCAGTGGTAGTCTTGGTAATAAACTGAACAAAATGACAAAATAAATGTAATAATAATATCCCAAAGGCCCATCTAATATCTACAATAACAGCACATCATAGATCCACTCAATCCCAGAGCAATCAAAGGGGTGAGGTTATCTTTTAAAACATTTTTTTTTTTTACAGTGGGTCATTAAGAGTTTTAATAATTCAGCCATCAAATCACTTAGGTGTGTTCATTGGCAGAGAGGAGCATGTTCCTTAGTCACCTTTAGTTTGACATGTTATTGATGTAATCACCGGGAGATTGTAACAGGATGACCTTAGCGTCTGTTCTGTGATGTAAGGGGTTCAAAGCTTTGACATATAAACAGGGGCTTCATTTTAGGCTTTCAAAATAAAATAAAATAGATCTTAATGTGAGAAATCTGATTGTTGACTAATATATCAATAGATAGTAAAAATGTCCTTCTAGATGTTTACTAAATTACGGTCTGTTCTAAAGTATTGATTGAGTGTTTCAGTTGTCCAGTAGCAGCGAGTCATTCATTCAGTGCTCTAACACAACTGTTCACATGCCTCTTGGGGATCCTCACTCAATCATATGGGGGGGGGGGGGGGGGGGTGGCAGCATGTGACAGCCGCTCGTCTCCTGTGTCCCTGCCTTTCCACCTAAATCCCAAATATGGACGCCCCTGCTGTACTTTTTAGGGTTGCCATAGCGGCGAGTGACATGGGAGCACATGCCACCCCGCATGGTTCTCACCTTACCTTACCAATCCCCCCCCCGCCCCCTATGGTGGCATGATGGGACTGGCCCCTGAGTCAGAGCCGGCTGTGGAGCGTAGGGTGGGTGTGTGCAGGTCAGTAATTGGCTGTGCACTTGTTAAATATATTTTCCCTGACACCCCCGGCACTTGGCCTAAATATAAAGTGACAGAGCACCCTCAGCTGTAGACCAACTGTTGGCATGAGAAGACTCTCAGAAACGCATCACAAGACCCTGACCCCCCCAAATACACGCCCTATGCCAGGTCCTGGGATGTAGCTGGGTAGTGTGCAGTGTGAGGCGATAAAATCATGAAAAACTAGAAACATACAGCCTTGAATATGGCTTAGCGTGTTAACCCTTTCATGTCTATGTCATCGCTGCGGGGCAGACAAAAAGGGATTCAGTAAACGGTTAGAAATATAACTGAAGATAAGAGTTGCAGCCTTCAAGGTCACACTATAAGTCACAGACATCAAAGCGACAATAAAAGTGAAAATTTACCGCTCATTGTTTCACCTCATTTCTGTGATGACTGTGTTGGCTCGGGGGCAGAGCTACGTGGACGGCTTTTTCAAAGGATACTCAATCTGTAAGACGACCTGTAAAGACTGAAACGAGTTGACTGAGTGCATGTTGGGGAAGACATTTGTTCACTCATACTGCAATGTCACATTTATTTAAAAAACAGAACACGCTGACCTACCTGTAAGTGCTGAACGACCGAGCACACAGACAAATAAAATCAAATCACAATCAACAATAGAAGACTGAGAGCACCATCACACAGGATAATACCAGGATGCATCAGTCATTGCACAGCCGTCCAATGAAATAAGATGCTTCTCCTTAGTGGGGCATGCATGCTATATTAAAGAAGAAACATTCAACACATAGAAATATAAACGACAAAATATCAATACAAATATAAAGATAAGGAGTCACTATTGCACATTTGATAAATTAATCTTCATAGTCCTGTCTTACTGCACTTATTTAATACAGTATAAAACTGGATTATAATGACAATAAGAAAGAGTTACAACAAATTAGAGAAGAGCTAAAACCATAGTAATAATACAAATTATAAAATAATTACTAAACAAATATATTATACATATACATACAAGAAGAATGGCGGACGTTGTAAAAGAGGCTCTCTGGGAAACTAAGGAGGACAAAATTCAACATATTGACCAATAAATTAATAGACAGGAACAGATTTAAGAGTAAAGAGACACCAGTGGCTGCAAACTAGATCAACTTTAATGACATGTGTGAACAAACAGAGAAAATAATAACTCAGCTTAAAGACAAAACTGAAAACATCAGCAGACGATCACCAATCAGAAAAAAAAATGAGCTTATTCATGTTCACACTCACTGCTGTGCTCGGATGCCTGATTTGAGCATAAACACAAACACCTTCCACAAGTTGTGTATCTTTCTGAGATTGTAATCATTTATATATTTAAAGCAACAAGTCTCATGATAAAGTTATATCATTCCAGGTGTACAGGTGGCTCATTAAAAACTGTTCATTAATACATATTGGTGAGAATATTTAAAGAAACACGTTTAGATTTCTTTTGACTCATTACATTTTCTTTGTGATAAATGAAGAAAAATATATATAATATAATATATATATGTATTTGTATTTTTTTAAAGACTTTTATGGCTTTTTCTAGAGATAGGACAGTGGATAGAGTCAGAAGTCAGGGAGAGATAGAGGAGGGAATGACATGTGGGGAAGCAAAAGGAGCCACAGGTCAGATTTGAAACCGGGCAGCCCGCTTGTAGGACTGAAGCCTCTGGGCATGGGGCGAGCGAACTAACCACTACACTACTAAAACCCATTTTTTTTGGGTGGATATTTGTGCTTTAGTGGTTGAAAGAAAGATCAAATAAAATTAGTGTAAACATCCAACGATTGCTTCGTCATGTTGTTTAGATTTACTCTTCATACTTCATCATGCTCTGGTTGTTTTTTTAATAATTTATTTTGAAATTCGAAAAATAAAGACATCAGTCATCAAAAAAAGTCATCCATGTTTTGAATATCCTTGTGACAAAACAGCAGCTGAATGAGGATTTATTAACATCATCCTTATTTGTTCTTTTGTCTTCTCGAGTAAACCTTCTCTCTTATTCACTTTGACTGAGGCTCATAACCTAATCTTTATGATGAGAGGCCTCTTTTACAAACCTAAATGTTTGTGCTGTAAAAACGTGAGGAGCGTGACCTTTGTGTGAACCTTGTGGGGCGTGTGTGATGAATTAAGAGATGCAAAAAATAAAAGACAGGAAACACGAGGTGGATTCAGACGTTTCATTTTTCGTTGTGAAACACAAATCTGTCCTCCCAGTACTTTTAGAATTTCACATACGATCACATCAATTCTCTTTCCAGATGTTTAACACTGGGAACGTCCAGAGGTGGCTTATCTTTTAGAAAAAAAAAGTTACACAGGGCTATACAAAACACAACGCTTCTGCCATTAGTTCTTAATAAGTTACAGAATTAACTATTTACAAATCAGGCTAGAAGTACAGAACAGGGGTCACACGCTGACGCAAAAATGATATTTACAAGTCTATACACAGATCCTTGGTTATCCCCGTGCTGCTGTGGAGAGAGAGAGAGAGAGAGAGAGAAAAGTTACTAAAACTGAAACAGTAATCAATCATCTCTCTGTTGAAAGTATGGAGACGTTAATCTACCTATGATGTGTTCAGCATCGAGTTCTGAATGCTTTCATACACTTTGCTGTAGATGTCGTCCTTTGAAGTCATGCCATCAACATAATCTGTGAGGAAAAAGACAAAGTAGGTGAACGAGGCAGCCAATGCATCTGTTTTTGGAGGAGAGGGGATCGGTTATTTAGGATGTGGATAGAGGAAAAAGGAAAAAGCAGTGTAGGAAGATGAAGTGTTGTTTATATTTTGCGTTGGCTCAACGTACCTATTCTGTCACAGTTGTTCTCCATCTCTTTCCTGTGTTTCAAGTACATGGGCCAGACGTGGCCGTCAAACAGGTCTGGGGGGTCGGGGACTGTGTATGTCCTTGTACTGCAGAAACAGAATCAATCAAGTTTAGATAATAGTCTGTAATATCTGCTCTTAGGTGTAGTCTGTCAAAGTGGTTGAAGCAGCTTGTTACCTTCTCCTCTCCTTGCACTCCTCGTAAGGAATGGAAATGTAGAAACATTTGTCATAGGCTTCAATGAGAGGCCTGCAGAGAGGAAGCAGAGGATCAGGTCAGTCTAAAGGGTCGAATGTTAGAGCTTCTGTAAAACAAGCGAAAAGGGAAAAGTTGACCCACTTGTAGTTGTAGATGAGGAACCCCTCGATGATGAGAATATGGATCCCCTTCTCTGTGTCGGTGTCCTCGGCTTCAGACGACAGGCTGACGCCGTGCGAGCGGGCAAACTTGACCGGGTTCTCCCGCCAGCCCTTGACAGTGTTCACCATGGCCTCCATGTCCAGAGCCGTGATCACTGATACACAACAAGGAGAGAGAAAAGAGCGGCCTTCACCACATATGCAACAAAACGCTCCACACTAACGTGCTCTAACACACATCAGTCACCATTAGTGAATGTCTGAAGCATTCACAGAAAAAATGTGTAATTGAATATGATGATGTTAACTGTTGATTGGTTACCAAACTAGAGAAATGTGCAGGAAAGAAAGAGTACATTACTGCATGGTTTTCCTACAGGAAATCCATTCTTACCATCCCACTGTCTAAAGCCGTCCTCCCCGACTTCTATTTGATCGGGTTTCTGAAATAACAGTCACCAATAAAACATTGCTGCAACCTAGTAACCAGCCGGAGCAGATGGCACCTGGACAGGACAAGTCAAGGACTCGTCTCCACCTAAAGTAGCGCGCAGTGACTCTTTTGAGTGCGGTTGATTATCGCTTGCAAAACCGGGTGCAAAACCTCAATGACACAGCTCTGTCTAATTAAATCCTTTGAAACATCTAATTTAATTCTATTTACACTACTAACAGAGGAGTGCTCTTAGAGACTCGACATGTTCCGTGTGTAAAACTTTCTCTGACTTGTTTTATTTTACCAAAAACCTAAAAGCAAATGCGATTTAAAAATTGTGCTTTCAGGTTGATGTTTTTTTTTTGCAGTTGCGCGGCCTAAGAAGAAAATTCAAAATGTTATGCTTTAGTTTTAAATGAGGATGTAAAAAAAATGTATATCAAGTGTATACCAATTGGTGTTTGGTAATTAATAACTGTCCCTGAATGTAGCACGAAAAGTTGGAAGTGTTAGCTGAAGTCGTCTGGCTTCTTTTAAACTTAAAAAAACATGGGATTATTGATCATGCAAAAAAAAGGTTGGTTGCAGAATTTGCAACGTGATTGGACAAGGTCAGACTTTAAGTGGGGACGTTCGGCCCTTTGATTGGCTGTCCAGGAGACAATCAGCCAGATGTATTACTAGGCTACTGAGATGACAGGACATCTGCAGGTCAGACTGGGGGATACAACATGTCCTCAAGGGCAAACTTAACATAGCAAATTAAACATATCACAAATTAAACTTACCTTGACTAAGTTTTAATATAACAAATATAGTTACTTTATCTTACAACTTAGCAAATACTGATTTAAATTAGCTTCAAAACACAAATGAATGGGGTCTTTAATTCATCTTACCTTGAAGAAGTCATCCTGATGCACCACACAACAGTTGGGTAATGTCTTTAGAAGTCTATTTGTCAGAGTGGTCTTCCCACCGTTGGTCACACTGAAAGTCAGAAACATGTCAGGACACACAGATGAGTTACAATCCAGGATTTGAAGAAATGTAACTGATAGGCAAAATAAAACTAATTTTGAATGAGACTTACCCTCCAATGCCTATGATGAACTTCATTTTTTTATTTGTTGGTCACCTCTTGAATTCAGTAAATAAAAGAAGGGAACCCAGCCAAAGCAAACAGTCTGTCAAAGGCTTCCTCTAAAAAACCTTCCCTTCACCTTCTCTGCAGACGTCCCCCCCTTTTACTACTTCATTGATAGACAATCTCCTCGCCGGGCATTTAAAGGATTTAGCTGCAGCGTCACAGCCTCTCACCCCCTCTGCCCTCTGTTCCCTCAGCCAATCAGACAGGGCGATTTACAGCTGGGCTGTACCAATGAGGAGTAGCACGACCTGCGGGGCCTCAGCATTTGCATGAAAGTAGATCCTAAATTTTCCACCTGCTGTCAGTAGTCAGTGAACGCTGTCCAAATACATGTAACACAAATCCCACAGCTAGCAGAGTTCTAGGAAGACAATAGAGAAATATGCGACGGGCTAATCTGTGAATCACTAAATGAATTGATGCTTTGGAGAGAGCTGCAGTCACATGTGGAGTCTCAGACAGAAGCTACTGCACACTGATGATGGATTGGAGCTTGTACAATCAGTTCATTCTTAATTTAGGATAAGTTTGGTTTAAGTTACTCTAAAAAGTGAAGTCAACATCAGGTGAAATCTGTCAACAAACTATATAGAGAACAGACAAGGACAAGAAATTGTATTATTACATTTATTGCAATATTTCACCGAGTATAAAGTCACACATCTGTGTGACAGCTGAGAGGAAAAGCTGATGCTGTGGGTTTTTTTAGGGGGAAAAGTTTCCATGCGTATACAGCTCCATGTGGGTGAAAACCAGAAGCTCTATATTTAGTTGCCTGTTGTGTATGTGTGGCTGCTGCGTCACAAATATTTCTGATGCAACCAGCGAGGAGTACGTGTCGACAATGTGACCACAGTGTCTTGAGTCACGGCTATCAGTCTGATAACTTGAGCGCCCAGTGCTTATCTGCTTTGTTTGTTACACGGCTCCGGATGTGTGAAGTGAAGCCTTGTGATTGTTGTGTTTGCATTTGAACAGCTTATAGCGATTGTGTCAGTGTCAGTGTGAAGGAGTCGAACTCTGAGTCCCAGCTATCAGAGCACATGGTTTCATGTTCAGGGCTTCATCTTTCACCGACTATTCCAATGGAGATGTTATTCCTGTCGACACTGTTTGATCTGATGTGTACGTCTTAAATCAGGAGAGATTGGCAGCTTCGATGTGTTGTAGTGGTGTGATTTTTACTGAGGAGAAAAATGTCTGCTTCAGACTTTAAGATTACAAAACTGTCCCACAAAGGCTGACACACGTAGGGCACATAAACATATGGTGCAGCATGTGTAACATGTGGTGCACATACTTTTTCCCTCTTATCCTCACAAGTCAGACGGACATCGCTTGACCAGCACTTTGTGTAACAGATTGTGTTACTTTTCACCACAGAGCTGAGACTTTAAATGTCCATCTCTGAATTTTTCAAAATCTCTTGAGGTAATAACCAGATTGATTTACAGCCAGAGAGGAAAAGTAACACAACAAATGAGTGAAGAGCGTAATCCAAAAGGAACCGTTAGTTTGGTTACTTTGATATTTACATTATAGTGTTATCTCATTAAACATCACCCCTTCTCCATAACATATATATCTATACACACATAGACATGAATATACTAATATAGACATATATGAAAATATATATTCATACATATAAATATAAACATGCTTTCTTTATATAAATGTTTATGTATATATGTACACTGACATACACATTATCAGAAAAAATGAAGAAAATATTAATATAAACAAACAAAAAATTGAGTAAACAACCATTAAAAAGACCTAGATAAGAATATAAGTCATTGCCAGTGTGTTTACTAAGGCTCCAGAGACAGGCGGTGAAGTTAGCTTAGCTTAGCATAAAAACTGGAGGCAGGGAACCAGCCTAACAGAATTATTTACATGTTATTACACATGATTTAAATGTGTTGTTCTGGCTCAATCAGGGTATCCTCATCAACTGCTGCTTATCTTTATGCCTTAACTAAAACGTAACTATGTTAACTTAACTTGCACTGATCCTCTTAACTCTTGAGTTTCCCACCGGCATACTCTTAACACTGTACACTTCTTCAGTAAACACTGAACAGTCTACCTCTGTGCTTCCCTTTTTTTAATCAGCATGTCATGGGGCACAGGAACTGGGTTGATATTGTTTTAATATTGTATTAATGTGTCATATTGTGCTTAATGTTTAAGAGAATCCCTGAGAAACGCCCCTCATTCTGCATTCAGTGCCTTGTAGCTCATTGCATTTCAAAATGACCATAAAGTTTGATTTGATTTGGGGAGAGGTTCTGTCAAGAGCCCCCTGACTCTGACATTATAGCTGAGGTGTAAAGATGTTCTTACGATACTCTCAGAAAGAAAGCACGTGCTTATCTTGAAAAGGTCACACTGTTCCTTTAAATTTAAGTTTACATTAACATTAATAACCCAATGTTCAAGTCATAGAAATAATTATTTTCAAGTTGACATATTGTTTGATACTACCAGTATTATAGAGATGTATTGGTTTTGTCATTTCACTGAATTAAGTTTTCTTTAGTCTGAAGAATCATTGATGTGAAAAGGATTTAATTTAATCAAAGTGGCTGATTAATATCTATCAGTAAGAATGTTTGGACGTGCTGAAGAAAGTATTGACAGTTTATAATAGGGTATGTCTTGTGTTGATACCTTGTAGGTGACTTCAGGAGTATTGTGCTGAAATGACCCCTGTGAAGAACAGCACACTGTCAGGTGACAAACACGCTCATAAATCCTAATTTATCCCTCGTCAGGAGCTGTCAGTCAAAACGTCCTGGACAAAACCAGAATACATTCAAGAGCGATATTTATTATTGCTTCTCAATAATCACAGCACGACAAAAGCCGGTGTAGTTCACTCGTTTATTTCTTACAAACAGTAAATGGCACATTTTCATAAATAATACTTTAAGCATTAAATCGGATCTCTCTCTCTTTAAATATCTCTGTTTTATAACAATATGAGCTTTCTGTCTTGTAAAAGTAGCTTTTGAAACATGATGGCAAATGACTGAAAACCTGACATAGACAGAAGGATTTTTAACAAGCATGCCACCTGCATATCAAACTCTGGAAAACACACGTTTCACATATGTTTGCATCAGTAACATCTACTGGAGGTTGAAGAAGAACATTATCGTCGCACATTATTTTCCATCAAACCCAACAACACCCATGCCACTCATATCAAAACTACACGTGTGCAAACATCTCTCAAAAATATATGTACACGTATTTACAATCTGAAGCTGGTCATAGTCTGAAGATGCTCGAGTCTTCATTTTTTACCGTTTATATTTGAAGCTGTAGATAAAGCTCAGCTTGTCATGCAGGAAGCTGAGACTGTTTTGATTTAGCGTTGTCTTGTAATGCTTTGGTTTAAGTTTTAAGTTGAAGTTCTAGTAAGAAGCAGGCATGACACTGACAATACTGTATCTGAGAAATGATTGTCTTGCAGGTAATGGATCCATGAAGGACATTTGATCCCAGGTTTGTGATGTTGGTTCCCATTTCAATGAAAGAATGGTCCCCATTGGTTCTTCAATGTAAAGCTCTGTAATGAAAATACAGACAGTGTATTTTTTTTAATTTTCTTCATCACCTTAATGCTGAGAGCCTTAAAGCATCTCCAGGAATGTAAGACATTCAGCATATATTCCTATTATTCAGCAGACATGCACAAAATGTAAGCTAAATACATCCAGACGTGTATCAGGTTTGCCCATCTAGTTTTCCCCTGCTTCCTCCCATGGCATTTAGTTAAGGGATGGTGCTTGTGACCATTCCTGGGATGTCAGCCAGACCTCCTGATAGCTCCTTTGATATATGGCTGATAGCAGTGGAGGCCAGCACTGAAGGAGGGAGGGGGTTCTAAAATAACCCACCTCGCCCACCCCAGCCCGCGTGGTCGGTATTTCCCTCGATTTCAGGACAGACTGTGCGCTGCAGATCAATTTGCCAGACCTCGGCGGTATGGCTCATTAAAAATAGCGTCGATCGGTTGTGTGCAGGCAGCTTAAAGAGACGAGCAGCTGTGCTTTATGTAACACTTCGTAAGGAGGAAATACGATGTGTGAGGATCAGCTAACATTTTGTGGACTCCCTCCCAGCAGGAATCTAAAGAAATGAAACATGACTTGGCAAAAGGGAAAATGAGCCGGGCTGAGTGATTGATAGTAATCATGAGCTATATGTTCCACCTTTAGTCAACTGTTCAAGACGTCAATATTTGGTTTATTTGTTTTTCTTACATTAAAAAAGATGAAATGGTGTTTTATCAGCCCACAGCAGTGTAACAGAAAAGAACAAATCTATTATAATGTATCTAAAAGAACTTCTGATTAAAACAATCCAATTACAATAAATACATGCAAAACAGTTTCAATAAAAACAGCTGGGGAAAATAACAAGTAAGGTAGGGGAGCAGCATACATTCAGCAGCACAGTCATTCAAATAGTCATCTTTAAGTGTATTTTAAGTTCTTACTGCAACCAGAGGTCCATATGATGCAGTGATTCACTTCAGTGTGACAGAAGAGAGGGGGGGGGGTCAGTTTGTTTGAGATGGAGAACCAAGAGAATCTCAAGTCAGAAAGGAAAAACATGATTTCTTTACTTTTATTTTATTGAAAGGAAAGACTCAGGTGTCTCTTTGGTTACCTGAGTTGTGAGATTAATTTTTATCATCATTACTTCATCTTAAAGTTTACTTTCTGAAAAAAACTGCGATCAGGAAGCGGAGAAAATATCCGTCATGTTATCCAAGCTCGCACATACAGCAGGTCTTGGTTGTCATGTCTTGGTTTTATTTTTAAACCAAACATGAGAATATTTAGACAAGAGGCTGTATAAGTCTCAGTCTTGGTTTTAAGGTCACCTTGATAATGATTTTCAAACCATACAAGTTGCACTCTGAAGCAATATCCTTCTTTATCAGTTGCTTGACTCTAAATCAGGTTCACAACTGCTCTAGTCTCAAGAACCATGAAAGCAGGTGCAGTATGGACCAATAGATGTGGCAACAGACTTATTGCTACGCATTTTTTTACACAGAAACATATCCACATCCACGTGAAAGCAACTGCGACCCACCTTTGGGTCAAAACATCTGAGAATCTTTGCTCTAAGAGGTGTAATTATGTACTAAATCAACACCATGCTGTTCTGAAGAGTTTTTGAGGAAATTTACTCATTAGAACATTTTTATTTCCCCCTCTGGCTTCACAGAATCAGACTTTTTTTTGCATCTAGTGGAGTTGCCTGCCTGCTGGCTATTACACATTTAGGGTTGAAGGCAGGCTCACTTTTAAAACATGAGGCCCCCTCCACTTCTGAGGTGACTTCATCAAACTTCCTTCTTTCACAACTTCCTATTTTTGGCCAACCAAAACATCAGAAACTACAACATTAATGATCTACTATGAGCAAGACTAAAGACTTGTCAGTGTTGTATGTTATAGATGAAACTTGATTACTGTGACATAACTTTAACCCTATTTTTTTCTGCTGGTGATCTCACTGGACTTGCTGTGAAACTGTATATTTGGGTCTTGGTCCCCCTGACCCTTTGGACCTTCAGACCATGACCCAAGACTCTTACCAGGCAAACGTCTAGCATTAGGCTGATTTAATGTTCCGTCTCTCTTTCTGCACACTTAAGCAGGTGTATGTAGACAGAAGACATTTCCCTGTATGTCAGAGATGAGTTGCAGTGGTCTGACATTACAAACCAGCCTGGACAGGGTTGAGGCAGGCCGTTGAGTCAATGAGAACTCTTACCTTAATGTCAGATGTCACGGCCCACGTCTGCTATCATCGACTTCGGTCTGAAATGAATGAGATTAAAGTTGAGCCATAAGTAAATATAAATATTTTGCTTGCTCATGAAGCCCGTAATAGGTTGTGCCTTCTGTTGCCAAAACATATCCATGTGGCTGCTGAAGCTTCGAGCACTTAATGTAAAAGAACCCACAGACACAACTTTCAAATGTGAATGTTTTCTTAATACTGACTGACTTAATGAGAAAACCATCAAATAACTAATGTGTAGGTGACTGTTGTAAACTTTAGTTTTTAATCAGATTATGAAATATCTAAAGGTTTCCTGTGTATTAATGCTGTGGTAGAAAACATTTTATTGAACCAAAGAGGGCAATGGACTGTTTGTACAAAATGAGCTCACCTTTCTTTAGGCAGTTTTGAGTTGGTGTGATTCTGCTCTTGCTCAAGTCTGTGAGTGAGAGAGGAAAATAAGAATAAATATCGCTTGGCTCTAGAAAAAAAAAAAGCATATGAAAGTATAATTTCTGGAAATTAAATTGCATAAAGAAATGACCACTCACCTCTCCCTCTGCGCTCTTACCTTCTCCTCGTCATACCTGTAAAAAAGAGAAAAAAAATCTCAGAGTGACATGTCATGACATCAACATATTTCTACCAGTGGCATTAACAAGCTCCAAAAGTTCACACAGAGGAAGCCAAAGATGATTTTCTTCTGTTATAGTTTGGCCTCATTTGCTGTGTTTAAGTATTCACTGCAGTGCTTCTCAAAGCCTGCAGTTATGAAACACACCCAGCTTAAAATATTGAATTCCAAATTTCTTCAACCTGCACTTACGCTTCACATTCAGAATATAAAACATAAACTTTTTGCTTTTTAGAAATCTTTCATATTCTTTGTGCTGTTGAGGACTCAGCCGTCATGTGTTTTTGTATCAGGTTTCAGCTTCTTAGTATTTGTTTGAAACGACAGAAAGTCTACAGAGATAGATAGATGGGTTTGTTTTGTAACAGCCAATACATGTTGTACACTACCTTTATCATCCACCTCCCTCGTACTTTAAACAAAATAAACAGATCATGCTAAAAAAATACACACACAATAAATCAGTCACCTTAACACAGCTTGGCTCAGGTTTGCCTCTACCAACATGCTGTAGGCATTCTTTAAGGTTTGATTACCGCAGTGGATAACATGAGCTGTCAAAGAAATGTGTAGTGTCTCAGCAGTGACCCCTGGTGGCTCAGAGTACTTACTGCAACACACACTCAGGGATCTGCACATGCTCCATGGGGATGATCTGGCTGAGTTCATCCAGGGTGTGAACGTAACGGATCTTATCCATGAACTTCACGCTGCAGAAAACATCAACAACGTTCAAATTATTCACACAAAGGGAACTGTATGAAAATGTATGTGGCTCAAAAATAAAAAACTCATTACAGCTCTCACTGTTTGATTATGTAACAGCTTCATTTTCTCAACATACTTCATGTCAGGACTCCATGATTAAGATTCTTTTTACTTATTTGTTTTGTTTACAGAAAGGTTCCTGGCCAACATATCACCAAAAATAACAGGATTACAGTATGAACTGTACGCCACACTGAATGCATCCCCACCTGATGAAAGGTCTTGAGATGGCCAGGACGGTCCGGATGAACCACGTTGGGTGAGCGATGATGAGACACTTAAGATTCTTCCTCAGTCTGCAGAAAACAAAAAATTGCAAGATTGTTTTACTCCTTCTCAAAATGATCTTCAGAAAGATAATTTTTAGTTTGTTACTGTATTTCATCACTTTTGTAAAAACTAACAAAACTGATAATTAGTCTGTCTTACTTCCTGTCAATCATCTGGTAGCATCTCTTCAGCCAGCTGATCCCAGGCATCTTCCTGCGAGGAGTTGCTCCGTTCAGATAAATAATCATGTAATCTTCTGCCACCAGCAGCTCCAGGCTGCTCACAACGTACCTGAGAGCAGAACAAACATGCTGAGGTCTAACTCAGACTAAACAGAAACATATGTGATCAAAAACACTTGAAAACTGCATGTATTTAGAAGTGGCTCCACTTCAGCTATGTGGTGATCAGAGTTCATCAGAAAACTTTTCATCTTTCATTTCTAGCATAATTGTGAGTCAGGGTGAGACATAACATTGCATAACATCCCCCTGACTTGGGTGATACAATTATCACTGATGAGTTACGTATGTAACTAGGGTTCTATGAATTCTGGATGACTGCAAGAGTTCTCTGTCACTCTGAACCTTGGCGAGAAGATTCTGTCGGGACGTCTATCGTGATGACGTGGGCTATTTAAGCTACATCATGCGTCATCCAACATGTAACTTTGTTGATACTCAACCTGCGTGTTCACACAACATATATTATCCAGTGTTAAGAACTGCCTGTGGCGCTCAGGAAGAATGAAATTAAACCATATCTTAATGTAACAACAAAATAAAATGAGAAAAGGCATTCTTAACAGATTTCCCTGCCAATGTAACTCACCATGTCACCCCTTCATGACTCCTTACAGTGGCACTTATGACATAAATGAACATAATGTGAATGGAAGGTAATTGTCCATAAAACAAGTTAACAGTAGGATAAAGAAAAAGCAGACAGTGTGATAATGTCGGAAAGCAGTGAAAAGAAGTTAAACGATGAAGCATGGAATTCTAATATGGAGTGTTTCTAATTGCAGAAGCGTTGTATCGTGATAATGTTATCATGGGCAAAGTGTTGCGTTTTGTATTGTGTGAGTAACTGTGATGTCCTTTGATCGATCATACAGCGTAGGATAACATAGCAGAGCCATATTTTTATTGAATGGCTCTTAACAAAGCATGCTCTATAAAAGATTCCCTGATGAGAGCAGAAAAGATCTTACAAGAAGAGATTCTCCATGATGTATGTGTAATCCTCACAGCTGCTGTCAGGGAGGTAGCAGGCTGCAAACACGATGATGGCATTCAGACCTTCCCCATAATAACCTGAAAGAGGAGAGAGACACATGTCATCTCTTAAAGCATCTCTGTCAGCACTGCCAGAGGAGGACACTGGCAGTTATTGAATTGTCTCCATTAGCACAGCCGTTCTAGTAGCATGTAGTATTTACATATTGCTCATGTATGTTTAATGTTCTGACATAATGTTTTTAATGTTTGTTTTTATTTACGAGCTATGTCATTTTGAGTTTTAATTGTTGTGTCGGCTTTTTGGCATGCTTGTTGTGAGTGGGTTGATTTGTGTCCTTGTTAACAGCATTCAAATATCAGACTTTTAATGTAAAGCGACATGAGTTCCACTGGTGCATGAAATCTGCTGCATCAATACGTCTGCTTTGCTCTTTTCTTTCCCTTCATGAGCTCTAATGTCCCCTGATGATCACTTGACGCTCTAGGCTGCTCTAGTTTTTTATCCTTCAAATGTTTTAATTTGTAGCAGAAGTTTTATGCCTTCTTCAGGATGGACTTGTCAGTACTTTTAGAATTGAGTTTGTTTGACCTGTCACAAAGAAGGATTTTATCCATTCAGATCTACATACATAGCAAAGAGAAGCTCTCTTAAGTCTTTGGAGTTTGCTGATGAAAAAGTCACTGATGTGTACACTTGTATTCACAAACATACATAAATCAGTGCCAGTTCATTCGGTACACTTAGCTCAACAAATCAAGTCTAATACAACAGTCCTGCAAATCCTAATCTGACATCATGAAAGCTGTTGTATTCAGCTTTTGTTCCACATATATACTTATTCAGCTATAGAGGTACTTTGGAGCATGCAGGATAGGGTGCTTTTGAATAGCTGTGTTATACTGACAGGCGTGTCTGATGTTAATTCTGATGTCCAGATTCACCCGCCTCTCTTTCTCCACTTGAGTGTCCGCTCTCTCTCTCTGACTCTGCAGAGGTCTCTCATAATAAATTAAAGCCTTTTTAAAGCTAATGAGGTAATAGGCTAATTTTATTTGCAAATAGGGGAGGGAAGTTAGATATGGACATTAAGTGGATACTGAGGATGTATGTCAGCTGTTAACAATCATACTTGGAACTAACTTGTGATTGAATTACAAAGGAGACAGGATATGATGACACCAGGTCGTGTGTCAGGTAACATCAGTGACTTCTAACAGTTAACGTTAAAACACAGGGCTCGTCCGGGATTTGAACCCGGGACCTCTCGCACCCAAAGCGAGAATCATACCCCTAGACCAACGAGCCAACTGAAATTGTATCACGACATCTACGTATTTGAACAGAACCTGTCAAACTGGTGATGTGGCAGACTGGAGGCTCTGAGCACAGCTGACTGAACAGCTCCCTCTAGTTGTCATAATGAGAATGACAGCGCACAGAGCAACAGTCTAGCAAACGGGATTGTTTGTTTCAGTGTGGGCTGAGAGTTAAAAACACCGTTCAGTGAAACATATCCTACATCATGAGAAACACTGTCCTCTAAAATGATCATTCAGCTGAATGAACACCTCTCCTCAACAGTAATAACATTTAAATATTTTAACCTTGATGAAGGACCGTTTTCTTTTTTTACAGCTATACCTGATAAAAACACAAACCTGTGTCCCTGTGCAGCTGCTTTTCACACTCACTACCTCATTGTTGGATCTATAGGAACATGTTCACAAGCTTTTTTTGGCTGAATGCTTTTATCCGTCTACTTAAGTTCAAACTTCCATAAAAAAAAAAAACTATCTACGACTACTTAAAATACACACGTTACTTACCTCCATGTGTGACCACCCTCAGGTAGGGTCTGATGACCTGCATGTCGATCCTCTGCTCCTGGTCACCGATGATCACTGTTCGCCAAAGACGACCAGAAGAGTCTCTCTCCTCTTCCCCCTCACCTGGAAGACGCTTGGCAGTGGCCACAGGAGTGTCGTCTGGACAACAAGGTGACACGAGAAACGAGCTCATAAGAAAACTTTAATTCAATTTAAACATTGTGAAAGTAAAAATGTAGATAGTGAAAAGAGTTTTGAAAGTTCCACTTTGACTTTGTCTCGTAGATAACATGAAAGGAAAACCAATATATTGCTCCTGACATCCACCCACAGCTTTGTAGAGGTTAAAATTAGGGCTGTCAGCATTTATTAGTTACCGGTAATCGTGATTAATGAAGTTCTCAAATGAATGCATTCATTATTTTTAATAATAAAACAAATCAATAAAAACTCCCATACAGTTCAGCTGATGAGTTAAACGTTGTATCCACCTTATAACATCAAACATTTACCTTTGTTACCTTTCCTTTGAGCTGTCATTTAGTTTTTAATCCTTAACGAGTTTCTTTTTCTATAGTTAAGTTAATATCTAAACCTCCGATCTACCAGAAGGTCCGAACTTTATTTCAAAATAAAAGCAGGGTTGAATCAAACAGCAAGTAAAATACTCTCACCTTCAGACAGTAAAAAAAATATCAAAAACAAAAGCCTAACAATTATTATTTTTTAAAGCAAAATATTGACATAATGAAATATTTGAATTTCCAACATGTGATTAAATCTGGAACTATTGAAAGGAAGCGATTGATTGAGATTAAAATATTTTATTGTTTGACAGCCCTAGTTAGTTCAGCTACTCAGGAGAGAACAATTTGAAAGAATTGTTTCTTGGCAGGCGGGTCCACTTTAATCAACTTCTTTAGGATAGATTTTGCATCAGCTATTAACAGAATTTTGACCAAATGTCTATCATATATTCTTACATTTGCTTCAGAAGAATTAGGCAAGATTGTGGATTGGATTCAGAAGAATTAAAATTACACAGATGAGGTACTTCGTAGCTCATTGGGAGTTTGAGGAATTGAAAATGTTAGACTTGACAGCATCCATTGACAAGTCTTTTAGTGTTTTTTTGTTCATTTTTATTTATACATATTTTTCAACAGTTGGCAGTGATTTGTGAATGAAACTCAAACTAAGGACACTGAACTCAATATGATTAACTTCTTCAAACCTTTAAGTTTCCTTCTTTAATTCTGACCATCTAATTCTTCCTAAAACTGACTTTATATTATTTGAACTCTGTCTGACCTTCCCACTCCAGCTCTGTGCCATTGTTGATGAACTCCAGCGAGTCCGTCTCATCAGGCGTCTCGATGTCGTCCACGTTGATGTCCAGGTCGTCTGGTGTTTCCAGGAAGTCATCAGAGAGCACTGAGCCCTCGCTCTGATCCAGGGACAGGTTCATGTCGGGGGCGACCAGAGTGCGGCGCTTGCGCTGTGCAACAGTCTCGCCAACATTCAGAGTGGTTGGAGGATCTGTACCAACATAAATATAATAAGTATATATTCAAAACTTTAATACTGCTGTTAATTAATCTATGATACTCACTGGTTCTGTTGTCAGTGAGGCCACATGAAGAATCTCCATCTTCTGGAAGCGGCCTGCAGAGAGAGACATGAACAAAGCAGAATAAAATAACTCTGTTTTCCAGCTAACTTTTTAATAATAGCTATTTATGAGATTTAAACTGTTGAATAAACTACCATGACGAAGATAGTACTGAAGATAAACCACAAAGTATATACTTGTATTCTCACTTTGCCTTTTATTTATGGAGTGTCTCCTTTGTGATTTTACTACAGTGTGTCCTTGGAAACAATGTGTTGTTTGAAATAAGCAACACCAGTAATTACCAGCTCCCCTCTGACATTATAATAAGAGTTGAAGTGTCTGCACTGAAGGGCAAGAAGGTTAGATTATAGTCACACACACTTCACACAGATAGAGAAATACATTGACAAAGACATGCATGTATATAGAAACACACCCAAATCACCACAAGTACAGGCTAGTTGACGGTGCTACTGGAGTACTGGTAATTGCAGTTATTATGTTGTCAGTGGCTTTGTAGAGGCGAGGTAAAGACAGCACCAACAGATATTAAAGAGACGATTAAAGAGCGGGGAGGAGGGAAACTATTAGCAGGGTGAAAGCATTCTTAAACATGTTTCTATCGGACTTCACCTGTCTGCAGCTTTCTTTATTGGTATTCATGAAAACATGTAAATAGTTGAGATCACAATGAAATACAAAACAAAAAATACCAATTCCATTAAACGTTGTCTGTCTCGCCATGCAGAACCCTTTTGTCTGCCCTTAAAGATTTAATTATATTGTATTCTATAAGCTTTTGAGCTACAAGGCAATTATTGCTCCCTATAAAGACAAAGATGAAACACAGAAGATCAAGCACATCCATGTTTTAACTGCTTAACATGTAAACTGTAAACAATGTGCTGTGGATGCTGTTGAACTCATTAAATAATGACTACCCAAATATATTTCCCCTGCTTTATTTAAAGACTCTTCCAGTTATAGAGTGGGTGGTCTACCATGTTTCCATTGCATTGTGATGTATTTGCTTTCTTCATTTTCTCCCTATGGACGCTGCAAGTTTCATCGTGTAGCACACCATGACTACATGGAGGAAAGAACACACCTGCTGCCTTTCAGCATTAGACACACGTGCCTGACCTCCCATCATAGTTGAGCTTGTTTGTGGAAGGCTGCCCACAAATCAGACCAACACACACACACACCATAATCGCTCTCTCAAATGCAGACTCAACATATTTGGAATTACCTGGGGAAGTCCTCATCCTGCCACTCGTCCTTAACCTCCATGCTGTCCATGCGTAAAGTGGCTTCTGCTGTACCCATCCTCTGCCGGGGAGGACAGGGTTCAGCTCTCTGTGGTTGAAAAAATGTTGAAACGAAGTCATGAAGTGGGAAACAACGTGCTAAAACCCTGATAAATATGTTTAGTTCAGGATCATGAAGAAGAAGCAAGCAAGCATTACAGAGTGAAGGTGTGGAGTTTGAAAGACTTGGGTGTTTCCTCGGAGGGGAGGGTTTAATCTAAGACACATCTAATTGAACTATGGGAAATGTAGTATTCAGTGCTTTTGACTTTGAACTGAACTGGAAACAAAAAAATATATATATTTCATCAGAAGCAGCATATGTAATTTAAGTCCATGCACATTTGTTTTGAATGCACATGTGCACATTATTTTTGTACTTTTGTATATTACGAGTATTCTTTAAGCAGGAGTGTTGTTTGCATTCAATGGTTTAAAGTTGATAAAATAGTTCAATCAATGGTCCCTGGGTGTGTATATTTATCATTAATGTATTGTAATACTGTTTTCTTTACCTATTTAAAGCACTTTGAGTTGCCCTATATATGACTGGTGCTGTTTTCATAAACTTGCCCTGCCACTAGACGTCATGTATTAAACAGCTTCAGTTCCCCTTAAATAGATCAAGTAGAGGCTGATTTATCCAAGTTTAGAAAAAAAAATGCTTTTATGGACTCAGATTAACATGGGTGAAGTGAAGAATTCGTCTAAAGAAATTGCTTAATCGTCACAAAAAAGTCTACCTTTTTCTTGAGTCATGGGTTGCCAAGGGCAATATTCATAAACTGAAGTCATATTTTTTTTAAATTGTGTCCCAGTGAGTCTTCTTTCCAAAAAATCCTTAGGGAAGGAGACAAAAATAAAACACCACATTGCTCATAGTCCCCCGGGGAAATGAAAACAAATCACATGCTGGCAAATACCAGATAGTGATCTGAACTTCCATATTTTACATAACCAATCAGACATGAGAGAAGTCTCCATATGATGCTGGAGGGTTTTTTTTATAGCTTGGCTATGACCTAAAGCTATACAGTGTCTCGTGTTTAGGTCGGTTGCTGTCTATCGGGATCTGTCATGCATGGAGTGAACATCGTGTGCAAGTCTCTTGTCAGAAATGTGCGCATGGGGGAGGAGTTTTCTTCCTACATCACTGAGCCACTCAGAGTTCATGCTACAGCAGACGTTAGCTGGGTCTATTTGTCCACTGGGATGGCACTGATGTGCTACAGCACAACACATCAGTGACTATACTGAGGGAAAAAAGTGGGCTAAAAGGCACAGACCCTCGGGCTTCATGCTGCTGGTGCTACTGTGTTGTGATTGAATTCAAAAGATAGAAGAGATTGTTCAGTGTTTAACCTCACCATCCTGCTACAATAAAGTAAAGTTTGATGTGGGCTTGATGGGGAACTCCTGATATGTCACTTGAATAAAGATCCTCCTGGATTAAAAGACACTTAGAGTTTCCTCCTCTGTTCTTTCTGCTACAGTTTGATCATTCTCCGGTCTGAATTATTAGTGTGTGTGTGTGTGGGGGGGGCGAATAAAGAGGAAAAATTCTCACAGAAACAGAAGATCAATGCGTGTGTGGCTTGTGTGTGTGTGTGCAGATGGCTCAGCTGCTCACACAGTGAACTGCTGATTGATGGCCTCTAAGTAATGTTGCAGTAGCACGTGTTTGGTGGGGATTTGAGTCCAGATGGCAGAGCGGCCTTCATTTCCCAAACACTATCTTGTGAGCTTTTCACCAAAAACTTTATTATCTGCGGGATGGATTGCAGGCATACTGTTAATAAAATACTCAACATACAAAAGTTTTATTTGTATTACTTGTTATGGTGAATATTTGTCATAGTTGAAAAAGTCTCATGACATAGCCTAGCAACATAGAAGAATAGAACGTTGTACTCATCCTCCTCTAGATTATGAAATAATTTACATGGCTTGAAGCTTGGAGATAGGCATTGATAGAGCCACAGATATGAAAGGAAAGCCGAGAGGAGACATCATGATCAGTAAAGCCTTTCACAACTTGTCTGATTGAAATTTACAAACAAGAGATAAGCGTTGTGAAAAGCCTGGAGAGCCCCTGATTGTTTGTCTTCAAAGGTTGGCTAACTTAGCAAAAATCAAACTTTAACATCTTTGGGCAGCATTCAAAAAAGTGTCAAGCTAAAGCTAATCTGCTTTGTTAGGACTGAATAGCTGTGGGTGGATTAGATTTGAATTAAAGTGATTAATCATCCCGTCATTTGTCATCAGACATCGTCAGTGACCAGAAGCAGATGCCTTTTTTTTTTTTTTACTTATCCTACATGTATTGACGTTGTTTAGACATGGTTTCTTAGCATTTCTTGTGTATATTTGATGCTCTTTTGTGTTACTCTTTTTTTTTTGTTCTGTAATGTTGGAGCAATCATGTCCTTATCTGGAGAATATCTCAGTCATTTGAATCAGAGTGTAGCAGAATTAAGCAAAGCAATAATTTATCATGTCATTGAAAGCGATTGTGTCTCTGCAAGAAAACAGTTTTTTAAACTCATAACAAAAAATAAAAAATAAAATCAGGGTTCATGTAAAGGCAGCGTACTCACATACTGTTATAAGGAAGTCTTCCTCTTCGCCTTATCGTAAGCTTCCTCGATTTGTTTGTTGACGCTCCCCTCTCCTCCTCAAATCTGCCTGAGCAGAGTTAGGGTCATCAATGTTTACATCTGCAGGTAGGACACACCTGTGCTCAGGATCTAAGCTGATGATGATTCTTGCTGTTTATGGATGCAGTAGAAGGAGGCTGACGGAGAAATGCTATCCTCCTGTAGAGAGAAGACCAGTCAGGGAAGTCAGGGTCAACGCACAACACATGTCATCCTGCTTTCATCGCTTCCCTCTCCTCTGCCAGGCGGATCCCTTGCTGCTTTTTGGACAAAAGATAATCCTCGCCCTGTGCTTTTAGCTCGTCTCATGATGATCGCACTCTCTCTCCCTCTCTTCCTCCCATTTACTTCTGCTTCTCTCTGCTGAATCCCCCTTTAACCCCCTCCTCCCTCCGCCAACACTAAAGCTCCCACCCCGGGCTCTAATCCTGCTGTGATGATGTCACCCAAATGGGAGCTGTGGTATGGTTGTTATGCAATCACACCTGCCTACCTTCTCTTTGATTCTCTTTTTACGGATCAGCAGGTTTCCTTCTCTTCACGTTCAGTCCATTTTACATCCATGATTTAATGGTGCTTTTTATCCTCCTGCAAACCTGGAAAAGATGGACGTTTCTACTTCATCGCTGTTCCCTGGCAACAGCATCTTCCTCCCTCACACAGCATCTCTCTCTCTCTCTCTTGCTTTTTCTCACCATCTCTTTTAAGCTCTCTCACTCCTGGTGAAACCCCTCCTCCATGTGAATCCCTTCCTCCATTTGAATCCCCCTCCTTTTCTCTTGCTGTGATGATAACACCCCCTCCCTTCCTTCTTTTCTGTCTCGCTCTCCTCACAGCTGCACTGAGCTCTGGGCGATGTCAGTGGCATCTCTCTGACATTGCACTCATCACCCAGTGGGGGCAGCTACAGTTTCCTATTCTTCTCCTGCCATTGGTTGTTTGGAAGATAAATGCATTGTGGTGTGCTTAGAGTTTTCTATTAATAACGCTCCTTGGCACGGTATTGAAATGCTGCAACCTTCCCAGACTTGTGACTAAAAGCTGTTGTTTCCTCACCAAGCTGGTACACTTGAGCTGCTGAGAAGCTGCATTTAGAGTAGATATCAATACAATAGATGTTTATGTAGAAAAACCTATTGTAAAATGTGTTCATGCTTCATGAAGAGTTAGGCTGACTCACAAAACAGGCTTACTAGCTTTAAGTTGTTGCTTGTTTTCTTTTAAGTACTTAGATATCTTAAAATGTTTGAGTACTTTTTCATATTCTGAGATCAAAATTTCCTTTAAAGTTTGAAGGGGGTACACAATCATGTTTCCGCTCCAAGCCTTTACTATACAGTGTTGACTTTGATAGAGTGCAGTACAATTAAATATTAAACACTTCTATATGTTCCGCATTGCCTAAGTACAACTAGGTCACTGAGATATTTTTTTGTCCTGCACTTTACTCTCCTGCCACTAGATGGTGGTGGAGTGTTTCCTTTCAAAAACACATAAAAGCTATCAGGCATTGTAAAGGGAGCTGTTCTCCTTATGTTATGTTGCATTGTTCGGATGGATCTCTTGATTGTTTCATGTAATGACTTTATTGTGTTTAGGTACACCCTGTTTCAAATGCACAAGTAAAGGTGCTGTCGATCCTTTGAACTATACTATACTGTACTAATGATATTGAATTTGAGGATAATATTTACGAGTAAAGTTGATTCATCAGTTCATATTTATCCTTATATTAGAAAAAAAAATGGCCTGAGACCTTGGGTTATATGGTGGGGGGGGGTATAACACTATACATTTCAGTAACATTGTAACATCTTTAAAGAGTCTTAAACATTTACCTGGAAGGTACAGTAAACATCCATATTGTCGTATAGTTCATGATGTTCATGTTTCATGTTGGTGCACGATAAAATCTTCGATCTTGTTTTGGAGGAATCTATGACCAGGTGAACTGTGGGTCAGATCAATGAGTTAACAAGCTTAAGTTTGGATATAACCTGTAATGAGGCTGGAAATGATGAATGGAAGAACAAACATCTGAAGGATTCTCATTAGAAGTTCACCAGGAAAGGTTAAGTATTTCATGTCCTTGGCTGACATATTAATACGGTGCAGAGCAAAAGCCTTGACTACTTGAAACTGCTTGTGTCTTTGCCTTTGCCTTCAGTAACACATTTTTTAATCCTATATCCATAATTTACAACAAATAACACAAAGTATATTTGGAAGTATAAAGGGTAATAATATCAATAAATGTAAAAATGCAATATTTTCTCATGTATAAAGGGCTGTTTTTGCTGAGTATTTCTTGCTACTACTGTCATTTCTATATATACATTTCTGAAAGATTCATAGCTTTGATTTAAAAGCGTGCTGTGCACACATGTCATTTCATTTCAAACCTTAATTTAAGTCTCGAGAAGTTTCCCTCATGTCTTTTTATTTACATCAAAACAAACTTTTTGCTAAGGTAAAAGGTGATTTATAGTGCAAGACTTATCTCCACAAAGCTTTTTAGCCTTTTAGTCTTTATTGGTTTACCTGGCCTGAAGGAACTTTGTTACATTTTATCCCTTGTAAGGGCACTTTACAGTTGAGATGATGCTATCTTCTTAAGCTTGTGAAATCAGAGTATCAATTTCAGCTGTCAAATAAAAAAAAAAACATCTGAAGCGTCGGGTAATTTCATTTGTCATCAATTAATAAAAGTAAGTGGATAACAGACTAAAATTGAACTTGTCTATTGGTTAGATTGCTCTTTGTAACAAGTGTCTGAGCCCTATGGTTTGAGCTCCGCCAAAGATTTTTTCTTATGGCTTAGAGTTAAGGTCTTGGTATGTTTGTTAGAATGAGGGCCTTGGGTATTTAGAGCAAACTGCCAAAGAAACACAAGCTGAGGAGAATTCAGCAGCTGTATTTAAAAGTGCCAAATACATTTTCAGTCAAAATTTTGCTAAAAATGCTACAATTAATTTAGCAGACGCTTTTTACAAACATTGTAAATGCTAAAAATGCTAATCCGGTGCATACAGAGCATTTGTCAACAGAGCTGTCAATTACGATGTCACAACCATTTATAGGATCAAATAACTAATTAAATGTATCTTCTCAGATATATCTCAGATATAACACTGGACATAAACTGGCATGATAAGCACTAACTGAGGCATTTACTAAAATGACAGAGACCATAGTTAAGAAAAACCTTTTTGGTTTCCTAGTTTGAACCATGTCCCATCTGTTTACATGAAGGAGGCGGACCTAAGGACCCATACTGCAGCCAGTCAATAGGGGGAGCTCCAAATGTTTTTACTTTTTGGGCTCTATCATGTCGTCTATCTTTTTACAGTCTATGGATGGTACCCACACTTCCCTGGAGTTACTGGTACTTTTTATTGTAAGGCTATCCATTCTAAATAATTATATCATGAACCAATTTAACTAAACAGCATTTGAAAATGACTGAATATTGTTTCTTCCAGCAGCATAATGAATTCTAAATTCTTCTTTTAAAAACTTGTTCTAATAAGTGTATTTTTGTATTTGAATATTGCCTCATTATGGGACTTCTTTGTATGCCTTGCTTTAATCTGTGGTAATTACTACTAGATCCTTTGTTTGCTTTAGTAATTAGTGCTAATTATTGGGTTGGACAAACACTGCCTTGCCTTAGTCCTGAGTCAACTGTATTCTGCTGCATCCTGTTGACTATGTAAAGACATTTTCTGAAGGCTTTCAATTGTAAAATGAGTTCTTTCTGGGTTTTATTCCAGGGACAAGTTATATAAGTTGTAAATTTAAACTTTTTGACTCCAAGGTTTCGATCTGGGGAGTTTTAATAGCAACCAACTGTTGTAAATATTTCAAGTTCAATAATTAAAATGTTTAGTTCATGCTTAATCACACCACCGCTGAGTAACAGGTATTGTAGTTGTGCACGTAATGCAGCTGCTTCATACTCTTTAATAAAACTATTAATAAAAGAGAAAAAACACTGTCATTATTGTCAGACTGCTGCTACTTCTGAACTTTTTGTGTCGCCCTTTTTTTACAACACGTCCTGCCCCCTGACACCCGCCTTCCTCCTGTCCAACAGGGAAAGTCTCCCGCTGTGAAGTCCATATGGGAACAAGAAACTCAGGAAGATTTCAGGGGCAGTCTGTCCTCCAAAAATATTTCAGGAGTGCACGTTTGAAAATGCTTTAACTAATCTTTGTCAAAGAGCCTCATTTCCCCAAAGTGTTTGTTGAAAAGAGTGAAAAAGGAAAGAGAAAATATGACCTATTATGCAAAAGAGGGATTTGTATCACTTTATGTGTATAGACAGAGACAAGAAAGAAAAGCTTCATATCCTCAGAGAATCGAGAAGGAATTATATTCATTAGATATTAAGGAAATGCATATTTACATAATTTTTTCATTTAATTATATATTTCTCTTTTTCGTGTACTTTTTTGCCTTTATTTGAGAGACAGAAAATGTGGGGGAGAAAGAGAGTGGGGGATGACATGCACCAAATAGTGACAGGCCGGGAGTCAAAGCTTCGACCAGTGTGACAAGGACTGGGCCTCTGTACATGGGGTGCCTGCTCTACCAACTACACCAGCGTCTGAATCTATTAACTTAAACAAAGAACTCTGGAAGCTGTATGTTTACCTGAAATGAAGATACATACAGTATCATCAGTGTTTAGTATGAAATTCATGAGCTGGATTAAATAATATTAAGAGTTTTCAATGTTTCAATTTGCAATTTTCTTTGTGAATTCTACAAAACCAAGTAATATACCGTACTGTATTAGTTACTTTTGTGGTACCGCTATCCACAAAGCTAGATAGCTAGATACCAGATTTGTTCATATAAGTAAAGCAGTTTGAACTTTCTTGCCTTTGTGGATACGTGTCATGTCATGTGTGACATCAACCAATGTGAGCCAGGCTTATAAGGTAGCTTCAGGTGAGGGTTTATTTCCTTGTGGCTCAAATTAGCGTACTAGAAGCTAATTAGGCTCCATGTGTAATAACCCACCAGGGCTCGGTTTCAAGTAGCCATCATTAAACACATCTCTTAACCAGCGTGCTTTAAAACAATAATTATTTAATCACCTTACAATCTCAAGTAGTGCTGATGTGTTAGTTACTGTCAATTAGATGAGATACTGTAGATAAAAGGCAAAGTATAATGAAATTAAGCACAGACCTTCTAGGTGAACAAGTGGAAGCTTTTTCAAGACATTTATATCTTCTTTCTCAAGAGGTGTAGAGGTTACAATAAGATATTTTTATTTTTTTACACATGAACAATTTAAATATGACAAGAATAAGAGTAAAGATATAAGTCCATTTCTACATTTTTTTTACTTGAACATATTAGATAACTCAAAACTATAGCCTTGTGGTAAAACAACAGATTGCTTGATTAAGCTACAAGTCCCTACTATTTATCTTATCTAAGATTGTGCTTGAGTCACAGTTTTAGTATCCTGCACCGTCCAGAAAGTAATGAATTTACTTTGACTACTGAAGTAAACAAGCAGTTTGCCTCCTCCAGTTTCTCTAATTTGCTTGGAGTTGGAATGTAGTTTGTTTGTTTAATTTTGATGGAGCATAGAACCGATCATGAACAAATCCATGGATGATCTTTGTGTCAAGATGGCACAGCAGGGTAAGGGGATGAGGTAAACGAGTGTAGCCCTGGCCAAGACATCAAGTAACCGCAGATCTGTGCCAAGCTGCAGCTCTAGGTGCAGCTAATCTTATTAAAAGAGAGTCAAGGACTGAGCAGACCACCCCTAAATAGACATGGGTCATATCTGGTACAAACATAGAGTCCTATCGTCCGATGACGACTAGAGTAAAGTACACTATAAGATGTGGGCTTAGAGCAGAGATGACGTTAGTTCAGTCTTAGCAGTGCAGACAGGAAATTCTAAGAATAAGGAGAACATGGAACAGTATTTTTTACATTAGCTAAGTCCTTCTGCTCAGAACTTGGAGACCCCAATCCAGTCCCAATTTCATAATACCTTAAGTCAGATTCCTCTACTTGTAATTTTTTTATAATTTTATCTGATGGTAACAAAACCAACAATGTGAGATTTTGGGTCAAGATTAAACTTTTGGGTCAAGATTAAATGCTTAAATATATTGATCAACTTGTAAACATTTTTGTACTAACGCCACAATGTATTTTAATTCTTGCACTTGTAGCACATTCACTGTTTTTTGTTTTTCAGTTTGGGAGATGTTAAATTTAACAACTAAGATCCTTTATAGACGTGTGATTTGCCAAAGTTTCTAAGTACTGTAAAATCCTGAATATTAGTCGCACCGGTAAATAAGACTCAGTCTGATCTTGGGGGTCTCTCAGAGAGAAAAAGGGTTTTAACTGATGATTTATATTGTGTTCAGAAAATTCCAGTGTATCTAGAGCTGTGTAGCTCTTTTAGTATCATCTGTTTTCACCATGTGGAGTTTGCACTCCTACTTGCTACACTACAGTAGTTGAGCTCTTAGCCTACAGTAAAAGTTGTGATGTAGCCTATAGACCCACAGCCCGCGGGTTGTGCTGCACAACTACGCTGGTCGCTAACTTTAGTATTTGACTCTGCCAATCAAGAGAGCACTCCACAAGTTTTACCCACTGAACAATACTGTTTCCTTTAAATACAATGATTTTGACCTTGTGACTAAGAAAAGCTGTTAAAAGATTATGCAGCCAGCCTGGTCTGTGCCACTATCAGTGTTGGGCAAGTTACTTTAAAAAAGTAATTAGTTACAGTTACTAGTTACTTCTAGTTACTTCTGATTGGCTCACCATGAAATTTTTACTCTACCTCAGCCAATCGTCATCATTTATGCGGTTGTCTCGTGTCCACACTCACCAAAGAGGAAGAACAGTAAGAAATATCTTTGCCACTCGGCTTAGAGATCTAGTTGGTCTGATGAAAAACAGCTTCAGTCATAGTAGCGCACCGCATTTTTTGGCAGTAACGGTAACAGCGTTATAATGATGGGAAGAGTAATCAATTAGATTACTTGTTACTGAAAAAATAACGCCGTTATTTATAACGCCGTTATTCCCATCACTGGCCACTATGTATCCCAGCACAGTTTGCAATACACAATGAATAGGGGACAATTTTCAATCGCACCAGGTCACGTGCAGTAGGAGATAGTGGTGGCTGATCTCGTGGTGATAACGGCGTGTGTCATTTTATACTGGTTTGTTGTCTGGTAGCTGAACCATGGTAGGGCCATAAAACAGTAGAGACAACATTCTTACTCTTATTCACAAAAGGTCATACACATTCCTATGCATTCCTAGTTTAAATGTTTTCCTTGACGACAACATCATTGTTGTCCCAGTATCTCCACCATTTTGCCTTCATGCTTTACACATTGCAAATGAAGCATATGGATGTACATTTCCCACCTAGCAATTTGTAAGACAAAAGTCAAGTTATAAAACACACAATAGGATTTTGAGTTCCTGGTATTGGGAGTTTCGTATAAATTGTGGCTGTTGGACAGGATTCAGCAGGACAAAGACTTTAATGCAAGATAATGCAATTTTCCATTCTCATTCTACTTTTATTAGGCAATTATATCAATACGTAGGAGGGAAGAAGAATGATGATTTTACAATCAACTTGAAAACATGGATTTGGCCACACTGAAAGCCAGAGCTCAGGTCATAGAGGGATAGAAAAAGCAGACTAGATCAAGAGAAGTAGGCCTTCATGAGAATACTATTCATTCAAATATATTCTGCTTCTAACCTGAAATCCTAAAAAACAAACAAATAAAACAATAAAAACATTATGAAATGAAAGGGTAGACAAATTAAGATGATTACGTAATTAACAGCTATTGATCTTCATCTGATCCAATGCATTATCCCCTTTAACAGCAGGTAGAGCCGTAAACTGTTTTTCATCTAGTGACTGCTTTTTATCTGCACTGACCTTTGAGTATCTACTGTATTTACATGAACCACTTTGTACTAATATGCTTTGGTAAATGTGTGATAATTTTTGTTTTGAGTATTTGGAAGACTGTGTTCCTGGCAGTCGCTGAAAAGCTTTGTTTAAAAGGTTAAAGAGGTTAGACTTAAAGAGAGGGGGCATTAACCTTATATTATATTATATTATATTATATATATATATTTATGACAAACATAGAGATTAAAAGATAAAGTACCTAAGTGTTCAAAAGAGTTTTTTTTTCTCTCCCCTATCAGCTTTATCAGATTTAAATAAATAAATGAAAGGGATGTGTAAAAAAAAAGGCACATTTCAAAACCTACTTTAAATCAGCCAAGGATGCATTTCTGCTAGAGAACAATCTGTCAGTCAATGTGCTAATTTGAGCTGCTTGTAATCATAAAAAACATTGACTTGACAATATAGTGAAATATACATATTTTTGGAATCCTTTAAACTTTACAGATCTTCATCTGGCATGTTTTGATTTCTAGACTGAAATCAAACCTTTTATAAAAAAAAAGAAAAAAAAAAGGAATTGTGGCAGTGAATATAGGTGTACTATTTTGTCACTTCCAAAGTAAAAAAAAAAAAAGCACTTGTAAGCACAAATGTATAACATGTTAAAGGTTCAGCTTTTCCTTTACAATCTAGCTCTTGCTGGTCTTGCTGCTCTTCACATTTTACCCTCCCTTTCCATCATCCTGTCTTCTTCCTGCTGCTCACCATCCCCCTTTCCCCCTGTAAGCTGACACAGCGCCTTTAAACATTAGCTGCTTTCTTACTAATAGGATCTCAGAGGCTTAAACTGTCATCTGATAAAACTAAGGAGCTTGATAGCTATGCCGCGCCCTCTTAACCAATTTGTACTCAATTAGGATAATGGGGAAACAAGCGAAGAGAGACAGCTTTAATATATGTGATAAAATGATTATCAATTTCCTTTGCTTATGAGTTGGGTGGTACTAGGACCATCTTTTAAGACCCTTAGAAATATTAGCCGTTAATAAACCGGGTGGAACAGCAAAGTAAATAAAAACATTTTGGTTGGATCTAGAAATGTGTCAACAATTGTTTGTCTGATATGTAACACTGACATACTATACCAGTGATACCATTTCCAATTACAAATGTTCATTCTTTAAATACACAATTGAGTTTTTATTCACATTGTCCAATCACAGCCTCTGCTAGGGAATCTAATTGCTTTTGCACTGTAACACTGTACTTGGACATGAACCGTCATTAATGTTATCAATTACAGATGTGTCTGTGTGGTCGTTCACTTTTTTTGTAGGTATCTTCCCTGATATTTAAAGCGGTACTCAACTGGAGAACTACACGAGTCAGATTTGAAAAGAATGGCCATAACAAATAAAGTAGAGGTCATGCTATTCTATGTTTAAGCCCAAAGCTATAAAACTACTGGAATCTACATTTCCAACATTGCAAATCTATAGCTTTCTTTTCAGACCCCACACTCCCACTTCGAAACCTCCATCCAGTTAAATGACCAAAAAAGGTTGAACTTTTCATAAAAGTTGAAATTGAATAAATGGTGTCCAAAACACTTGTACTTGATGGAATACTAATGGTGCAATACAAGGAGTTTTAAAAGTACTAAATCAGTGTTCTTCAAAGTGGGGGTCCTGACCAAAAACACTATTTTTGTAAATGGAATGTTACAATAGGGCATTTGAGATGTATTGCATATCAAAGTCTGTAGTGCTAATTGTTAAGTCAGAAATGTCAAAAGACTGTTTGCAAAATTATATATAATTGTTGATTTTTAAGGAAATATTGCAATTGGGGGGTCAGCACCAGAGGCTAACGCAATATGGGGGTCCTTAGCATAGCAACGATTGGGTACTAGACTATCAACTTGGCGAATAAAAATGAATACACAATGAGTGACCTGAAAATATAGGCCAATCATTCTAAACAAAACACATTTCTGCCTGCTAACAATGTTAATGTTCAATCTTGACTTTAAAATAAATGTAGCAAATCCAACTTTTCTGACTTGGAAAAGTTTGAATGTTTTTTTTCTAAGACATTTAACTTGACAAGTGGCTGTCCTTCACACTTGCATCATCGATTAATTAGACCGATAATCAGCTGCTAAGTCCTCTGACAGTCTTATGGTATCAGATTACTAAAACAATTAATGTTACTTTCAGTTTATTGCCATGATAGATAAGTATATTGAAAAACTGGCAGAACTATTTTTATTTGAGAACTGCCTTTCACCAAAATACACACACAAACAAAATACCAATATTTTAAAAACTGCATAAATCAGAGAATTATTTAACAATAAAGTATAGGAGTACCACATTGCATTTTAATGACTTTTAGTTTTTGTGCACTAAAGTCTCTATAGAAACATTAATCCCATAGAAACGTCTGGAAGTTCTCTATTTCACTCTTCCAATGGCCAGAATGCAGCTAAAAGGCAAGAGTAATGGGATTGTTGCAGTCTCCTGCTTCTTGGAAAACAATCCTCACAACCAGGAAAAGGTGTTCAACCAAATCCATTCAGCTAATTGAAAGCACTGGCAATGCATCCTTATGTTGCCATATGGTTTTAAACTCGTTAGCAATTACAGTTCCTCAGCTGCTAAGGCATGAGCCAACCGTGCAGACATGTGTTTAGTTTGAGAACATATCTGTGACTCATGGATGATTTCCCTTTCTGATGTGTTAAATACATTTCAAAGAATATATATATTTTTTTTTATAAATCGTGTTACAACTGGCTATACTTTTAATTCATGATACCTGGAGGGACAGAGCCCCTCCCTCTGGAACTCACTCCCTACACATATTCAACACTGCACTGACCCATCTACATTCAAATCACTACTCAAGACTCACCTCTTCAAACAAGCTTTAAATGTATGACTGTGATGTGTGTACCTGTGGCTTATATGTTGTTGTCTTTATAACCTGTGTGTAATGTCGCAATGTTTGTTCGTTTATTCTTACTGTTCTGATCAATCAGAAGTATGTTGTCTTAAAATGGACAAACCTCTTGAAGAAGATGAACACTATTTATTTGGAAAATTAAGAATCACAGCATTGAAGCACACAACAAAAGCCTGGGAAAAACTAACCCCACAAATATTAAAATAGAAAATGGGATTCTAGTAATAAAATGTATGGAAAAAGGAACTGCCAGAATAAGCAATATGGAAGAATTTTTTGGAAAGAAACAGAGTTTAATTGAAAGAAAATTATAACTACATCATGAAAACATATTAGGAGTTACAGGCCTGTTTTTAAACACATTGACCACCCTGTATGCTACATGTGAGGGTGGACTCAGGTGGTTCAATGTATATCTATGGCTGTGTAGAAGAGTATCAATGAGTATGTATGTGTTTAGGTACATATACACGTGTGCATATGTATGTGTGCACATACACATATGTATAACTGTAAATATAGATATGTATGCATATAAATATATACCAGTACCCATGATGGTATGTAAATTAATACAAAATAGAAACTTAAGTTGATCAATTTATCATTAAAGCTATGTAGCCCCATTATTTGATTCATTTGATGGTTGGGTGCTAAAGAAATATTAACGTATTATTATCATGCTCTTGATGAAGCTTGGTTGATGATTTATGTAATGCAATGCAAAAGCAATTGCAATTTCAGTCTCCTAAATTTAACAGAACTCCTACATTTAACTGTAGATAGTAGGAGCCAGGTCAGAGGAAATCTCCAGTGAAGTCTTTAGGCTCATTAAGGATGGGATTGATCTCTGCAACACCTACTGTAGCCACTACAGCTCAGGTTGTGCCAGCTGGCAAAGGAGAAACTTGCAGTCTGCAGGGTAAAACGACCCCAGTGCCCCTAACCCAATTGTTCTGTGAGCTATCAAAGGCTGAGCAGTAAGATTATTTGTCAAGCAGGCTTAGTTTTTGTACTGTTTTCTTTTGACACATGTAAACACTATGGGTTAATGTCAAAGTCTTGAATGATTTTGAGAGGAGAGATAGGAACTGGGTTCAGAATTAACTGTCTTTTAGTTGCTTGTGTTTAAATTAATTTGGTTAATACAAGATTGTGTAAAAACATAAAAATATTATCATGGGGTTATTTTTATTGTTACAGAAATGCATAGTAGTTCAAAATTTGAACTGTATAATTAATTTAATAAAAATTCAGTTTTCTTCTTAATAAAACCAATTAAACTTGACTGCATATTTTTTCCAAAAAAGATTATAATGTGATTAAATTTCCTTTTATGTGCTGATCATAAAGAATCAAGCCCACTTGAATTAAACTATTTTTTAATGCAAGCCTTTACATTAAGAAGCCATCATGATAAAAGTCCATCTCTGTGTCTTTTCTCCCTTACATTGTCTATAATGAACAGTGATGGGAATAACGGCGTTATAAATAACGGCGTTACTATTTTCAGTAACGAGTAATCTAATTGATTACTCTTCCCATCATTATAACGCTGTTACCGTTACTGCCAAAAAATGCGGTGCGTTACTATGACTGAAGCTGTTTTTCATCAGACCAACTAGATCTCTAAGCCGAGTGGCAAAGATATTTCTTACTGTTCTTCCTCTTTGGTGAGTGTGGACACGAGACAACCGCATAAATGATGACGATTGGCTGAGGTAGAGTAAAAATTTCATGATGAGCCAATCAGAGGAAGAGTTGGGCGGGTGTTGTTTACACAAATTCGAAAGCATGCATAGTCAGACACACAACTACACAAATGAGTCAACGAGAAACAGGAATGGCGAGCCCGAATAATCCAACAGTAGCCTTCTTTAAGTGGAAGTATAGCCATTACTTTTCCTTCCAAGAAATTAAAGGAACGAGTGTAATCGTGAAATGCACATTATGCCCTGGAGTCAAAAGCCTCTCCACGTCGGTGTCGAGCAATTCAAACTTATTGAAACATCTTTCAATGCTACACGCGTCCACGAAATTAGTGGCAAAGAAGACCCCCGAAGGAGAAGGAGACAGTGCCACAAAACCTAAGCAACCGAAGCTTGATTTTACAGCCCCACCACCACACATTTTGTCTCAGGCCAAGCTAAACAAACTGGTAGCCAGGTATGTTGTGGAGGATATGCTGCCAATATTGATGGTTGAGTCGGAGTCATTCAGAGCACTAGCTGCCAAAATACCGGTCAGAGCAGGGGTCGGCCTGCCATGTAGAAAGACGTTCGCGAACTATATAGACGCCCAACATGCTCAAATGAATGTCGAGCTCAAACAGACATTTGAGAAATTAGAATATTTGTCTACCACAGCAGACAAAACATCTATTATATAATTTTTACGGATCCACTATATAAACATAGTAATTATAATATCTACAATAATACATGACATTTGATTGGAGGCTAGTCTCACTTTGTCCCACAGCAACATTAAAATAGTTTAGATTTGTGTACACTGTTTCTGTTAATTATTGATTGTATTAAGTGTCCATTTCATTATAATATTCAGATTTATCATAAATAATTGAACATGCACATGTATTTTAAGTTCTGTTAAAGAGGGGTGGAGGTGGGGTCCAAATTCTTTGACACATTTGAGCATTTAAAAATTTACTTGAAAGTAACAAAATAGTTACTTTCCAAAGTAACTATTTACTTTTATAATTTGTTACTCAGTAACTACTTTAGTTACTTTTTGGGAGAAGTAACTAGTAACTGTAACTAATTACTTTTTTAAAGTAACTTGCCCAACACTGATAATGAAGGGATTAGTGGAAAAACTCTCAGTACAAGCCATTATCTTTCAGACAATGGATTTTTTGAAAGAAAGTTTTGTCGAGGCTTCATTAGCAATGGCCTCCCTCTGTGGTCTGAATGCAGGACACATTTGGAGCAATTACTTGACCAGAAAACAACTGTCAGTCAGTCTTAAAGGGGAAGGATTCCAATTAATAAACCTCTTAAACCCTTTGGTTTTACTACCATTCCCCCACAAGCTTTGGTGTCTTATGAGGTTAAGGTGAGTTTTGTGAGGAAAGAAAGACATTTAATGTGCTTGTTGCAAAGAACTTCAACAGTAGGTCCTTTGCTCACTTGTGCGCAGGGGATTTCAAGGACTTAACGGGGAGTAGCAAATGCCTATAGTAGATGTAGTTAGTGTCAATCGTCTGCTTATGGACTAGGGACACCATGTGCTCAGCACTGCCTATGTTAGGAACCTGAAGAAGGTAAGATTACGTCCTTACTTTGTCAAATATGACAGCTTGTGATTTATAGGTCCAATAATTTTCGAAGTGCAGCTTGAGTTTTGGTGCCTCTCAAGACATTCTCAAGTCTCTGAGTAGATTTTTAACAAATATAAATGCATGTTTATGTAAACAACGGTAAAAATACTGAGGTTTAAGAGAATACAGTTCGGATCAGACTTTAAGTTATTACATTACTTTAACCTGTAACCCCTCTTTATGTGAAAACAAGTTAACATATTATTAGATTATAAGGTTGTCATGTCTTATATCCACTAAAAGACCAATTTGTATGAACTTGTCTTTAAAGTGTATTCAAGAGCCATCTATTGATATAGTATGTGTAAGATTTACAAAGATTTACAAAAAGTTACATTGTGTGTGTGTGTGTGTGTGTGTGTGTGTGTGTGTGTTATATCTTCTTTTCAGACAAAGATGCATGTTCGTTCTTCTTTTGTGAAAACAACTCATTCAACCTGACTGAATCTTGGAAGGATTCGACCTTTGCACTTCATATAGTAAGCCTGCTCCATTGCGTGTCAAGCAGAACAACAGCTCCTTGAACAACTGTCCATCTTCTTACTTGGTTGCATTTCACTTAAAAAGAGAGAAAGTGTGCCAAAAGGCTCGAATGCATTTGTCAATGGATACCCTGGGAATAGTGGACGATAGTTGCCTAGACAACTATGACATGGCCAAAGGTGCCGGGTCGAGTGGTGGAGGCAGGGTCCACAGTATTGATGTCATACTGGGATTCAGCAAAGACCAGGACCCATTACTTCATTCAGTAGGAGAAGATGACAGCCAAAAAACAAACATGGAAAATCCACAGCATCCTGAGAAGCATCACCCGTCTGACCCATATGGGCATCTTCCAGAACTAGGTGACAGCTCCCAACACTCCTCCTACCATGGTGAGTCTTTTAAGAAAACTGCAAAAAAAGTAATTTCTTCAGGATCACAAGAGGTTAAGAAGATTCTTAAACTGTGCAACAAGTAGATTTGGAGCTGTACTATGATTGGCAGAGTCGTATATGCTGCTCTAAAACACAATGCTCTGAACAGTTTTTCTAATGTGTTGCTCAAAGCCCGTCCATAAAGAGTTTTGGACCCTCACATTTACATTTACACCAACAGAAAGAAACAGACCGGTCAAAGACAGATGTAGAAATAACAAAGCCCTATTAATGTCCAATATACTGATATGTTTGCTCAGGAGGGTACAAGCTGTTTAATCCTACTTTCCCCCCTAAATGTAAATTTCTTATATTCAGAGAAAGCTTACTGACTTAAAAAGTCTGATAACTTTTCATGTAGTCAGTGTGTTAGACTTTCTCTTCTCTGTTATTGCAGCACCTTTACCTTCAGGAAGACTGAAACAAAAAAGGGCTTTAGGATTATTTGAAAAAAAAAAATTCCCTGTTTTTAGGAATTAAGTTTTCTGGCCTGTGACACACACCACAGTCTACTAATGTGAGTCATGTTTCCTTTTCATTTAGGTGTTTTAGTGCCAGGGCCTTGGTATTGTGCATGCTAGCTTAAACGCAAGGTTAAATGGAGAAGAGCTAAGATTAATGTCATTAGTTCTACCTGTGCTTTTCTTGCCGTGTTCATGAGAGAGGTCTCTCTAGCATGGAATCTTTGGATGTTAATAGTAATTTAAAATAGGTTTTAATGGGTTAGAACCATGCCTGGCCAAACAGCAGATTTTAAATAATGACCTGCTTAAAGATGGGCTGGAAATAAGTCAACAAAGTTATTCTGTTCTCAGCAATTACCACCTATTAAAAAATCACATAAAATTGAGTGTTCTTAGGGTTGTTGTTGCTTTCTATTTCAAATTTTAATAATGTTTTTACATTACCATGTAAAAGTCCCATTAAATAATGTGATAGTCATGACTCTTTGAATAGAACAAACTTGCAAAACTATCACTATAATAGTTGAGGTAACGTACATACATTTGTTATATTACACTCAACAATCCTAGGAAATTTCTGAGTGCTTTGAAATACACTTTTTGCATATCCAAAAGAAGTTTCAAAATGTGGCACAACTGTTCCTCAGCTTGAATATATTATTTCACGTTTCTGGTGGACAGATGTACAGTGCAGACTTTAAACAAACAAGACACACAATAAATCACTGGGTGATGCAATGAAGCATCAGTGATGAGGACAGCCTTTGGTGCAACTGGTGTTATGCTAAAAAGTTGAAAATGTAAATGACAATGGTGCAGCAGCAACCCATATGAAAAGTACTATA
Organism: Labrus bergylta; assembly: GCF_963930695.1. Taxonomy (NCBI): domain Eukaryota; kingdom Metazoa; phylum Chordata; class Actinopteri; order Labriformes; family Labridae; genus Labrus; species Labrus bergylta. Next base: position 29,219,771 of record NC_089198.1, on the reverse strand, counting down.
CAGTAACCACAACAGAATAAGCTAACCAATGTGCTATGTCGGAGCATGTCTGAACAATGGCAAAGTACAAACAGAAATACATTACTTTGACAAAATATGAAAAGTTATTCTCTGTTTCCATATTCCTTTAAAACAATCTTGAAAGACTTTCTGATATCATTTAGTACATCAAAGCAAAGCTTTACAAGACCCTTTGGGATTTCTTAAACTTAATCTTTTCATTCTATCAGCACAGTTGATTCTGCTCTGTGAACATGACTTAAATGACAGATACAGACTAAATATGTCTATGATGATGTTTAACGCATGTAATATGTTCAGATATTCAAAGCCACTGTAATTCTTTTGTCTAAATACTGGTTTCTGACCAACTTCACAGTTTTCAGGTTAAATGTAGACTTCACTATATTATGATCTGTAATAACTTGGCATGATAGAAAGTATCACAAAGCCTTTTAATTAGTATTAAAAGCTACCACTTCCCTTTTAAGACTATTGTGTTTTTATCATTTAAAAGCTATAACACAAAGTTTTTGCTGCTTGGCATAATTGTTTCCCAATGATAATCTGTTGACAGTAAACCATTATGTTTAACAAGCTTCAGTACATCATACACGTGGCTCATTTGCTCTACAGCCATTTCTTGGAAGAAATAATCTGGACTACGACTTTTCACCCAGCTTTGCTGAAGCCAACTAAAGTCCATTGTTATTGGAGGAGGCAAGGATTGCAGATTGAACTAGCAGCATCTGTTACTATGGGATTACTGGAAACAATTCAGTGAAAGACATGATGTTATTTAGACTTACCAAACCCCTGGTGTTACAAGGGCATCAGTCATTAAGCTTTGTGATCATCAGGAAGAGAGGAAAGATTTTCACTTTTTGATAAGATTGTTTTAATGTGCAATTCATTTTAAACTTATCATAAAGTCATAAAAAAAAAATTCTTCACTGTTATTATTGTTCAAGATTTTAACTAGACACAAAACACACATAGTACATCAAGTATATTGCATAGTTTATTTAGTAATTAGGAAATCAGTAAGGGTACTATGAAAAGTTAGGTCCCTTATAGCATTTAGAATACTTTTAGCAATTTTGAAAATGTGGAGGCATGTTCATGTTTGAAACTGTGGTTGTTGCATGTTCAACAATTTGAGATGCTGCTGATCATTACATTTTTGGTTTAAAACACATTACATTTAGTTGTCAGAACTTTTAAATCTGGAGTAAACTTATTTTGACCAAGTAAGTTGTCTTAAAAAAAAGTTTACACTTACAAAATAAGGATGTATATTTAATTTACAGTAGTACTTTTGATTATGACATTTTAGATAAGGTAGTGCACTAAACTGTTCCTAAGATGGTGGACTCCTTGGCTGGCAGTTATGTTATTGTGGTTTAAAGGTACAGTAGTTGTACTATTCCAAGAACCTCAATTGCTCTTTTAACTCCACTGTCATCTCTTTCTCTCTTCTGTCCTTATGTCCTTGGCTTTACCTAGCCAGATAAGATTTGTCAACATAGTGACATTGCCAAAACTAAGCATGCAGTGTGCTTACTGGTTGGAAACCAGTTGCACATCTGTTAGTTAATTAAAAAGTTAGATTATATATATATTAAAAAAATACTATTTGCATCCTATCCCTCTTTTTAGAATCAGATCTCTTCTCAAGTGACAAGTGTGATGATGAAATTGGCGACCTGCAAAAAGAAGTGGATGTTCCTGAGGGGTCTCCAGAGACTCTGAAAGATGAGGAGCACACTAAAAAGAAACACAGAAGAAACCGAACCACCTTCACCACCTATCAGCTTCATGAGCTAGAGCGAGCCTTTGAGAAGTCCCACTACCCAGATGTCTACAGCCGTGAGGAGTTGGCCATGAAGGTCAATTTGCCTGAGGTTCGAGTTCAGGTAAAGACAATGAAACGTCCTGCTGGCATTCTATCGGTTAAACAACAGTTCTGTACCAAATCAAAAGATTGAACTTTATTTTATGGCTAATGAGGTCATCATCTATTTTTCCTGTTCTTTTTAGGACAATCAAAATTTGACTAAGAGCACCCCTATGTATCAAGTGTTCCAACCTCTAAATCTTCTTTGCATTCAAACTGAGTCAGACTGATATAACCTCAATGCCTCACTGCACCATCTAATCCTATCACAATATATTTTGTCCAGGTGTGGTTCCAAAACCGAAGGGCCAAGTGGAGACGTCAAGAAAAAATGGACACCAGTACCATGAAGCTACATGATTCCCCCATGCTATCATTCAATCGTCCCCCGATGCCGCCTAACGTGGGGCCAGTGTCAAACCCTATGCCACTTGATCCATGGCTGACCTCACCTATCTCCAGTGCCACACAAATGCATACTATCCCAGGGTTCATGGGTTCACCACAGGGCCTGCAGCCCGCCTATTCAAGCCACAGCTTCCTAAACACTCCACCTGGAATGGTTCAAGGTATGCAGCCAATCGGCCCTCCTCCCTACCAGTGCCCACCGAGCTTCAACGATAAATACCCTATGGAGGACGACAGGAGTTCTAGCATCGCAGCACTAAGGATGAAAGCCAAAGAGCACATTCAGTCCATGGATAAAACCTGGCAACATATGTGAGTGGATGACACTGTGTGGAATGAATTTTCAAGCTGCTCCAGTGAATGTTTACAAAATGCTGTTCCACTGTTTGTTTTATGTTCAAAGGGGGGGGGGGGGGGGGGTCATGACACCAAAGGAGTCAGATTGTTTATCATGAACCCCAAAAAACAACTCTGGATATGAACTTCTTGTGAGTTTTTTTAAAATTTTGAAGTCACTTTAAAATGATAGCAATTTGTTCTAACAATTTTCCCCCGTAAATCTTTCTTTGGTTCATCTCAAAGGTTTCAGAAAATACTTTAGTGTATTGAGTGGGAGAAAGTCTTCAATATGCATGTTTTAACACTTTCCTGACAACAATTATTTTGTATATTTGTGGTAAAAAAGCAAAATCTGTCAAATTGCAATACAGTGTACCAGAGGCCTATTTGAGCCATGTGGCCAGGGTAGCAATGTTCTTGGACTGATTTTTGGTGAAAAAACAACAACTTATAAAGGTTTACATTGTTATTAAGGAATGATCTTTATGAGGAAAACTATATTTTGTAAAAAAAAAAAAGAATAAAAAAAAAAAAAGGAATATTCAGTTAAACTGTGTCTACATGGGTTTCAGATTTATCTGCTATCTTAAAGTAATAATATCATCATGAGGGCAAATGAACTCTGAGCTATGCTTTATGAGCATTTACTGGTATTATTAAAGCTCCTTTGAGGAACTATGGATTTGTGTTCATTTTGGCAGCAGCTGTAGACATAGGGGTTATTTCTTATCATGTTGCTAATTTTTCTTGTGCATTGTGTAGGTAGGGTTGATGACAAAAAAATCTCATCCTGCTTCTTTTACATGTCAAATGTAAATCATTCTTTGGGAATCTTTGCAGTGGAATTTCTTTAAAAAAGAAAGAGGTTTTTCTACCGTCTGTTTGGATAGGTTGTCCCTCTTTTTCTATCCATCTTTTTTCTGGACTGTGTAAAATGCTGCCCAGAGTTTTTTTAATAAGTTAACTTTCTTTTTGCAAATTTGGTACAAGTGTGTTTTTTAAACCACTATGCTTGAATAATTGAAGTACTTTGTTTTTTTGAATAATAAAACGGGCCTCTTGGAGAGCATTTAGCACTGATGGGGGAGTTGATCGGAAGTCACAGAATCTAATCTAGCTCAGAGGCTAATTCAAACAGACAAGCACGCCTCTTAACACCTAATTACTGCTTTTAAAGCGATTAACCCTGGATTCTCAACTACAGACAGAATGCCATCAGATTTCCCTGAAAAAACCTTTGCAAGACCTGATTATATTTGCCCCTCCCCACAAACCTTGTCATTTGTATCATTTTTTTATTAACTGCACAACATATCACTGTTATTTTTTATAATTCACCACCTTAATGTTCATCCTTATTGGCAAAAGATGCAATCACTCACTGTTGACAAAGGCAGTTGGATTTACAGTGAGTAGGTTAATGGAAGCTGGCAGTCTCTCTTTCCTCTTGGAAGGAGGACATGGTGTTTGGCTCACACTTACCGGTATAGGTCATATTGATGCGGATTCTGTGTTTTTTTTTTACTGTATTTGTTTATTTTTGTGCATCAAAGAGTGCTAGGCTAGCAAATGCATTTGCCTAATTATCATTGTCTTTCTGAGTCAAGTGTGTCAAAAACACATTCAAAACAATTCAAGGGAATCCTTGGCTTTCTCCTATGTCAAGAAAAGTACTTGTTAATCATTATAACTTTAGGTTAGTGGTATCAATACTAACCTTTGATGACACCTAGGACTATGACAATGGATTGAGGAAAATTAATCTGGCAACTGAAGTCCTATGTGGACACTTTAGTAAGTAAGTTTAATATGGAATCATCATTTTATAGCACTTCAAAATATGAAATCATGGCCTTTAGAAATGACGGCATTTGCAGCACTCTGCCAGTTTTACAGGTTCTGTTGGTTAGAATAATAAAATCCCTTTTGACAACAGTGGACTAAAGCCAAAGAAATACAAAGGAACATTTCTTATTTCTAGAAGAAAATTTGATACATTTCAATGGATGTTTATGGTTTTTTTTTTCCATTTATATTAGAAGTTTTGGAATGTGACTTTCATTTTCATTTTGCATAACACAGAATAAAGTTACTGTAGAACCACAAAGAAGCACTTTGATTGCGTACCTTGTTTTTGTTTCTACACATGCATTAGTGATTCACCAACATGGCTTAGTGACGTTAATGAGCGCTGGTGTACAATAGGCCATGTAGGCTCTGACAGAGCGAGCTGGCCTGATGGAGGCCTGTTGTGTTCATCCAGGCTTGTGGCGCTTTGCCAGGCCGTTAGGCAGATAAAGCTCCACTCCATCAGGCCCAACCAGGGGTGTCAGGAGGCCCCGCCTGCTAGGGCTGCAGAGGCCACAAGGGCTCAAGCTCTAATTGCCCTCCTTTGGCCTGTGTGGCTTAGCTGCTTCAATTTATTTTTGGATAGAGGATTGTATTCAGGTCTATTTTGCATCTGACTACTTTGTAACAATAAGGAGGCAAGGCAATTTAAACTCAATGCTTCTCTGTGACACAGTTAACTTCCTGTTCATGTTGAAATCAATCAGATGCATTTATCAGAAGCGTCATAGCTTCCATTTATAGTAAAAAAAAAGATTATGAAGTTGGAGTAGGACATTGTAAGATACTCAGACAGTTATGCAAAGATTCTCATCACACTAAGAATAACAAGTGCAAAGGACTTTGGTTTAATTGAAAATAATTTAAATAATTCTAATCCTGGATAGGACATAATAAACCTACAAGTTATTTTTCCTACTTCCCTGCTTCAAGTTCCTACCAGTTAGTTTTGCAGGTAAAACAACTGTTAAATACTCATTACATTTTTATGCCTGAGCACTTTGGCATTACATAAAGATGAATAGAGTTAGAATTTCTATATTTAGTTATAACCCTCTCTCACCACACAATTCTTAGAAATATATGATGTAACACCACCCATAATTTGTAGTAAAGACACTCAGAACATGTAATTACTTTTCCAAGTTTGACCTTCGCTGGGGCTCAGGCTCTAGTTAACAGGCTGACTAGCAGGACATGGTCCATGGTGGGAATAATAAGGGAAAACAGCGGAAATAATTGGGTTTGATTAAGAAAACTTTTCAAGTGGACACCATTTTTCCTTCTTGACATAATTGGGAATCACTCAGAGGGTGGGGGTGGGGGGTTGATGGCTGGCGCCAGTTGCTTATCTTTGCCCAAGTGTTCACTTTTAGAGAAAGGATATGTCACTCAAACAGCACTCCTCCCTCATGTGTTGCTGAGTTTGAAGAAGTAATTGATTTGCTCAACATCATTTAATAACTGTGCAGTAATACTTGTTAAATATGATTAGATTTTAGATAATACTATTCACGCTAACTCAGCATCAACAGCTCATTCATTTCACAAAAAGCAGCAAGAACAAATAGGAGAAACTTAATTTCTTCCATCACACAAGCCAAGTCTGATAGGATGTGCGGGCCACAGATACATCTGAACCATCCACATAGTTTGAAGGCCTACAGCAGCTTCATACTGAATAAAAAAAAAAAGATATGAAGTAGTCACTTGTTGCATGATTTCTAAAACCTGCACTGTGGTCCAGGTTCCTTCGTTTTAAATCCTGTTTTTCTCTAATCTGACAATGATTTATATATTTGTATTACCAGATAGCTTCATGCAATTGCAGGTAACAATTTGTTCTGGATCAAAAATTTCTACTTGAGAGAGAACAATCTGCTAGATTTTCCTTTGCAAAATCCATCAGTTTTTAGATTTCCCCCTTGTTAGAACGGTCAGCAATGATCAATCCTACCTCCAATCAGTAAACAAGGGTATTAAAATAGGTTTTCTTTTCCTCTTAAGGACAGACTTAGCAATATATAGCGCCAATTCAAAACAAATGTTATCTCAAGACACTTTGCAAAAAGCAGGTAAAAGACCTTACTCGTCATTATATAATTATCTAGAAAGACCAAACAGTAATCCATCATGACCACTAACTAACTAACTAAGCATCATTTCATCAGTTACAGTGGCAAGAAACAAAAACCTTTTAAGAGTTGTTAAACACACATACCAGAGAAAGATGACAAGGTGCTCCTCCGAGGATATAATGACCCAAAACAATAAAATGTAAACAATGCAGGGCACGGAGAAAGAAGTCGATTAACACTAGCCGTTTGCTACATTAGAATTTCAGAAAAGTTGGCCATCATTCTGAAAAGCATGTTGTTAGATGATTGCTTATTGGTTTTAAGACGGGGAAAGTCCTAACTTTGTCAATATACTGATTGCAGACACTTTTGAAGTATACCTTCTGAGACTTTTTAAGCAATATGACATATTATTATGGACAGGCATCAATATTTTATTTGACATCACAAAGCAAGGCAACCCCGCGCATGATCCAGTGGTCTGGTGACTGGACTGTAGGCAACACTACTGCTGTGATGTAATTCAGGTCTGTGCGCCTTGGTTTCTTGTAGATAGGGCAGACATAAAGCTTGGGATCCGGTGGGGCAGTGGAGTTAACAGCAAACATGTGGATGACAGGCAAAGGTGTGAAAAGCACTTTGGGTGAGGACTCAATCAGTGTGGTGTTCTTCCTGTCCCAGCCAGCACCATCCAGGTACAGACCGTACACATAAACTCCCTCCTGTTGAAGAAAAGCAGTCAGTGGCAGAGAAAAGCACTGTTCTTTAAATAGATATATTTTTTTTGTTGTATAAAAATTAGACTATTTGTTGCACTGGCCATAATTAGTGGGCATTATGCTATTATTTTCATGCCTTTCTACTTACTGTGGGTGAGGCTGTGATCTCCTCCTTTGCTTGCTTTAGTACATTGTTGGTCAAGGTGACTGTGTCCAGAGCCCAGCCTTTGTTTGCCCTTGTTACTTCTTGTCTCATAGCGGTAAGAAAACCTGTAAAAAAAATTCCCCGTACATATAACCTTTGTCAATTTAACAGCAGACGCAGTTTCAGGGGGTTTCTTTCAGTACATTTTACCACCAACAAACAACATGGCTTAATCAATCAGGTTGAATCTCTCAGGATTCATTTATTCTTTTTTTTGGTCTTAGACCTCATACTATAAATTATATGAGTACACATACAATCAGTCCAGTGTCTTTTCTGTTCAGGGGTGTCACTGCTCTTGAAAAAGCTCTCTCTCACCTTGAGGGTTGAAGAATCCTGTCATCCAGAATGTTTTTGGCCTTCCTTTAAACACCCAACAGTTGAACTGTTTGTTTCTCTCAATAAGCTCAGTGTACCAAAAGCCCAGTGTAGATGATTCCCAGGAGATTTTCCTCCACAAGTTTGGCACACGAGCATCAAAAATATTGTCAAGGGCATCACGGAGGTTCTAGAGATAAAATACAGATTATTCATTTCATAGCATGTGAAACTCTCATGAGGATCATGTTTAATAAACAGTAAAGGGTTAGAGTTTTAGAGTGAGTTACAGAATGAAGAAATAATCTCACCTCGCTCATTATAATAGTTCCATCAATGGCCAGCTTCAGGTCAGTCAAACTAGTGCGCAGCAGACTGATGATTCTTTGCATTCTATCCACCTCCTGACGTAAGAAGATGTTCATTGAGTTCAGCGCTCCCATCTTCTCCAGTCTGGCTTTGACCTAAACCCATAAAAGTTACAAGGTTAGATCATTTGTTCCAAGTATAGGTGCATAATACCCTTATTAATTAACAAACTGACCTCATGTGGCACATAATTAGGGGGCAGTTTCTCCAACATGTCTTCAGCCAAGTCGTAAACAATTGACTCACGAGTCGCTCCTGATCCACCTCCACTTTCCTTTGGCTGGATATTTGTGACTGTTTCTAGCACTTCAGCAGATGTGTTTGTCTGATACCTATTTGATGTTGAAAACAGCACAGTAATAATAATAACATGAAACACATTCGACACAGTTCAAGTAGATAATCTTGTTGATTGGTAGTTTTAGGATAACATCTCCTCACGTGATATCCGCATTAGGATGCAGCCCCAATGCTTGAGGGGAATCAGCAGTGGGCAGGCTCTCAATGTATTCCATGTACTTCTCTACTGTTTTGCACACTGGAATTTTATAGCCAGTGTAGAAGCAAAACAGATTGTCAAACATCTTTTTACTGAACCACACCTGCAATAAAGAACAAGCACTTTCAAGTTTGGTACATATTAAAAACAGCTATTGATCAAAGAGATATAATACATAAATGAACACAAACATCAGAGCCTTACGCGTGCAAAACACTTGAGCAGCCGTTTGTCATAGTCATCTGTAACCCTTCCTCCATATTGCACCTCGGCTAGCATGTATCGCACAGTGACCCATGACACATCCTGAGAGGAAAGAACAGCAAAACAAAAAGTGAGGAATAGACTAAGAATAACAAGTCCCTTAGCTGAATAATTGAACTGCTTTTGCTGATAACCACCTTTCTTGGGCCGCAATCATCCAAATGTCTCTCAACAAATTCAACACTTGCGGTGAAGTCAGCAGAGTTGAACTCATATGGGATGTTCCAACCCAATGGTCCAAATTTACGTCGCTCCTAAAAAAAAAAAAGGATCATGTTATTTAAATAAGGTATTGCTGCACTCTTTGCCCTTTTTAAGCATCACTGACTGAAGAAGTACATAAACACATTTTTTAGACCACTTAATATACAAGTAACCAAAAGTAGACAACATTTGATGTGACTAAAATGTACGCCCTTTCAACTCAATGTATGTCATATAGCTTCCCAGAAAGTCTAATATTCATGTTGTTTGTTTTAATGTGTGCAATGGTGAATAGCATTTTTAGTTGGTTTAAATATTCATCTTGCCCACAATTCCCTTGTTTGTACATCTTCATAGGCTTCACTAAAACACTATTTGACCTCATCAGTGAATTAAAAATAGACAATACCTGCACAGCAGTGTGGAGGAAAGCCACACTGTACAGCAAAGGCTTCCACATAGGGAGGTTACTGACTTCCAATTGGTTCTGTGATATTGCTGCAAACGTTCGTTTAAGGCCAGCCCGAATTCCCTGGGGTGGATCGTTGGTAAACTTGATAGAAGACTACAGGTAAAGAGATCAAAGACAATTGTTCCAGCTTAAACGTTTACAGAATGTCAGTACCGTAAGTAAGAGTATTTGTAAAACTTACGACAGGAAATGGTGGTATACACTTAGTGATAATTAAAATCATGTTACATAAAATTACCTGTAGGAGCGTGATGGAGAATCGATCGTGTGGTTCTGTGGTGATCCACACCCTAAAAGCATTGTGCATTGATTCTGTAGTTGTGATGGTGTCTAGCAACTCATCCATAAACTCCAAACCCAGGTGACAATTTTGCAGAAGGACCCAGCCTCCCTAGACATTATCCGATACAGAGAGCATTCACAAGGCGCCAAGATCAACCATCATTGGAAGTACTCATTTCCTCAACATGAAACTACATTAAATTAAATACACACACCTCTGTCATGGACGTCTGAACCAGTTTCCTTGCATGCACCTCTTGCCCTTGCCCCATGGATATAGCTCTGCATTCTATAAGACAAACCATGTAGTAAGCTCAAGAAAACAGCACATGAATGATTGTTCATGAGTAGATTATAAATGTTTAATTGGACAGTGAAGCTCACCAAGCACAAGTTTCTTAGCAAGTGCTTCAATTTGTTCAGTTGGATCTGAGCCCATAGAAAGGAAGCAAATCAGAGGAGTGCGAGGATCACTCTCCTCCCATGTGCTGTGAAGGTTCAAGAGCACCGGCTCAGCAAACCTCAATCCCAAGGAGTATCCTACATATTTTGTGGCCTGAGCCAAAGTACGATCAGGGCACCAAGACCTGAAGAGAAAATATTGTATCATTGTCAGTATTAAGGGTGGGCATTGCAAGGAAGCTCACATTATGGTAAGACTATTGTAACTATTATAACTATTATAACTATTTTTATTTTTCAATAACTTAATCATGTATATACTGAAATATTATCCTCTCACCAATCTATGCACACTGCATGTGTAAACACTGTAAAAACTCTACCTCATATTAACCATCTGTTACATAACTACATATTTATTATCATGTTCATCTCAGCCTTTTTTTGCACTACTCACCACTGCACTATTGTCTTATTTAGCCTTGTATATATTAGTCGTTTTTTTTTTGCTTATATTATGTTTAATGTTTAACTTTGTACATTGAGAGCACAGTTACTGAAGACAAATTCCGTGTGTAAGCATACATGGCCAATAAAGCTTATTCTATTCTATTCTATTCTATTCTATGATACGCGATACATGGCCCACAAAAATCAGTTTCACAGAATTTGACAAAAACTGACATGGAACAGTGCTAATATTTTGAGTCTATAAATTAACTATAGATCTGTATACACATATTTGTGTAAAAACAAACAAAGTTCTTTAAAAAAGATCAATTAAATACAAATTTTAGTATTTGACAGACATAACCAGCTACATAGTTTGTAAACCTGTAAACCTGTAAATCCATCAAATACATCGAAAAGTGCTTCCCATTGAGATGTGTTACTAAGCAGCTCTTCACAGGTATGTGCATGTGCAAAGCCACAATCCTGTGTGCATGTCATTATGCCAATACATTCATTCACCTATAATTTAATAACATTTCCCTGAAAACCTTAAAAGTTTGGTAATAAATTATGAAAGGATACTTCCCCTTTTCTTACAGTGCAAATGGACTATGCAGTGGTGTATGATGAAGTGATTCTATACTGGAAGCATTATATGATGGGGAACATTGATAGCTTCTGCCATCCTTTAGTGCTACATGTGCATTTTTTCGACAAAGCAAAACAACTCGGCAGAACAATGAGTTGTTTCTATTCTGCTTTCATTCCTCTGTAGCCTTAAAAACTCTTGACATTTGAGCACCAGGGTGGGTCTCTTTCAGAACCACCACTTGTAGCATGTAGCAAAGTATTCCCATCTCATTATCAATATAATGTGACGTGACTGTCATGTAGGACTCCCGTGTCCGATAAATGCCACTCATCACAGCTGAGTACAACTCTCTATGTTTGCACGGGTTCACCCTCCACCTTTTCTCTCATCAAAGAGCAAGCACATCTCTCTTTCACCACTGTTCCGCTTTACTCCGCTGTCTTCTTCTACTCTAATTCCACAATCAAATTTGTCTTTGGCCAATTAAATTCTGTTCATGTAACCCTCATTCAAGTGTAAAGCAACACTGCACAAAGTCATTAAGTACTGACATGCGTCAAACTCGCAGAGAAATCTGTCTAGAGTGCTTTATTTCTTTCACTAAATATTTGCGGCCAGCATGTGCATAGTTGTCCCAACCCGAGTCAATATATAAACAATAACATGTGACTTGCAGCAGGACCAACCTTATAAGCAAAAGTTTTTCAAACACATCTAGAGAGTTGTATCCATCGGGGATGACGCCTTCCTCTGGAGCATCCAGATTAACCCATGCTTTCCATGCTTTCCCATTTTGAGAAACCTGAAAAGTCTCTAATTAGCAAAAACTTTTTCTGCACACTTTTCAGGATGATTGTGATTTTTGATCCTTGGAATTTATGCTCACCTGGTTTATGACGTTTATGAACTCTGGCAATTTGCTGAGTTCCACCAAATTTAACCATACCATATCCAGAATCCAGCTGAATGGCTTGGAGGGACAGGTCTTCAGGTCAAGCGCTGCGCCACCTGTTGGTATATTCAAAGAAGTTTTCATATTTTGAAAAGATGCCACAACAGAAAGGTGCATTACATTTTTAGGCAGCGCTGTTTATCTTACCTTTCATAAGAATCTGAAATTTGTTATGCTCTATTTTGTTATTCTGTAAGTCAATCTTTAGGGCAAGCAAGAGCGTGAAGATGAACTTGTGGTTTTCGTATAGTCCTCTCAAGGTGTATCTGAACACTTCAAAGGTCAGATATTCAATGATGTTTGCAATCCGCTTCTTGGTTTTAATGGACTTCTCAGACCTGCAAAAGCAAACTCATGAGAAGAGACAACAGAGAGGAGACTGAGACAAAGAGTGTGCAACAAGGTGTACCGATATAAAAAAGGAAAGTAAGATAGCTATATATAGTGAGGTTACATCTACCATTGAATTTTCTTCAACATTCATACACCATGGTATATATAACAGCATCTGTAAGAAATGTGATGTCTCTAGTACAACAGCTGTTATAACCTAATACTTCATCCTAAAAAAAACCCAAAGGTTATTCAAACATTTTTCTGAAACCATGTATGTGGTACTGTACCTTTCTAGTGAGATGTCAAACATTTTCAGGAACTGACCCAGAGAGGTCTGGTACATGACATTGACCAGGCTCATTTCTGTGATCAGGAAGTAAAGGATGCTGCCTCG